>NC_053153.1:76110235-76413993 GCF_016808335.1 Panicum virgatum
GCAGTGAGAAAATTGCAATGTCACCAACTCACCATTCTAAAATTGGGCTTCGCCCCTATCATTCATTTGTTCTGTCAAAGCTGAGAAGAATCAACTGTCTTATGGAGTACGTATTTGGCTAGGATCCACCGGTCGTGTCATGCTTAAACCAATAACTAGGCGTATAGCCCGCGCATTTGCGCGTCTAGTACTAAAAATTCAAAAATTCACATGTAATTACATACTTATTTAAAGATTATACTATTTTTTACCATACATCACCCTGTTCATTATCGTAAATTATGTCTTATTGATGGTTAAAGCTAAATGGTATTTCATATTTAATTTTTCATAATAGCATTGGTGGGTGATTTTTAATTAGGCATAGAGGTATTTTAGGCAATTTTTTTCGTAATGGCAGTGGTAGGTAATTTTAATTTTTCTTTTTTTTTCTCCGATTAACGTGGGAATTTATAGGCCTTGAGAGTGAACGTGGAGGCTTCGTTTGTTGGCCAAATAATAAGATAACTAGGCGTATAGCCCGCGCATTTGCGCGGCTAGTATTGAAAATTAAAAAATTTGCATGTCATTGTATCGTTACTTAAAAATTCTACCATACATCATCCTATCATACTATTCATTATCGTAAATTATGTCTTATTGTTGGTTAAAACAATTCAAATATGATCTACCTATAATAACAATTTGATTTGTTAAGCTTTTATAATATTATGCATATAATTATTCTAATTTTTGTTTTATTTTGATTGATTATTGTTAGCTTTAGTTTTTATTAATAGTATATGTTTGTAACTGATACATAGCTAAAAAATATTTTATATTTAATTTTTTATAATGGCATTGGTGAGTGATTTTTAATTAGACATAGGGGTATTTTAGTCTAATTTTTATCATAATAGCAGTGGTGGGTAATTTTTATTTTTTTATTTTCTTCGATTAACGTGGAAATTTCTAAACCTTGAGAGCGAACGTGGAGGCTCTGTTTGTTAGCCAAATAATAAGATAATAGATAATAATTCACCAAAGGCACAGGCGACGGCTGTAGGAGGCACTAAGCAGACAGCAACTGGCTGATGAGCTGCAAAAGGATCAGATCAGAATCCTCCCCGGGGATTGGAGAGGTGACCAGGCACGTCGGCGTGGAAACTGGCAGCCGCCTTTACAGCGAAATGCCGACCGGTGTGGACGCACAACGCTTCAGCGAGTCCCCTGCTCCGATTCAGTCAGGTCCACGTCCTTGCGCTGGCGACGGTCACCTGTCCGTCGGGTTCGTCTTCCGCCAGATCGACGAGGTTGACATCCGAGAGCGGAATATGCCCGAATCGGACAGCTCGAGGCCTGAAGGTGTCAAGTTCACTCGCATGGCAATGTGGCA
Organism: Panicum virgatum; assembly: GCF_016808335.1. NCBI lineage: Eukaryota > Viridiplantae > Streptophyta > Magnoliopsida > Poales > Poaceae > Panicum > Panicum virgatum. The sequence continues at coordinate 76,111,611 of NC_053153.1, forward strand.
TGGTAGTCTCCACGAGGAAATCAGGAAATCATTGGAGATGCAGGCATCAGCAGCAAGAGAAAACAACTCGTACTGCTAGTATTTCTTCGAAGACTTTCGTCGTCGTGCCAATCTTTTCCAACAACCTGATGCTCTGGGAAAGCAACCCACCCTCTTGCTGCTGCATAGTGCGAACTGCAAAGAGATCAGAGATGTTGGAAGCCCTTTTCGCTCCAGGTAAAAGTTGTGTTTCCAACTTCGAAGCCTGCTTTCACGTATTTACATACGTATTTCTGCAGCTCGATCCGGAAATTCGCCCAAGTGACGGGCGACGGCGGTAAAGAGAAACCGGATTTTCCACGCACGGACCCAAACACAGCAGCAGGCTGACAGGTGACGGGCTGCTGTCGACGCCTCTCGGAGTCCCATGACATGCGCGTGTACGGAAAGAAAAGAAACTGGTATTGGCTTCGATAACCTGACGGGTGACGGCCGATGAATGCAGACGCACGTACCATCAGCCTCCAGCCTGCCGACAGACAGGAGCTCTCTCTGTCTGTGTGTGGTCGTGGTCCATCTCGAGCATTTCCAAATGATGATAACCTGATAAGGGCTCAAGGTCTCTGGTTGAACTGCCCAAGTTTGCTTCGATTCAGTCAGCTCCATGCCTGTGCGCTAACGAGCAGCCGGTAGATAAGAGCTCTCGTGTCTCATGCGACCTTCCTTCCCGTGTCCGCCCATCCTGCCCGCCTTCGAAATGATAACCTGATAAGGGCACCCCAAGTCTCGGCGGTCTTGGCGTCTTCCTGCGGTCTCGCATTCCGGCCGCGCGGTGCCGGCGGCCGCCCGCCCCAAATATTAATCTAGGCGGCGCAAGACACGGGAAGGGAAAACGCGCGTGGTGCGCGACGGTCAGGTACTCAGATGGGGTGATGGCGTGATGCTAGAGACTACTGGAACCTGCGCGGAGATAGACAGACGAAGAAGCTCCGGTGTGTGATCGTCGCCGCCACTTTCCAACTAAATACTAGTTTCTACTTGTGCGCCATGACAATATTTTCCAACTAAATCATCCTAATGACAGAGAAAGGTGTAACACCCCGATATTTGCCGGGGTCGCCAAGGCCAAATTGACCACGGCGCCGCTCGCGCGCGCGCCGCGCGTCCGCGCCAGTGCCGCCACGCGTCGTCATCCCCTGCACGCTCGACGAGGATGGCCGCCGAACCGCCACGGCGATGCCGTGACGACCCGAACGACTGCACCTCGCCCGTTCTCGCGTTCTTGACCGCCTAGACCATTCCCGCAAGCTCAGAGCCGTCCTTGACCTTCTCTTCGTCGCTCCTGAGCCCGAGAGCCGAGCCCCGCGCGCCCCTTTGCCGAGAACAGTCAGCGCCGCCCGCCATTAGCGCCGCCGCTCGCCGGTCTCCCGTGGAGCTCTCTCCTCCACCCTTCCTCGCGCCCAACAAACCCCGCAAAGAGCTTCCTTGACATCTGTTGGTGCTCCCCGACCCGCTCGCCGCCGCCCAGGCCTGCTGCACCGCCGCCGCCGCCGCCTACAGCCGCCGCCGGAGCCCTGCTCCGCGGGGAAACCCCAAGCCGGCCTCCCCAACCCCGTCCAAGACCATCTACAGGTCCCTCTCGACGTCCTCTTGCTCCTCCCCCTATTCCCCCTCGCCGCCGGCCGCCGTAGGTGCCGGAATCCGGCCACCACTGCCTCCCCTGTTTCAAACCCCGACCAGGGACCCACGGTGAGAAGAAATAGAAGTTCAGGGGTCTAGATGCAAGATTTCCTTTCCTTTTTCTTTTGTTTTCAAAAACAGCAAACTTGTAAATTCCATATAAAATCGTAGAAAAATCAGAAAAATGCAAACTAAAATGATTTGGAATCCTTAGATCAAAACCTACAACTTTTGTTACAGCCACCTGTTCATATTATGCTTCTATTTTAATCTAGGAAAAAGATTAGATTACATAGGTTATAATTATTCTAGGAGTTCTACTCACTATCTATGGGTTATTTTTGGTGGGTAGCTACTTCATGCTATGCTTAGATTTGTGTAAAAATTTGAGTACCAGTTAATACTTTTAACTAGGTGAAACCCTAGTCTAGGCTAGATCTAGTAGAATAATGTATTCTTTTATTTATGGATGTTATTATTTAGATATATTGATGAAACTTTTTCTGTGTATTTCCAATACTAAATGAACACCACTATCCAAATCTCGTTAATTATAGATTTGTGTAGCTATTTCTTTTATTTAATCCTTGTTTAGTAGGCTTTAATTATGAGAAATAATTTATGTTGTTTTTAAATCATGAAAATATTTCTGAGTGTTCTTTTTGAATAGCTTAGCTTGTCCATGAAGTTTGAGCATCAGTTCATGACTAGAACAGAAGTTAAAAATGAATCTTTTTAGATTGATGTCTATTTTGTTTATTTTCTCAGAATTAATTATGTGTAGATAAAATTATGAAAAATTCACAGTAGCTAATTTATCCCTGTGTCGACCTCCTGTTAAATTTTCAGCTTCTGTTTTGCTCTAGTCTGACCTATATAATTCAATCTTGTTCTAGGAGTTGTCTGAATGAATGAATTGTTTGGATTAAATGGATGCATGAAATGACATGATTTTTACAGAGTAGATTCCTCTTTGTACCTTCTGTTTATAATAATTTTTTCTGAAATTTTTGGTTGTTTATGTACTGAGTTAGTTAATTATTAATAAGCCATGACCTGCATGTTATAGAAATCAACTACTGCTTGTTTGTGCAGTTAGTGAACTTCTTTTATGCCGTTGATCATGATGCCATGGGTAGTTAGAAATGTAGTTAACTACTCTATAAATGATTGCCCATGTGATATGATTGTTTGCTACTTGTTAGACTACAACTTTATCGTGAAGGAAAAATAATAGCATCTATATTGTTGAGCAACTCAGAACTGTGCATTCATACATATGCATTGCTGCATTTCATTTAGGTACGATAGATGAACCTCGTGAGGGATGTGACATTGAAGCCGAGCCAGAAGACGGTGAATGGTGGACCCATCTAGAAGATGGATGGATGGATTCCGATGTGCATGACCGAAGGCAGGTGCTCGCCAAGCGAGTATCATCTAACTAACACTGACTCAGTGTTCATCCCAGGCAAGCCCCGGTGCACATCCATTTATTTCAAACTATGACACCTATATTATGTTTCTATTACTTGTGCATTAGGTTCAGGAATTATTTGAAACCCTAGTTGCATGATCCCTAGGTCTCCTCGAGTTATACTAGTATGTAGAGGACGCTAGAGATGCTATGCTTAATAGAACTCGGTAGAAGACGAGTGATTTCGGGTCACTCGCGAGATATAGGATATCTCGTTATTTCGAGTATATGGAATAATGGAATAGGTTGGAGAAAGAAAAGAAAATGGAGACCGGGTGGGGAAAGGTTAGCCCCGCCTGTGTCGGTTAAGGACCGTTCGTTGCCTGGCCCTGTGATCGAGTTTGAATTGTACTAACTGCATGCCGGGAGTAGGAGGTAGTCGAAACCGGTAAGCCGAGTACTGCCTTGCTTCGAAAGTACAGGAACCCGCACCCAACTCCTGGGGCGAGTCGAGTAGTCGCGGAGAATTGGGATGCATATGTTTACTTTTGGTGGTCTCACGTTGAGCTCGGCTGACCATATGTCGTTGGGCTGGTTCCTGTAGTTCGAGGCGGGGAGGGGAATGGTTGGCATGTATAGTCCGACGGGGCAAATACGTGCCGTGTTGGTTAGGTCCACCTTGCAAGGTTAAATCGGATCGATCCGCCGTACGTCGCATCTCGGATATGAGCACCTTGATCACAGCACCACATCGTAGTGATGCTATATGGATTTTAAGTGATGAGTAGTAAGGTCTACCAGGGATTATTACTCCATGTTGTTATGATTGCTTAGCAGGTGCAAATAATAGTTAATGATTTATGAATATAGAAATTGGAGCTAAAAGAGGGAAAATATGGATTCACTTCTAGAGCTTTTTCTGCAAAAATAACCAACAGCCAAATGCCTTGCATGTCTAGATATGTGGGCTAAGTTATACCCACTGGTCGGGTAAGTCTTGCTGAGTATTAGTATACTCAGGGTTTGTTGTTTACCCTATTTCAGGTATAGAAGCTAACCAGGATTCGCATCAGTGGGCTCGATGTGACGTCCTCACACGTGTTCATAGTTATCGTCTTGTTTTATTGGTTCTCAATCGAATTTCTTTCTCTCAGGTTATATTCTCTTCCGCTACTGTCATTTATTTTATGTAAATTCCAAATTTAAAGCTGTTTTGTAAATATTTATGTTATTATCTATTTTGTGAAATTATATTATGCTGGTACCGTCTGTGCTCGCCGTTGCGCGAGACTTCTGGTGTGTTTCGATCGGCCTGTGGGTTGGAAACAGGCTGTCAGGTTACACTTAATTAAGCTAATGCGCCTGATGCGTTCAAATGATGGCCATTACGCTTAATTAAGCCGTTTAACTTGTCGGTTCTGTCACAGCTGGTATCAGAGCTGAAATGCACCAGGGAGGGTACTAACATGATTATTTTTAGTGTTTTCAAAATTAAAAATGAGTTTTAGAAAATACGCTTCTTTGCGCTTAAGGGATTAAGGAAGATTAGTACGTAAGCCCTATATAGTGTAAGTTAAATCAGGTGGCTCTATATAATATCAACTAATTTCCAGCACATTACATTTATGTCAAAACTTACTTTCTTGCACAACCTTTATTTAATATTGTATCGACGCATCTACGCTGAGGTAAGCAAGGTGAGCATTCTTGGTAGTCCTTAGAATAGCCCACGTGTTTCATACGTGCGCGAGTCCCGTATGATGAGCATACGAGGAGGTGATAAGGCTCCATTCAAATGAGCCTGTCGCTATCTGCCGCCTGATATGGAGTGCGGACTTCCCACCGTGTGATTGCAATCACGGTCATCTCGTAAGGCAATGTTACGAGATGTAAATCTGTCATGCGATTGGCCATGACCGTGTACCTTGGGACACGTTTACCCTTGGGTGTCCCGTAAGGCGATTTGTACGGGGAGTGAATACGTTGCCTCGGTAACGTATGCAGCGCTGTCCATGCAGCGTTAAACGCATGGGCGCCATCTCTATAGTGGATGGTGATGTATGTGTGAATATGTGGGCAACTGCATATGCATTACCCATGTGGCGTAGGACACATGGGGGTCGTTCGTGTGTGCTGGCACGAATGGTCCAGTCGTGGATATATATATGTATATCATGTGATTTTCTGCAGGTACACTAACAAACGATTGCGTGAGTTAGAACGAGTATAAAACGACTCCATATATAATAGGGAGAGTACGTATGTATGCCACCGAGTATTCACGTATATTGCCATATAATTATGTTGGCAAATTTTGGAAAGGACGAAATTAGACAAGCATGCATCATCATATCATCATGTTTGGAGTTTTGGGTGGTTTTTCTGGTGCATCCAATACTCACTCGTTCACTAAGAGCATATATCGCTGTTTTGAAATTTTACGCTACACTACTATCGGTCCAACTTCTAGCTATCCAAATAATTTTTCCTGTAAAACTTAGTTATGAGAAAGATGTGAGAAACTATAGGTTTACATGTTGTAGAAGTTTTAACGACCTTAGTGAAATGTTCAGGTGGATCCCTAGACTAAGATTGGCTCTTTAATCAAGTGCTTTCGATGCTTATAGTTACGACTCAGTAGTAATGGTCAGGTCTTTCTTAACATTCTCATTATTTTTGAAAGCCCAAATAAGGATATTATCCAAAGAAGAATCTCCTAGTCAATTTTCTTAATATACTATCGCACGAGCAAAAATTTTCCTAGCCATGACTCAATGACATTTCCAATTTATTCAAATATTGGTGTTTTCTACATTTGGTCTATGTTAATTGGGAATCGTATGTTCTCATCTTTGGGACCATTTGTTCGACCAGCTATTCTTGGTTTAGCACTTCATGCACATAAAATACCTCCACTAGAGTATTTAGTAGTTGTTCGATCAGCTTCTAGCCCCCTAGTTTTATTTGAACGTAGGTCAGGCCTCAGCCTCAGGGTCAGCTCTAAGGAGTAAGCTAGTAGTTCTAATAACTGAGTAGTAGAGTACTAGTATTTAGTACTATTATTATCTCTTGGGATGGAGCAGTTAGTTTATGCTTATGTAGATATTTGTACCTGACACGTGGGCTCGGGCCCAGCTGTCATGGACCAAAAGCTCATTGCCATATCTGAGACTGACTGTCTTGCTTCGCTCAACAGTGACTCTAGTGGTGATCCATTTGTTCCACAACGCACCTCCGGCTATTCTTGATGATTAGAAGCATCATGTTGTTCTTCCAGCGTTCATATTCGTTCAATTCTAATCGTCTTGATTCATACACCTAACTCCGATCCGCTTACATTCTTGCTCAAATAAACATGAATGAGTTCGCATGTTTGTTGCATTCCATCGTCTTGCATTGTTGGGTCGTGCTAGGTTACTGCATGATCATGGGAAACATTGGTGGTAGTTCGGCTGACTATGTGTGTTCGTGCTTTTGAGTACGTTCTCTGGTTTCTTCCGACTTCTATAATCTCTTTTGTTCCAATTATGTTTTTCGGGGTGCTATTATTGATTCTTAGGCGGTGGAGATTTCTCCCATGACCTCTAGTGCCGCGACGGAACCTAGGGCCTCGCGTGTGTGGCCACCATGCGATTGTGCTACTAGGTGCGCGCTGGTGCTTGAGTGCATGTGGACGAAACTACAGCGCCAATTCTTTTTGTGAAATCTTTGGAATCATTTTTCTCTGGTTTGATCTTTTAAGGAGGTAGGCCCTACACGAATAACAGTGCGGATGGGTTGTTTAGGTTTGAGTTTCTGGGTATTGTCCACTAACGGGCATGGCATCATGTGCATCCTCAACTCATATATGTGTGCATCATACTCATGCATCTCATGGCGAGCATCACTCAAGAGCATTGTTATTATGCATCATGGTGTATGCATCATTGAGTCGACATTATGGCAAATGCATCATGTCATATGCACCATTTTGTTTTGTGCATGGAACATCCCATCATGGCACTACACTGGCATTGCATTGGTATAAATGAACATATTTTACAACTAGCATCATGCAAATCATTCAGCTAATAAACTCTGAGCAGGGATGTTCTAAACACCACTCGTAAATCAATCTCTCGTACTATCCTCTCTTACTATCCATAAGTCTTGTGATGAATCTCGCCGACATTTGTTTTCCTCATGTTGTGATCTTAGCTCTATGAGAACTTGATCACCTTGTCTCATCATCATTCTTTGTTTTGTTTGATCTTTTCTTCTTGATCGGAAAACCTTACATCACTTAGTTATCCAATCTAGTTGAAGAGCCGTGCAAGAATCAAGTTCAGGTGTTTGCTTAAAAGCATCATTGTCATTCTGATGCATCCCTAGCTACTTGCAAGTGGAAGCTCCTTCCTCCCTAATAGAAAATCCTGGTTTCAAAATGTGTGTGTATCCTTTTCAGTCCTATAAATGAAACTGATCAAGGTTTGGAGCTATAAACTCTTATATGCAGTGCTAGTTACAGTTGTTTGTGCTGCAAAAATCAGAATTTATGCATAATATAGACCTTTTGTTGACTCGCTAATCCCAACTAAGTTTTCTCAATAATTGCTTATGTCTGTGGTATGCTCATGTACCTGCTGGACAAAATCATATCTGACATTCACTGTTGAACCTCTCTGTCGCTTATCTTAAAGATGATCTAGTGCAATGTTAATCTCTTTTTCTATAATGGCCTCAGCATCTTTTCCTTGTAACTCATGTCGTTGCTCTGTCAGCCAAGTCTTCGGATAGTATATCGGTTTTGTTCCATGTATCATGCTTGTTCGTTTATAGTTCTCTAAGGTTCCTGAATGGTTATCGGTCTTAATCTCCTGTTGCTGCCAGCCGGACTGAATTTCATGTTGATGGTTAATCCGGTAATCTTGTCGGTGGATGCAAGCTGTGTGTGAAACTTAAGCAAGAGTCTTATTTCCTGCAGTCTGTGATGGTTAGTCTCTGTTTCTCTCATGTCATGCCTCCGTTTTTAGATCACCTCCTTGCTATCTCTCATTCTCATAATGTTTATCCATGCATGACCTAACTATGCTACATGAGAATTCTCATCGTATGCTCGGTAATGGTGTTTTGATTAACGATTGATGGCGATTGTGTCCACATATATTATCCACAGACACTTACGACAAAAGCTGAAGCCCTGGAGCTTTTTAGTGTGGAAAAACAATTGATTAGCTCACCCCGTGGCACAGTTAATCTCCAGTTAGATAATGCCAGTATGGTTGCTATAAAACTTATGTCTTCCAGAACCATATCGAGTAAGGAATTAGCAAATCAGCTGGCAATGTTTAAACTGTTAAACTCAGCTACATTGATTAGTCTAGAGACTAGCATCCACGTCGGCCGATCCTTGTCTTTGGAGCGTAATACCCTGAGTTTATCAGTTGTCCTCCTTTACTTCTTCTCCATTTAAATCTCGGGACGAGATTTCTTTAAGGGGGTAGGATTGTAACACCCCGATATTTGCCGGGGTCGCCAAGGCCAAATTGACCACGGCGCCGCTCGCGCGCGCGCCGCGCGTCCGCGCCAGTGCCACCACGCGTCGTCATCCCCTGCACGCTCGACGAGGATGGCCGCCGAACCGCCACGGCGATGCCGTGACGACCCGAACGACTGCACCTCGCCCGTTCTCGCGTTCTTGACCGCCTAGACCATTCCCGCAAGCTCAGAGCCGTCCTTGACCTTCTCTTCGTCGCTCCTGAGCCCGAGAGCCGAGCCCCGCGCGCCCCTTTGCCGAGAACAGTCAGCGCCGCCCGCCATTAGCGCCGCCGCTCGCCGGTCTCCCGTGGAGCTCTCTCCTCCACCCTTCCTCGCGCCCAACAAACCCCGCAAAGAGCTTCCTTGACATCTGTTGGTGCTCCCCGACCCGCTCGCCGCCGCCCAGGCCTGCTGCACCGCCGCCGCCGCCGCCTACAGCCGCCGCCGGAGTCCTGCTCCGCGGGGAAACCCCAAGCCGGCCTCCCCAACCCCGTCCAAGACCATCTACAGGTCCCTCTCGACGTCCTCTTGCTCCTCCCCCTATTCCCCCTCGCCGCCGGCCGCCGTAGGTGCCGGAATCCGGCCACCACTGCCTCCCCTGTTTCAAACCCCGACCAGGGACCCACGGTGAGAAGAAATAGAAGTTCAGGGGTCTAGATGCAAGATTTCATTTCCTTTTTCTTTTGTTTTCAAAAACAGCAAACTTGTAAATTCCATATAAAATCGTAGAAAAATCATAAAAATGCAAACTAAAATGTTTTGGAATCCTTAGATCAAAACCTACAACTTTTGTTACAGCCACCTGTTCATATTATGCTTCTATTTTAATCTAGGAAAAAGATTAGATTACATAGGTTATAATTATTCTAGGAGTTCTACTCACTATCTATGGGTTATTTTTGGTGGGTAGCTACTTCATGCTATGCTTAGATTTGTGTAAAAATTTGAGTACCAGTTAATACTTTTAACTAGGTGAAACCCTAGTCTAGGCTAGATCTAGTAGAATAATGTATTCTTTTATTTATGGATGTTATTATTTAGATATATTGATGAAACTTTTTCTGTGTATTTCCAATACTAAATGAACACCACTATCCAAATCTAGTTAATTATAGATTTGTGTAGCTATTTCTTTTATTTAATCCTTGTTTAGTAGGCTTTAATTATGAGAAATAATTTATGTTGTTTTTAAATCATGAAAATATTTCTGAGTGTTCTTTTTGAATAGCTTAGCTTGTCCATGAAGTTTGAGCATCAGTTCATGACTAGAACAGAAGTTAAAAATGAATCTTTTTAGATTGATGTCTATTTTGTTTATTTTCTCAGAATTAATTATGTGTAGATAAAATTATGAAAAATTCACAGTAGCTAATTTATCCCTGTGTCGACCTCCTGTTAAATTTTCAGCTTCTGTTTTGCTCTGGTCTGACCTATATAATTCAATCTTGTTCTAGGAGTTGTCTGAATGAATGAATTGTTCGGATTAAATGGATGCATGAAATGACATGATTTTTACAGAGTAGATTGCTCTTTGTACCTTCTGTTTATAATAATTTTTTCTGAAATTTTTGGTTGTTTATGTACTGAGTTAGTTAATTATTAATAAGCCATGACCTGCATGTTATAGAAATCAACTACTGCTTGTTTGTGCAGTTAGTGAACTTCTTTTGTGCCGTTGATCATGATGCCATGGGTAGTTAGAAATGTAGTTAACTACTCTATAAATGATTGCCCATGTGATATGATTGTTTGCTACTTGTTAGACTACAACTTTATCGTGAAGGAAAAATAATAGCATCTATATTGTTGAGCAACTCAGAACTGTGCATTCATACATATGCATTGCTGCATTTCATTTAGGTACGATAGATGAACCTCGTGAGGGATGTGACATTGAAGCCGAGCCAGAAGACGGTGAATGGTGGACCCATCTAGAAGATGGATGGATGGATTCCGATGTGCATGACCGAAGGCAGGTGCTCGCCAAGCGAGTATCATCTAACTAACACTGACTCAGTGTTCATCCCAGGCAAGCCCCGGTGCACATCCGTTTATTTCAAACTATGACACCTATATTATGTTTCTATTACTTGTGCATTAGGTTCAGGAATTATTTGAAACCCTAGTTGCATGATCCATATGTCTCCTCGAGTTATACTAGTATGTAGAGGACGCTAGAGATGCTATGCTTAATAGAACTTGGTAGAAGACGAGTGATTTCGGGTCACTCGCGAGATATAGGATATCTCGTTATTTCGAGTATATGGAATAATGGAATAGGTTGGAGAAAGAAAAGAAAATGGAGACCGGGTGGGGAAAGGTTAGCCCCGCCTGTGTCGGTTAAGGACCGTTCGTTGCCTGGCCCTGTGATCGAGTTTGAATTGTACTAACTGCATGCCGGGAGTAGGAGGTAGTCGAAACCGGTAAGCCGAGTACTGCCTTGCTTCGAAAGTACAGGAACCCGCACCCAACTCCTGGGGCGAGTCGAGTAGTCGCGGAGAATTGGGATGCATATGTTTACTTTTGGTGGTCTCACGTTGAGCTCGGCTGACCATATGTCGTTGGGCTGGTTCCTGTAGTTCGAGGCGGGGAGGGGAATGGTTGGCATGTATAGTCCGACGGGGCAAATACGTGCCGTGTTGGTTAGGTCCACCTTGCAAGGTTAAATCGGATCGATCCGCCGTACGTCGCATCTCGGATATGAGCACCTTGATCACAGCACCACATCGTAGTGATGCTATATGGATTTTAAGTGATGAGTAGTAAGGTCTACCAGGGATTATTACTCCATGTTGTTATGATTGCTTAGCAGGTGCAAATAATAGTTAATGATTTATGAATATAGAAATTGGAGCTAAAAGAGGGAAAATATGGATTCACTTCTAGAGCTTTTTCTGCAAAAATAACCAACAGCCAAATGCCTTGCATGTCTAGATATGTGGGCTAAGTTATACCCACTGGTCGGGTAAGTCTTGCTGAGTATTAGTATACTCAGGGTTTGTTGTTTACCCTATTTCAGGTATAGAAGCTAACCAGGATTCGCATCAGTGGGCTCGATGTGACGTCCTCACACGTGTTCATAGTTATCGTCTTGTTTTATTGGTTCTCAATCGAATTTCTTTCTCTCAGGTTATATTCTCTTCCGCTACTGTCATTTATTTTATGTAAATTCCAAATTTAAAGCTGTTTTGTAAATATTTATGTTATTATCTATTTTTGTGAAATTATATTATGCTGGTACCGTCTGTGCTCGCCGTTGCGCGAGACTTCTGGTGTGTTTCGATCGGCCTGTGGGTTGGAAACAGGCTGTCAGGTTACACTTAATTAAGCTAATGCGCCTGATGCGTTCAAATGATGGCCATTACGCTTAATTAAGCCGTTTAACTTGTCGGTTCTGTCACAAAAGGTGCATGTGTTGTGTTGGAAAATTCATCGTGATTTCACTCAACCAGCCTTTGATTTGAACTGTTGCGTAGTACGAGTATAGTATCCTCTATCCTGTGACATATGTATGAAAATAAATAAGCCGTCTCTCTATCTCTCTAAAGTCTACCTTTTTTATTTTTCGAAAACTAAACACACAGATTCTTCTCAAAGCAGCGGTAGCGACGGACGCTCGTTCATCTGCTGGCGGTCGGCCACGGCCATACTTAGCGTTGACAGACCAGCGTCTGGAGGCGACACGATTCAATTCCCTCCTGCCTGCCTGCCTTTTTTCTTTTTTTTTTCTTTTCTTTTTTTTTTGAGGGAGAGGTATTGACGCCTTCCTGGCCGAGTGGCCGTAAAGAAAAATTCTCAGGACTTTTTGTACGCCATTTGGAAGCATGAGGTCTTGACCTTCGATCACGACTTGTAAGGTCGTGTTTCGTGGCTTGTGGCGGCAGCTGCAGGTCGTGTTCTGGGCCTTCTGGCATGTCGAAGCTCTGAAAAAAGAAACGGATGGATGCGTCCGGATCGATTACGGTTGCAGGGAGCTTCTGTCCACCAGTGATGGCCGGGCGTCTCTCCGGTTCCGTGCCTCCGTTCCATGGTGTGACAGGGAAACCTGGGAAAACCATCCAGGCAGGCATCTCCCATCTCAAGGACTGAAGCAACGACGTAGCTGGATGAGTGAATGACACTGTCACATCCGGTAATAGCTCTCAGATTACATTTCTTTCTTGCTACTTTTCGCGGATTATTTCCCTGTAGAAGCCTCCTTTTGCTTTCAGAGGGCAGGTGATCAGATCACGCGGCTACGGTGTAGCGACAAGCAAGCAGCAGGAAGACTAGAGCTGGTCTAATTAAAACGCCACGTGGTGGTGATCGCCGATCATCCGGGCTACTAGTCTAAAAGACGCGTTGTAAAGGTGCCGAGACCTCGTCGTCGGGGAAGTCTCCTGGCTGTGGGCCTTGTGGCCGACGCACGAGATACGAGCTGGGGCCCTGCGATCTCGATCCGCCGAACTACCGCTACCGGCGCACTGTGTCCAGGCAAAGATGGTCAGATCAGATGGATGCTAGAGCGGATGGAGATGGGGATCTCGAAGATACGGCGTGCTCTCGTCGCATCTCCGTTTTCTTGATTTCGTCTTCCGCCAGGGCAGCAATGGGTTTGTACATGACTGACCTATGGAGGGCTAGTCAGTTTCGCATTTAGAACCGAGGCAATCCGATTTGGCATCTTCCGGGAGACTGCACGTGGAATTAGTTTACATCGATGCAGATACTACAATGAACCAACGTACTCCCTCCTTCCCCGTTTATAAGGCATGGTGGAACATGACTCGGTCTTCTAAACAACACTTTGACCATTTATTTATCATATATTATATCACTTTTGATTATAAACTTATAATCATTGTAAACTATATTTGATTATGAATCCAATCATATGAAATTTGCATTATAAAAACAAAAATTTAATAGTCAAATTATTGGTCAAAGATGAGAAGGTTTGAATCTTGATATACGTGTATGCCTTATAAATGGGGAAGGAGGGAGTAATTTGGAATCTCCCGCAGCAGTCAACGCACGATCCAATTATATTCAAGATCGGTTTAGACTCGATGCCCTCTTCAAAATATAAGAGAGGTACCTAGTAAAAATATTGAGAAAATTCCCTATTTGATACTATTAACGTTGAGTGAGAATTACTTATTCGACACTGAAAATTTTCAACTTCACTATTTAACGTTGACTTGAACTTTCATTCACATTTCTGTCCATTACGTGAGTTAACTCACATAAACAGTAATGCATGGACTCGTTCTACTCTTTTCTAGGCTAAAAGAACTATTGAATCACTTCAAAATTCAAAATTCACGAAACCTTTTGTAGGGATATAATGAACTAGGCATATAGCCCGTGCATTTGCGCGGCTAGTGTTGAAAATTCAAAAAAATTCATGCCGTTGTATCCTTACTTAAAGATTATACTATATCTTACTATACATCACATTGTTCATTATCATAAATTATGTCTTATTATTGGTTAAAACAATTCAAATATGATCTACCTATAATAACAATTTGATTTGTTGAGCTTTAATAATATTATGTATATAATTATTCTTATTTTCGTTTTATTTTGATTGATTGTTGTTACCTTTAGTTTTTATTAATAGTATATGTTTGTAACTGATACATAGCTAAATGGTATTTTATATTTAATTTTTCATAATGACGTATGTGGGTGATTTTTAATTAGACACAGGGGTATTTTAGGCTAATTTTTTATCATAATGGCAGTTGTGGGTAATTTTTATTTTTCTATTTTTCTCCGATTAACGTAGGAATTTCTAGGCCTTGAGAGCGAACGTGGAGACTCCGTTTGTTGGCCAAATAATAAGATAATAGATGAAGATGGATCAATTTTTTTAAAAAAATACATATGTAGCATTTAAATCTTAAAATTAAAATTCACTAAAATAGGTTACTGTTGAAACTTATTTAAATTTTTAGGGCACCATATTACTTTCCAAAAATCTATACTCTATAGGCATATGGCAATGTGAATTTTCTATGCTTCATTTGTCAGCTCATCAATCAGCTTAAAGCCGCAGCGAATTTCCTGTAGGAAACGAGAACTGGCCAGACAAATGGCTTTCGCCGGGGCGTTTTTGGACCGATGCATCTATCCCAGAGTGAGGTGCATCGAAACTTGACATCAGATTGATGAGGTTAAAGGTGACCAAATCACTCGCAAGCAGTTTCCACCGTCAGTTCGTGTGCCACCTTTTTTCAACAAACCAATGGTCAGGGGAGAAAGTGCATTTGTGACTGTAAATTTCACCTTCATCCAATTAACCAGCAGTAGATCTGAATGACAGCGTTTGCAGACCAGCTTCTGAAGATGACACCACTCATGAAAATCAGCTTCTGAAGATAGGGTATTGATGCCTTCTTGGAAGATATAGAGAAGGTCTTGATCCTTGACCACTAGTCGTGAGGTCATGCTTTGGGCCTCTCTCGGCTACGGTCCGCAGACGGTGTTCCTCCATGTCGTCGAAGCCCTGTAAAGCAGCTTCTGCTGCTCTGCAGGCGGATAAGGGTCACGGAAGCCTGGCAAGTGTGGCAAGCATATCTGAAGCAAGGTGACGGAACGGCACTGTAATGAGCTCCGTTTGTGTTGTAGCGTGCTAGTGAATAGTGACATTTTGATCGCTAATTACAGTACCAAACAAAGTCAGTTTATAAAACCAACTTGAGAACCCCCGCGCTAGTGTCCCTGAAGAATCTAATGAGGCCTTTGACCGCGCGATTAGAGGATGGTTACTGTAGCATCGCTATAGTAAATCATCAATTAATTACCGTCATTAGATTCGTCGCGAAAAGTTACACCCATCTCTGAAAAGGTTTTGCAAATAGACTTTATTTAACACATCATGCATGCGAGATTCCCTTTGTCGCGCCGTCAACCAAACAAGGCATTGTGCCTGCGGTGCCGTCAAAGAGCAACTCCGTTGCCACTTGTGCAAACCATGCATTCCCCCTGCACAAGTGACAACGTTTTGCTTTCAGAGGGGGCGCGCGGTCGGTCGTCTGCGCAGCAGGTGTACGCAGACTAGACGAAAGGAACGGTGCGGCAGCGCGCCACGCCAGGCAGGTCGGCCTGAGACGCGACGGCAATGCGCGCGCATGTGCCACGGCGGGCGGGGGAAACCAGGCACCTGCCGTTCCGGGGAAGCCGTACGTGCAGTAGGGCGGCGGGCCGCGACAGGCCAGGCGACAACGTACGCGCACCAAAGATGCCGAGCGAGAGATCACCACCGGGAACGCGAGGAGAGGACGACAGAGCAGGTACGAGATGTGCGCGGGACTCCTCCGTCCGGTCCGGCCCCAGGGACGAAGGAATATGCTACGGTTCCGTGATGCCGGACGGAGGAACGGCGGCCGCGAGCCATTCTTTTGGTTGCGACACCGGACCGGTCGCCTCTCGCGCGTGGCGACTGTGGCCGGCGGGCGTTGCGTGCTCGAACGAGCGTTGCAGAAAGGACCTGCTCGGGATCGGGGGCGGTCGGTCTGCAGGCAAAAGCAGGCATCGATGCCGCCCGCCGCTCCCGACCTCGCAGGAGAGGAGACCGGCCTGCACGATCCGGCGAGGTGACGGGTGCGGCGCGCGCTCGGTGCGTACGGGCGGAGAAACGGAGGAATCGGGAGGGATGCCGCCGGACAGTGACCGCCTCACGAGAAGCTAGCAGTAGGTGCGGTGGCACACGCGCACCGTAGTGGGACAAACTCAGGATGTAGGCAGGTGCGGGCCGGCCTGGTTGCCGTACTGCAAAAAACCCATTCCAAACACCTGTCACAGCCCGCATTTTGCAAATGGGCCTCAAATATGCAGCCCGCCAAGGCTAGTGGGTTCTGCAGGCCAGCCTTCTTCCTTTACCCTTCCCTGTGCATCGGGGGCTCGGGGCGACGAGCAGACCATCGGCACCGCGTCGCCGCCCCCCCCCCTCCCTCACTCCCGGCTCCTGCAGTCCGTGCCGCCTCCTCCCTCCCTCCTGCACTCCGCGCCGCCCCCTCCCTCACTCCGACGATGCAGAGCTCTACAAAATCCGTGGCGCCGCCCTCCCTTCCTACCTCCCTGCACTGCGCGCCGGCCATGTCCCTCCCTCCCTCCCCTGCAGTCCGCGCGGCTACCCTAGCATCTGTACCCGCGCCGTCCCGTGCGCACCAAGCCGAAGCACGACCGCCTCTGATTCATGGCGCCGCCATGCCCTCCGGACCCGCGCCACCATTACCGGTTCAAGAATGGGTAAGCTAGTTTGTGGATGCGTGGGTTCTTAGATAGGTGGATTCTTTCTCTAGATTTTTTAGATCCTAGATTTAATTTATATATATATATATATATATATATATATATATATATATATATATATATATATATATATATATATGACAATACGCAGTTTACTGAATTTTTGAGGATCCATTGGAAGCATGATAGGTTAGTTTTCTGTGGTCCTGTGCAACTGGCCAAGAATCGTTACTTAGGGCCTGCTTGGTTCAGCTCCAAAATTTACCTTGCCAACATGAGGGCATGCCAAATTTTTTTGCCAAATCTTGGACAAGATTTTTTGGATGGCACTTGGTTTGGTGCCAAAATGTGTCAGCCAATATTTTGGCCACTGATTGGTTTGCTGTTAACATACAATTGCCAATGCCCATGATTTATGCTATCATATAATATTAAAACATGCAGCTTGCATAACAACAGTTCATTACTGATAATATTTTTACATATAATACAAATGAGTTCATCAAGTGCAGCCAACATTCATCTGAGATCAGCACAAAATAATATCCCTTATATTAGGAGTACATGTTTCTTGACCACCTTCGACAGTTCTACACTAGCACAAGTTATAGCAACATGTTCCTACCGTCATCTGACAACACATGCAAAATAGCTTAAGCAAAAGCATGGATATGCTGTCCACTTAGAGCACCTCCAAAATACCACATAGTTGTGTGTGAACCAAGGCTTAAAATGCATGATATGGTTGAATAATTGAAGTCTTCAGAACTGTCAACGGAGACAACAGTTCTAACAAATTGGAAATTTGATCGCACAATCACTAGGTGTGAACTTTTAAAAACATACTAACTTTTAAATTCTGTAGGTTCATCTTACTTGGACATCATAAAGATTAACAGCTCCAGTAGCAGCATTGACGAGCTTGGAGTTGCATGATAACTTGAAATACAAGGTCAGTCTCTGCTGGTGAAACTTTTGTAAACTGTTGGTGAAACTGTTGTAAATTTTTTTTATTGAATCTGTCATTTGTGATCACTATTCACTATAAATGCTGGTAAAGCTAAGCTGCCTTGTTTTCTTTTCACTGAGATCTGTCTTCCACAAACTTGAGTTATATTTGATATCTGACCCTTTGCCATGTGTTTGTTTCATCACAGGATGGCACTGCAAACTACTTGAAAGGACTTATGCTGATCTTGTGTTATCTGATCGTTGCTGCCAGTTTCTTTGTTCATGTTGATCCGCAATCGAGTGAGTAGCATTTTCATAGTTGGTCATGTTTTTTGCTACTTTCCCTATTCCAGTTAGTTTAGTTAATTTACATGTAAGAAACTAATGAACTGTGCATGCCTTTTTGCAATATACTGTGCCAATTTGTTTTGGCATCTGCAAGTATGCAATAGACATATTCAAGTATACATAGGCTAGCTGCAGGGGCATCTCTGAACATCTGTGCTTGTTCATGGATTTGCATGACGTCAGCACAGAGATTGCCTAGTATGCAGTAAGATGCTCGATCAAAATTAACAGACGTTGCATGCTTTTGCTTGCCAAATGTCATGGAATGTTTTGCTACGGTTATATATATAATTAGATAGATCAATGTGCATGGCTAATCTGAAGTTCTCTGAAAGTACTCTCTTAATTGTTTTCCACGCTAGCTATAGGCGCCGGCCGACTACTTGCCTTTTTGCATGGCTTACCCACTGGCTTAATTTGCTTGAGCTTGCTAGCAAGAGGTACTGTAGACCATTGCACATGAAGTCCATTATATTTCCTGAATCCTGAACCCGTAGCCTTTAACAGTTTAACTCTTGGATTCTCTATTCTGAGCTTTTTTTTTAGACCTATTCAATTCTGAGCTTTTTTTTTAGACCTATTCAATTCTAAGCTTTGACAGGAGAAATGGTGTGATCTGCACCCGACTATAATAATCATGCCAAAAGAAGTTCTTTTATCTTATTTGTTGTTTACTTTCTAACATTGCGTTAGGAACTGCATGAGCTGCATGCTAATGATGCTGTAGCATTTGCCATTTCTTTTGTACTGCTTGTCTTGGAACATTGAAATGAACTTGCATTTATGCACAAACAACACAAGATTCCAGGTTTTGCTACTTTCCCTATTCCAGTTAGTTTAGTTAATTTACATGTAATGAACTAATGAACTGTGCATGCCGTTTTGCAATGTACTGTGTCAATTTGTTTTGGCATCAGCAAGTATGCAATAGACATATTCAAGTTCTTTTCCTTCTAAATATTTCAGTTACAGCTCAAGAGGAGGAAGTATATCAAGATTGTTTTCTTCTGAAGATTTTGGTGATCCTTGCACTACGTGGACACTTGACTACTAGAGAAGGAAGTGTTCTACCCGGAAGAGCAGAACGGGCTTCTTTTTTTTCCTTTTTTTGGAGATAGAAGAGCAGAACGTGCTGAAACTACATTAAAAACTCTGGAGCCAAGCTGTACTTCAGTATCCCATTCACTGTCTTTGTTGTGATAATCAGGAAACCTTCTCCATTGGTTATCTCCTTAACGTTGATGCAAAGTGTTGTGCATCTTGTAAGATTGTTGCGCAATATTGAATGTTGACTCTGACCTTGTGGATGATTTCTCCTAATTGAGTGCCAAGTCTTATCTAACTTGTGGTTGCGGCGGTTGACCAAGTCTTATCTAGCTTGCGGTTGCGGCGGTTGAGTGCCAAGCCTTATCTAGCTTGCGGCGGCCTGCAGGTGTCCGGCAAGGCCTAGCGGGTCAACGCAGGATGAAAGTTTTTAGCACACGGGCTCCTGCAGAGCAAGCCGCATGTGCGTGCGGCAGTTGCGGCGGCCTGCATGCCCTCTGCAGACCGGCCCGCTTGCATCCTGAGACAAGACGCGCGCGGCGCGTGCAGACGCCGCCGCCGTCACGTCCCCCGGGGGCCTAGGCGAGCCGCTCCTTTGGCTTTGAGCGTGGGGCGCGATTTGCGCGCGGCACCGATCCGTCGTCCATGTTCCGTCGATTTTTGTTGCCCGTTTGAGCTTCGGCGAACGGTGATCCGTCGTGCTCCATGATTCGGTGGGCTCTGGATTGGATGGACATGGAGGTTCGGCATCGCGACAGCTCGTTCGGCTTCGCCCATGTTTGCTGCATGGACCGTCCTGATGGAACAAAGTTCAGTTCTAACAAACCTACGGCACCGAACACTGTAGCATCATGAACCGGCACTTTAAGTCTGTAACATCCGGCAGGAGCTCATCACGCTGACTCGCGGAGGTCAAACTGAAAACAAAAGCAAGGCTGCACGCCTGCAAGAGCCCAAAGCCCCTTAAAATGCTCTGCCAGATGGGGCCGTGGCGCGGTGACGCCGGACGCGGTCGTGCGGCGGCGCCGTGTCGTTTCCCGCGGCGACCAGCGTGGCGCGCCCGCCCCGCCGCCCCCACCGCTCTGCCCCCCTCCACCCTCCCAGTATTTCTACCACCGCCCCGCGCGCTTCCCTGTTGCCTCCGACCATTCCCCTCTGTTTCGTTCTTCCTGGCCCGCCCCTCCCTCCGCCAGCTCCCACTGTTGTTGCATCTCAAGGTACTGTGCTAGCATCTCTCTCTCGTTCCATGTCTCCGAGCTCCCATCCTCTGGCTCGACCTCGCGTCACCAGTTGAGAGAGACCGATTGGCAGAGCAACCGTGAGATCGGTTTGCCTGCCGGCCTGCCCGCTGCCCTCTGTCGAAGATTGGTCGAGTTTTAACCGAGACTTCTTGCTGCATGCAGGTGCAGGGCAGGGGCCGCCCAGGTCGGCTCTCCGATCGCTCTGGCCTTCCGCGGCTCGCCGGCGGCCGGCGCATCAACCACCGTACTGGGCGCCCGCGGGAGCATGCAGCTGCAGGCGCCGTTCCTGTCTCCGGCTGTCTGCTCCGCCGGACGGGCTCTCCCATAGGGAACCACTGGGCTAACCGCAACAACGTTTCCTTCCACCTACTCTCTCGCCAACGTTTTGGACAAGTTCGTTGAGGCACCAAAGAATTGCCTGCCGCGTGGCGGGTGACTCACTGTTGCTCGGGATGGGCAAGATGAGCTGCTTCGCCGGCCTGCTCGTGCTCGGCGGCAGGAGGAAGGCATCCAAGGTTGGTGGCAGAGTTCTTCTGAATTTGCTGCTGAATTTTGACGGAGTTCTTCTTTAATGACCCTGAGCTTGTTCGTCAATGGCAGGGTAAGAACAAGGGCGCTTACGCCAAGAAGATTAATGGCAATGACTGCCCCAAGGTGAAGCCGGTGGAGTTCATGGACATGGCGGACGCTCTAGACGTCAGCAGAGGCGGGAACAACGATCGTGCATGCAACAGCAAGTTTGTCGTTCGCGCAGCCGCCGAGTTAGCAGGCCATGGCGGTAGCGAGGACGGCGACAAGGCCGCACTTAAGATGGGCTCATCTGACGATGACCTCGTCGCCGGCTACAACATCGACGGAACAGGTAAAAGTGCCAAGAGCTCCGAGCCGGACGCCGGCGAGTCCTCCAGCGTTGGCCGCATGTCGCCGACGCCTCCGGCGTCGCCAAAGCTGAAGCGCTCGTGCTCCAATATCGAGACGATGAGGTCGTCTGCGCCGCCGAAAGGGTTCGACCTGGCGGCGAAGTCGCGCTCCTACAACGACCTAAACGCCTTGCCTCCCACGAGGTCGGCCACCCCCAGCGGCGCGCCGGACGCGAGCCCGGCGGCGTCCGTGAGGACGTCGTGCTCCGCCGACGGCGTCATGCTGAAGAAGCGGTCGTCGAGGCAGGTGCTCCCGTCCCGGAGCCGGAACCTGTGGTGGCGGCTGTTCCTGTGGAGCCACCGCAACCTTCACCGCGCGGGCGCGGCCACGCCCGCGCTGCCATCCCCGGACGCGCCCCACCAGCACGACGGGTACACGTCCGACACGCTCGACGCGGTCACCGCGGACGCCAAGGGCAAGGAGGCGGCCGTGGAGGTCGACCCGATCCCGAACCAGTGGGTCGCCTTCTCTGCCGGGGCCTCATCGCTGGAACGCGTCAGCGCGTGGGTGAACAGCCTCGGGGACGGCTCGTTCCACGCCGTCGACGAGGAGGACGTCACGGAGCACAACGGCGGCGGCCGCCCGCAATGCTCTGAGATCGTGGAGCTGGCCACGCCCGGCAAGAGGCACCCGCAAGCGAAGCGGCGCGCGGCGGACGAGGCCGCCAACCAGGCGAGGAGCATCGTCCACACGCTCAACGTGTTCTCCTCCGTCGCCCACATCTCCGGCATGGGGCTCAAGGCCGTCCCGGCGATCGCGGCGTTCTCCACCCTGCGCGCAGTCAATCTGTCTGGCAACTTGATTGGTACCAACTCCTGACTGCAGAACCCAAAATTCTACTTGCAAAATGTCATTGGACTGTAATTAACTGAAGCCTTTATTCTTTTGAGAATAGAACTGAAGTCAAATTTCGTTTGTTACTTTGCTAATCTATAGACTTGTTCTTTGGCCTCGCAGCTCAAATCGCCCCCGGGTCGTTGCCCAAAGGCCTGCACTCGCTGGATCTGTCGCGGAACAAGATCGCCGTCATCGAGGGGCTCCGGGAGCTGACGAGGCTGCGCGTGCTCAACCTCAGCTACAACCGGATCTCACGGATCGGGCATGGTAAGCAAGCAAGAATGCATGTCCTGGCAACTCTTTTTTTCTATGTAGAGTGCATGCCCGGGGCCCTGGCAATGCAGCATTGCTTTTACTTCTACCACTCATCTTGCATTCCTGCCTGGTATCTGAATACGAGTCAGGCGAAAACAACAGTGCCAAGGAGAGTCAGTTTGCGCCCAAGGAATCTTGTTCAATGCACGTATCAGTAGTTCAGTACCAGTAAGTGTTGACACCCTGGATGTTTGGCGTTTAGATCTCCGTCGTCAGATCCTCCCTCGTGCTAAGCCATAGGATGGTCCATGCCGCGCCGCAGGGCCTAGGGTTCCTGCCCTGCCAGGCATCATGGGGAAAGAGTCCAGCTCAACTGTGAGCCTCAAGATTTCATATGCAGCGTCTGGACGTGTGGTGTCTTGAGGCCACATAGGGATAGGATGCCACATGCTTCAGATATCTGATAGGATGCGGACATCTCCGTCCTGGCTTTTTGCAGCCTCCTCCCGTGACACGCTTCGGCGCGTCCCATGTTGTGCCGGTGCCGCCCGTTCGGTACAATCCTTGTTCAGGCCTTGGGATTCCAGCGGATCTGCCCGCCCCAAACTCTGATCGTTCCCAGAACCATCTCCATCTGTGTGCTCCATGACTTTATCCCACGTCCTCCGTCGGGCTGGTCCAAGCCAGTGCCCCCTTTGCCTTTATGGCCTCTGCTGGCTCGGCTCGGCTATGTCTGGCACCCGTTAGGATCTGCACCTCTCGGTCCTTCACCTGGCACTTCTGAATTTCGCATAGCTACGGAGTTGGCAGATTCCCGTAGGCATGGTTTCAGAGTTACTCCAGCCTTTGTGTTCTTGACGTGCGTTCTGCTTGCTGCGTCCAGGGCTGTCGAGCTGCACGGCGATCAGGGAGCTCTACCTGGTCGGGAACAAGATCAGCGACGTCGAGGGGCTGCACCGCCTGCTCAAGCTGGCCGTCCTGGACGTGAGCTTCAACAGGGTCACCACGGCCAGGTCGCTGGGCCAGCTCGTCGCCAACTACGGCTCGCTGCGGGCGCTCAACCTGCTGGGCAACCCGGTGCAGGCCGCCACCGGCGGCGACACGCTGCGCAGGGCCGTGTCGGGCCTGCTCCCGCGGATCGAGTACCTCAACAGGCAGGCCGTGAAGCCGCAGCGCGCGCGGGAGGCGGCCAAGGACAGCGTCGCGCGGGCGGCGCTCGGGAACGGCGGCGGGTGGAGCTCGCGCAGGCGGCCGCCGCGGCGGGTGAACCAGAGCCCCGGGTCGTCGGGCAAGAGCCGGGGCAGGGACGCGAGCAACAGCAGCCGCAGGGGGAGCAGGAGCAGGTCCAAGACCAGGCCGCAGGGGCAGGGCACGAGCCTCTCGAGGAAGTGAGCATGAGGCCGCCGTGTCATATTGACATGGAAGAGTGTACAACTCTCGATCGAAGAGGGAGAACAAATGAATCCATGTGTTTAAAATGTCATGTTGAGATAAATAATTGGCATTACTGGAGGCAATTTTGGATCTAAACAAAGTGCTTTTTTACTAGTTTTTTTTACCGAAAGGTGCCTGCGTTTATGAATTGAAATGACGAGTTCAAGCAAGATGAGAAAAAAAATGTAGAAATAGAAAAAAAGTATCCGGCATGCCGGATTCGAACCAACCAGCGACCTAAGGATTCATCTGCAACGACTACAGTCCGCTCTACCAACTGAGCTAAGGTCGGTTTGTGACTACAGGTTAATTAATGATTTTTAAAGCTAAGAGCACTAGTGTAACGAAAGAATCGATTTAGTAGAGCAAAGGAACAGGATTTATGCAGCCAGGTTCGATTCTCGATATTACAGGATGGCCGTGTTTGGTTAAACATTCCATCAAGTTTACACAAAAAGACGAACGTCCGTATGGAGTACTAAATGAAGTCTATTTGCAAAACTTTTTCAAGGACAAATGTAACTTTTTGAGATGAATCTAATGGCGATAATTAATTGATGATTTGCTACAGTGATGCTACAGTAACTATCCTCTAATCGCGCGTCAAAGGCCTCATTAGATTCGTCTCGCGATTTACACGGGGGTTGTGGAGGTGGTTTTGTAAATAGACTTCATTTGATACTCTAAATTAGTGGTCAAAGGACCAAAAAATTTCGCGAAAATTTTTACACGGGGAACCAAACACGGCCGATAATGGAAACTAGCAGAGGTGCCGAACGAGAAGCGAAGACGGCTGCAAACAAGGCCTGTACGCACACCCAACCTGAAAACAGCAGCAACGGCGGCGGAACGGAAGAACCCACCAAACCAGCAGGTACAGCGTCGCACGAAAATTCAGACCCCCGACCACCCCTGCACCACGGCGTACTCCCTCGCCGCCCGAGAGCCGGACACGTGTGCACGCACAAGAGCGTGCCCGAAACCCGTCCCAGCATGTCCTCCGGTTGCGCATCGCCACCCCCGTGCGCGCCGGCGCTGGTAGTTCAGGACATGGTGAGCGCCGCGCCGGGGCGGAGCCATCCGGCACGACGGCATCCCTGAGCACCAGTCGCCGGGCGCTTAGGTCCCTTGCCGAGACGACCACCGGGAGTCCGCCACGTTCTGTGAGCGAGTTCGCGTGCAGAACGCGCATGCCGGGACCACTCGCCCCCTGGTAGTAGCTTCAGCCGCCGGCCGTCGAGCGTTCTCCTGTCTCGAGCAGCAATGGCCCGATGGCCACCATGCCGGTTTGGTTGATCCGTAGTCGAGCTCTTCCCTTGCCACCAGGAGTTCACTACCCGTACGTGCCTACGTGGCTGTAAGTTTTTGAGATCATGCCAGAGAGTTGCAAGCGCAATCTATAGCGTCTGGCTGCAAGGCATGGCTTTACCTTGCGAAGAACAGTCCATGGCGCTGGTGAGGGGTGGCCGATGAACCAAACGCCGACCAAGAAAATCTCGATTCGACGGAGGTACGGAAGCGCATAAATCACAAGAAAATTCATGTGATCGAGGAACGAGGGTAGTCGACATCACACAAGGTTACACTCTCCGAAGCGATCTGTAGCGGGAGAACGAAAAAGTGAAATCGCTGCAAGGGGTGACGGTAAACAAAATACCGTCCATCCCGAGATAAAAAAATCGCAATCTCACAGGTCTAGAGGTACGCAAAAATCGTGAGAAAAAACATGTAAACAGGGGATTAAGTGACTCGGTAGCACAAGAAATTTCAGGCTCCGATATGGTCTGTAAAGGGAGAAATAAAATCGAGAAATTTCTGCGGGGGTGGACGGTAAACCAAATACCGTCCACCCGGAGATCCAAACAAAATCGCAACTTCACGGGGTTACGGACGCGCAAAAATCGCGAGAAAGGTTGCTACCAAGCGAGGAGAGCTTCGGGATGGCCTTGCTTCACCATCACGCAGGTACAAATCGCAGACGACGGCCGGTCGGAGCAGAGCCTGGCGTTCACAAACAAGAGAGAACCAATCTACTCGAACACTGAAAATCAACCACGCCTGAATCCACTCCGAACATGTCCCCAGTTGCCCGTCTGCCAAGAGTTTTGCTCAACCTGCCTGCCACGGGTTGTGCTCTTCGCCACGCCGAATTTCCCATGCTGCCGACTGCCACTTCGCAGCGCGGGCGCAGCCGGCAGGCAACCCCGCCCGCACAGCAGGACGCCCGGCTAGGTCTTCATGGCACGAGCGCGGCGCGATGCACACGACGTGCGAGTTCTTCCTGCTATAGGAGCGAGCAAAAACCGAGCATGCCCGCGCCAAGCAGACAGCACAACATGGACATCCAATTCTAGCGTGCCGTCCACGCCCGCAGGCTAGTGCCGAAATGATCATGGCATTGCCGCACGCTCAGTGGCGAAGCTAAGATAGAATTGGCCCTGGTGCACCCTCCATTGCATTTAGTGAAATAATGTAGTTTACATGGTAAATTTCAGTCAACTAGTAGGAAATTTGTTTTTCACCATGGTGCATGTGCACCAGGGAGAGTAAACATAGCTTCGCCCCTGCGCACGCTGCTGTTTTTTCTCTCTCTTTTTGTTTTTACCGAAAGGTGCCTGCGTTTATGAATTAAAAAGAAACAAGGCCGTAATCTAATCGGGTCCAAAGAATCATTACGACAGGTTGCGATCAGCTTCGCTCCAAAATTCTTATCAGCATCTCTACGCACAACACACACACACTGACACAATTCACAAAACAAAACCCGAGCTGGATGACCTTGACCATTGAGTGTGCGACACTCTAACACGACGCACAAATTGCTGGTAGTTCGGTGAGACGGGGAGATTGAGGGGCAGTTTCGTCAAAAGTTCGAGGAAATCCAGCACCAGCAGCAAAGGCTACCAGCACCAACTTCCGAGCTCCCTCCTCGGTCACCTCACAGTCACGACTTGCGAGACCGGTGTCGTCTCGCCCGCTTTCAAAAACCACTAGCGCCGCTGCCTCCTCTCTTTTTTTTTCCCGACCCCCCCACCCCCCCCCCCCCCCCCACCCCCGAGCCCAAGCAGAGCCGGGGTGGAGCGGCACCGGCGGACAGGTGGCGAGGGCATGGCGGGGGCCGGGGAGAAGGTGGACTACGTCTTCAAGGTGGTGCTCATCGGCGACTCGGCGGTCGGCAAGTCGCAGATCCTGGCCCGCTTCGCCCGCAACGAGTTCAGCCTCGACTCCAAGGCCACCATCGGGGTCGAGTTCCAGACCCGCACCCTCGTCATCGATCACAGGAGCGTCAAGGCCCAGATCTGGGACACCGCCGGCCAGGAGAGGTACTAGCCGATCCATCCCTTCATCTCCCCACCCTGCTTCCGATCCTCTCCGCCGCTTAAGCCACTGATCTCGTGCAGAAATCATGTTTTTTGACCTGTTTCTCTCGTACATTAGATCTCTATGGTCTGTAGCTGTAGGCTGTAGCAGAAACGTTGAGCGCAATGGTGGATCTCTACTGCGGATCGGAAGTGTTTGCTTTTTAGCGGCGTTCCCACCTACCTCACCAGAACAGTAGAATGTGATGCTACGTGATTAGATCTGACAATTCCATGCTTACGGTGGATTGCTTGCCAACCATTTCTGTTGGCTGCTACTTACTCTGTGGTTTAGAAACCGTAACTGAGAAAGTAAATGTGAGCTAGTTGGTAGTAGTTCTGCATCGATAGAAGTTGTTTGACAGCTCGATCTTGAGTTGATGGCAACACGATTAATCAAATTCTGTTTTTTTTTTGCAAAAAAAAAACAATTTTTGAGTTACTCGCAGCTACCTTGTATATTTTGCTCATGCTCTCTGATACCTGACAGACTTAAATGCACGAGTTGACAATACTCTTTTAAAATTTCTGGCGATTCTGTTGTACAACAAATGAATAAGCATGCAGGGTGTACTATGAAATGCTCTGCAACAATTTACAGCCTTTAAAGAGAAATTCTTTGTTGGAGACCTTTATGATGGGAAGATTGCCAAGTTGGTTGATTTTGACCTCAATTGCTTCTGCACCATGTCATACTGCTTCCTTGTTTGGTCACAAAATCTTGTGAAGTTGTTATTATTCAAGGGGCATCTAATTATTTCGCAACAAGTATTCCATACTAGTGTAGCCTTAAGACATAATTAGGTCCTACTCCCTCCGTCCTGAAATGTAAGTCATCCTGGAAGTGTTTTACTGTGTCCAGATTCATAGAATGTTCAATAAATCTGGACATACAGTTTGTCTAGATTCAGAGAATGTTCAATGAATCTGGTAAAATATCAGAATGACTTACATTTCAGGACAGAGGGAGTACACATGAAATCGCCCTTGCTAGTATCATTGATTCTGCTAGTTCTATGCTATTACCAAATTGCCCATCTACTAGAATTTTG
Source organism: Panicum virgatum (assembly GCF_016808335.1). Classification (NCBI taxonomy): domain Eukaryota; kingdom Viridiplantae; phylum Streptophyta; class Magnoliopsida; order Poales; family Poaceae; genus Panicum; species Panicum virgatum. The sequence continues at coordinate 76,139,887 of NC_053153.1, forward strand.
ATCGGTGGGAGCTGACTCTCTGACTCATGAAAAGTATTTCATGTGTTACTGCATTAGGTTCTGATTCATATCGTTGGCCTCAGAATTTAGCATGTTTAGTTCTCATTTTTAATGTTGTGGATCTTTGAACCTGCCTTCTATCACTTCTTTTGCCTTTTTCTTCACCAACATGTCATGCTGACTACACCCAACTATTGCAGATATAGGGCCGTGACAAGTGCATATTACAGAGGTGCGCTGGGAGCTCTTCTGGTCTATGACATCACCAGGCGCCAGAGCTTTGATCATATACCACGGTGGCTAGATGAACTCCGTGCCCATGCTGACAAGAACATAGTGATAATGCTAGTTGGCAACAAGAGCGACCTTGAGGAGCAGAGGGCGGTGAGTACTGAGGATGCCAAGGAGTTTGCTGAGAAGGAGAACCTCTTCTTCCTGGAGACCTCTGCACTTCAGGCAACAAACGTAGAGAGTGCTTTCCAAACCGTCTTGACAGAGATCTTCAAAATTCACAGCAAGAAGAACATGGTGTCCGAGCCAAAGAGCAATGGGTCTGCCCCAGCAATGCCAGGGAAGAAGGTCCTTGTCCCAGGTCCGGCGCAGGAAATCCCGAAGAGCAAGTGCTGTAGTTCCATGTGATGCTTCTATATTGTGTGTTGAATATATCCCTGCAATATTGTTTGGTCGTATATCCCTGCCGAAATACTCAGATTTTGGCGGGTTGATTGTGTTGAACCACTGTTGTATCTTAGATTTTGTCACAATTGTGACATGAGGGGAAGGATGTTCTGATGTCTTGGTGTTGCTGTTCTCTGATTGATACACATTTTTTCCTGCTGGAAATATCCATAGCACTGATTGTTTTTGAGATATCAGTCGGTTTCTGATGGTGCAAGTGTTTTTTTTTTTTTGCCTTGCTCAGGACCATCCTCCTGACATCATGTGCAATCCATATTTGAGGACTGTAGGTAATAGTAGGGACAGGAAAGAGACGAAATGAAATGTTATGTAAGAAATAGAAATGCCATGTCGAAGCCACAGGCCCAGACGATAGAAAATCAGCTGACAAAAAAAAGAATAGAAACGCTGGGTGCACCAAAATTAGCTCAGCAGGGAAAAAAAAGTGGTGGTCTGTTGTAGTAGGGATCCCTGGGCCTGAGAAGTGGGCCCATGGTGCAGCGGCCTGTTATCCTTCCACCGTTGGAAGCGGGCAGTGATCGCTGCTCTGTTAAACCAGCCTCACGCCGTTTCTGCCAACTTCAGGTCCAGGGAGGCCCAAATCTTTCGATCAAGCCCCCCGCAGGCCACTACCAACTTGGAACGGGCAGGCCCAGCAAAGGCACACCACGGGCCCAGGCCCACAGTTTCCGCACCAAACATCCACACCACTTTAATGCCCCCACTTGGGTTACAAGCCCGCGCAACTGAGCTCGGCGAGAGACTGTTGCGCAGACGAAAATTTAAGCTGGTTTCTCTCAGTCTGGAGTGGCGAGGTGGTACTAAACAGAGGAATAGGCAACTGGTTACGTGGCATCATTTTCCAGCGGTTCTCGTCGAGAGTCGTGCCACGTAAAATCTGTAGCGGTGACTGCATGGATGGTTGAAATTATGTGCTGCGCAGTAGTTTTCTTTCGTGCGTTGGTGTTTTTGAGTCTTGACATTTACTGCTTGCTAGAGAAGTCACTTTTCATCCGTGATCGATATGCTGCTACGCGCAGACTCTGCTTTTGCGAGGGCATGCATGTAAGGGCAAGCGTAACTTTGGATCAGGTCTGTGAAATGTACACGAGGGGGAAAAGAGGTGTACATTTCACACGGCGTAGAGGGGCCGGTGCTAGCAGTCCGAAGGCCCGTCGCTAGTTTTGGCGCTTTTTTCTTTTTTATATTTTTTAAAAATATATATCCGTTTTAAAATATTTCAAAAATACCCCCCATCGCCCCCCTATATAAGCTCCAACCCTCCCATTCCCTTCTCATTTGAGCCCGAAAATTCCACCAAAAATCCAGAAAAAAAGAGAGGAGTGAGGAGAAGGAAAGCGGCGAAGCCCTGCCGGATTCAGCACTTGTGATCTGCAGGTTAGTACATTTAGTTTATATATTGTTATATTTAAGTATTACGTATTTAAGTATGAGTAATTTAAGTAGGGAGGAGTAATTTAATTTAATTAGTGCTATAGTAAAACCATTTAAGTAGGAATTTAATGATACTTTAGTTTGTAGTTACGTAGTAGTAAATTAGTTTAGAAAATTAGTTCTACGCATTTATTATTACAATTGCAGTACTATTAGAGACATGTTTATAAACTAATTATGATTTAGAATAGAATTTGGCATATGCAGTATAGAATTTGAGTGTCATCACGTAGTTATGAATACTTATACGTTGTAGTTGAATTTCATACTTAATTTTTATGGATTATTGAATAAGGTAGTGAAGTAAAGAGTATAACTCGATAAGTATTATGTGATATACAGATATGTCGAGCAAGATGCAGTTTCAAGTATTTTATGGTGAATACAATGTTATGTATGGGCCAAATGGAGTAGATCTTTCTGTCTTTAAGCGCACATCTAGCGGCATAGATAAACCTCTGGAAAGGAGTTTTGGTTCCATATGTAAGTGGCTGCAGCGTGGGTTCCATGTTGATCCGTTGACACATGTGATCACTGTCCAGTCTCTTGTTAATTGGGAGGTAGAAAGTGAATTATGAGAATTGATGATGATACATAGCACTAATGACTGGCAGAAATACATGCAAGCAGCTCTAGAGCGTGGGTGGCTTCTGGCCATTCTTGTTCTAATCCGGGAGAAGACACAAAATGAAATCCAACATTGTGCAGATCAAGGAACTCCGAGTATTCAAAGAGAGACCAATTATGTTGAGCAAGATGAGTCAGAAGAGACAGGGAACCAAAACATGGGACCACAGGGCCTTGCTGATGAGGGAGAGAGGATACATAGCATTGTGGACGAGATGGAGGCAGAAGACCAAACCGCAATAGAGATGGAAGAATATGAGGGCTCCTCTGATGACGAGCAGTACTCATTGCCAAAAGAGTGGAAGGAGCATGGTTTTGGCAGTCATGTCGCAGAAGATGTACGAAATCAGGAGTGGGAGTACAGAGGGAATGAGGTAGTGCAAGGTGCAACATATCCAAACATTGAAGCCGTAAAAGATGTTGTGAGACTATGGGCAATATCATTGAAACGAGAATTCAGAGTCGTAAAGTCTGGCCGTAAAGAATATGAGGTGAAGTGTGTGAATGATGGATGTCCATGGCGAGTACATGCATTCAAGGGAAAATGGAAGTCCAACTGGAAATGTTCCATTGTCACAGAGCACACTTGTTTGCTGTCAGAAGTTCTTCCCTCGCATCGCAATATATCATGCGACTTTGTTGCAAAGCAAATGTATGAATTTATTATGGACAACCTTAATTATGAGCCAAAAATAATTGTTCGACACATTGAGCAAACTTACCAGTACACCATCAGTTATTTGAAGGCATGGAGGGCTAAACAAAGGGTGTTGGAGATGCGGTTCGGCACATACGAGGCTTCATATGATAACCTACCTCGTATGTTATCCCAGGTTGCTGCTAGAAATCCTAGAAGCTTTTATGACACATACCTCGTACCAGCCGTGACTAGGGGACAAAGAATTATGCAACGAGCCTTCTTTTGCATAGGTGCTTGTGTTAGAGCATTTCAGTTTTGTCTTCCGGTGATCTGCATTGATGGCACATTTTTGACTGGAAGGTATAAAGGTCAGATACTCACCGCAATCGGTGTAGATTGCAACAACCAAATAGTTCCGCTCGCATTTGCATTTGTTGAGAATGAGAATATAAACAGTTGGTATTGGTACCTTGAACGAGTGAAGATTCATGTTGTTGCTGCACGCCCAGATGTGTGCCTTATTAGTGATAGGCATGCAGGTATCCTGCAATCAATACTGAAATTGCAACGTGGAACTGCGACAACGCCTCCATTGTGACCCGATGTCCAAAACAGGTGGTGCATTAGGCATATGGGTGCAAACTTCTATGAGCACTTCAAGAACAAGGATCTTAAGAACCTGTTTAAGAGGTTGTGCACCCAAAATCAACAGAGAAAATTCAATGCATTATGGCAGATGCTTGATCAGTTGACTGCAGAGCTAGTGAAGGTAAGGGCATCAGGAGCAGGCACGAGTCAGGCTGCAGAGGCTAGGGATTCAATTGAGAAGCTATTTTCACACTGGATTCGAGGTGCACCTAAGGAGAAATGGTCATTCCTTTATGATACCAACGAAATACGGTATGGTATTCAGACAACGAACCATGCAGAGTGTTTCAATATGGTTATGCGTTCTTGTTGTGCCTTTCCTCTTGTGGGAATTGTTGAGTTCATCATGTATGGGTGCATGAAGTATTTCAGAGAGCGTTACACGGCTGCAAGCATAAACATCAGCAACCCCCAAATTCAGTTTTGCAAAAGAGTGACACAATATATGCAAGAGAAGATTGAAAAGGCCAAACTGCACCGCGTCATATCGACAGGTACAATGGAGCATAGATTTGAGGTTCTATGCAAGGATAGAACTGGTCGTGGTATCCGTAGAGATAGGGTGGTACAGGAGAGTTTGATTACAGTTGATGGCCAACCCTTCTGCTCCTGCATGAAGCCTAAGTTATTGCATTTGCCATGCTCCCATCTCATTGCGGCATGTGCAGAGTCTGCGTTGCAGCCAGGAGTATTTGTTTCACCGTACTTCAGCAAGGAAGCAGCTGTATCCACCTGGGGACATGAGGTATACGGGATTGGAATTGTGGGGCCTTTCACTCAGGATAATGAGAATAAGATGTTTATTCCTGATCCAGCCACTAAGAAAGGCAAAGGCCGCCGTCAGACACGTCGTATTCGGAATGGTATGGACAAGTCGGAAGCAAGTAAGGCACAAAAGCGTTGCAGCCAATGTGGAGCATTGGGTCACAACTACAAGAAGTGTCCTCAGAATGCACTTCACGATGCTGCTGACGTCGGTCCTTCCGGAAATCCCAGAGATGGAGCACCTCCTACGTTCAGACGAGCATCGGCGAGAATTGCTCGTGGAAGGCATTCGGTGTCATGATCCACAATTTTATTTCATTATTTGTAATTTGTAGTAATGAAATATTGCAGGTATGTAATGAACTATTATTGTACCTATGTGTCCAGTTTGTATGAAATATATATTTTCCTATGTGTTCTCATATATTTTTGAATGCAGGTATGGAGACGGACTCCTTGCTAGACCCAGTGATCGACTCGAGCCACAGGTCACAGGTCTTACTTTGCAGCTGTTGAGCACCGAGCCCTAGAGGTGCTACGTCCTCATCCACCCGGGGAGGCGATCTCTATACACCACGATTGGTGTGACCGGTATGTAATGAAATATTATTGTTTATCACTTATGTATTCGTCGATATTCCTTTGTTTCGACAATTTTATTTATTTTCAGGTTACGTGAGGCCGGTCTACTGACTCTGAGCCGTCTTGTCGAGGTTGGGCCTATTCAGCTCGACCGATCCCTCCTGACGGCGCTCGTTGACAGATGGAGGCCGGAGACACACACGTTCCACCTCCCGTGTGGGGAGATGACTCCTACGCTGCAGGACGTGGCCTACCTCCTCGGCCTCCCTATCGTCGGGGAGGCTGTAGGTCCGCGTGTGGTGGCGACCTCGTGGAAGGATGAGCTGGAGGCCCGTTTTGCCCTGGTTGACCGCGTGGAAGAAGCAGGTCCGATCAACCCGCACCCGCGAGCAGCAGGTCCTTCGAAGACCTGGTTCCTACAGTTTACAGTACGTATTCATTCCATATATAAATTTAATTGTTACAATTCACATGTTCCATTGACAGTTGAAACCATTAATCTTAATTGTTTATGCAGTCTGTCCTGTTGGCTGCGGATGCAGACGAGTACAGTGTGGCCAGATCGCTGGAGGCGTACCTACTTTGGTTGTTTGGTTACATCATGTTCAACAACACTCATGGCAACTCGGTCGATAGGATTCTCCTTCCGTATGCACGGGAGATTGCGGATGGGGACGAGGACGTACCGCCCTACAGTTGGGGTGAGGCGGTACTTGCAGCCACTTACCGTGGACTCTGCGACGGCTGCATGGAGACACATGGGAATGCTATCTTGGCAGGGTGCCCACTACTGCTACAGCTTTGGTCGTACGAGAGGCTAGCCGTTGGTCGGCCCATGGTCAGCCACGAGCCTTACCACGGGGGTCACGGGGGCATGTACGGCGAAGAGGAGGACGAGGCCCACTATGGGAACTATCTGGATCTGGCGTCAGGTACGTTCTTATACATCTAATTTTGTTATTCATTGTTACATAATGCATTAGCGCACTTTTAATGTTACTTATTTCGAATGCAGAGGTCCTGAGCGCATGCGCAGGTTAGACGCGCATATCCTGAGTTTGTTTCAGAGCTCGACATGCTGACGCCCGAGGACGTTGTCTGGGAGCCTTACAGCCCAGAGGCTGTGGCTACCCGTGCACCAGCAGGCCTGTCTTCGCACTGCTTCGCGAATGCGAGCCTGTGGCTTACTTCCGCCGTCCTGGTTTATGACATCGCGGTTGAGGCATATTGCCCCTGGAGAGTCAGGAGACAGTTTGGGCAGCGCCAGGAGTTTCCGGTGCCCATCGCGTTGGAGCGTGTCAGTCGCCAGGACCATAGGTAATTATGAATGAACTTGGCTCATACATCCGTGTCGAATCTAACGATTCTTCGTGGTCCACTTTGTAGGTTGTCTAGGAGTGGCTTGCCGTGCTCTGATGATTGGCTCACCAAGATTCAGCCGTGGGTGGACCAATGGGAACAGACAGACGAGCACTTGGTCCATCCAACAGGACCACACACAGACAGCTCCTTTAGGGCTTACCTCACCTGGTACTTACCCCGGACTCGGGCTCGTCTGGTTTTTGTTGACACTCACCCGCAGCCACACCAGGCGAGGCCTCAGGATGGCTATGCCCGGCACCACGTGGAGTCACTAGCTGGCGCGGTGAGTCTCTTGATCATATTTGCATATATATATATATATATATATATATATATATATATATATATATATATATATATATATAATCATATTCATAAGATAATTCATGTGTTTGTAACTGTACTTTTACTGAATTGATGCATCTTCGCCTTTGCAACATGATGGAGACGGATTGCTCGACTTACTTGACGAGGGTACGTGCCGGATCCCCAATGACCCAGTTTGAGCAGACAGAGGCATGGTCGAGGCAGCGTGATCAGTTGCGTCAGGTAGTGCACAACTTCGGAAGCCGTGTGCAGTACGAAGACAGCCACGGGTCGTCTCAGGCCTCGTCGTCGTTCCCGTGTCCGTCGACCGTGCACGGGCCGACGTCGCAGTTCTTCACAAGTGCAGGTAACGTACATATCTCTTTAAAATTACATCAAGTGTTCCTACATATTTACTAATATCACATATAGGATACGATACAGCTACTGCGTTCGGCCATACTGGAATGTTTAGAGGGACAGCACCAGTTGGCGGGCCGTATCCAGGGATGGTACCGGGGCCACAGATACCGGCCTACACAGGTTAGTTTATGTTTCGTATTTCGGTTTCTACATGTCATGACAAAATATACGAGCGTACGCTAACATTCACATTTTTTGCGTAGGATTCTACCCCCATGCGGGCGCCGTACCTTCTTCTTCCTCCTTTTGACCAGATAACGAGACCTTCACCTTAGACGACTTCGACAGCTTGAGTCCAGAAGAGCCTGCCGCGCAAGGTGACCCCGATGTCTTGGGGTATTCACAGCTAGGAGGAGCACCACTTGGGATCTCTCAGCAGCAGACACCGCAGCCCCTTGCGCGTCCTGAGCGACAGGTGAGGTCTCCGGATGTTCTCACCTACTCCAAGGGCTATGTCCGTGCCCAACAGAGGGCTAAGAGGGTCCGACGCCCTAGGGGTGGTTAGATATATCTGATGTTTGTATCTCTGATGTTTATTTGCAATGAGATAGTTGTGGACCGCTTATTTGTATCCGATGTTTATGATTGTCCTAGTTTACTTGTCATTTGTTTCTATTCATACTATTGATGTGAACTTATTATGTTTGTGGGTTCCATAATGCTCGTGAAATAAGGGAAGTTCTTGCGATTTTTTCCCGTGATTTAATGAAGGACAAGTTAGGTGCGGTAGGAGTTAGCGGCCGAGATCCTGCCGACGATGATGACGACTACACGCTCGAATAGCTCAAAATAGGAACCATAGTGTATCTAGCTGCGAGTACGAGATCACAGGTTGCCACTGCTCAGCACGGCGATCACGGGTTTCCCAAATGTGGCATTCTTTGCCCAGACATACGTGACCCAATAGCAGTGCCCTTCCACCATTTCAAAAAGTACGCAATTCGGCAGGGCTGCGCCGTTTTTCTTCTTCTCACCCCTCTCTTTTTTCCTGAATTTTTAGGCTCAAATGACAAAGGGAATGACGGCATATGGCAGGCTCAAATGACAAAGGAAATTGCGGCATATACAGGCCCCTGTCGCCTCAGGGGTGGGCGACAGGCCCCTGTCGCCCGTTAGTGGGGCGACAGGGTCTTTTTTTCCCAGGGACCTCATTGCGAATTTGAAGAGAGAAAAAATACACTTAAGGCCTGTCGCCCTATGGGGGGCGACCGGGAGTATTTTTTAAATATTTCAAAACGGACATATATTTTTGAAATTTTTATTTTTAAAAAATATAAAAAAGAAAAAACGCCTAGTTTTGCCCATGAGCGTCTCCCACGGCCCATACAGAACACCAAAGCAGATCCATTCGCAGTCAGCAGCAGAGACCAAACCACGGCGCCGCAGCAGACGTGGAACGCACAGTTCAGCGTCAGCGTGTATTCCCCCGGGCGAGCGTGCCGGGCTGCCGGCCGCGCGCGCCCTCAGGCTGCCGGGTCGTGCCAGGCCAGACCATACTTGCCGGGGGCACGGCGCGTTCGGCCGTTTCCCGGGAGGGAACTCACGGGTCTGTCTCGACGCGGCGGCATTCGGTCAGTATCGTCCTCTGGCATTGCCGATGATTGATTGCCCATCCTGTTGCAACTACCGATCGATGGCTGTACGCGAGAGCACGGCCTCATGGGTGAAAATGGCGTCGATTGGTGTCGCGCCGTGTCAGGCAGAGCGTCGGCGCGGTGCCTGTGGATGATCGGTGGACGCATGGCCATGGCCGCCGTGTGCAGACGCAGCACAGGATGGTTCCGATCTGCGTACTGCAGAACTGCAGCCTGCATACGATTCGGCATGGCCCAAACACCTCCGCCATGCCGCAGCAAGCACGATTCGGGGCAACGCCGAAGCGCGGTCTGAGGCCACCAGCAGCGAGCCGACGGTGCGCCCGGTGCCAAAGGTTTGGCACGGACACCTGCTCTGTTCGGTTTTCAAACACCCGTGTACCCAATCGAAGGGTTGCCAAACACCGATTGGACGACGTGGAGCGGCTCCCCGCCGTTGGATTCGGAAATGGGTGCTCAGTCAGCCGTGACGTTAACCTGTCACCCCTCACTCACCACGGCCTCCTACCTCTCGTCCGCGCCTTCGCTATCGCTTCGCGCAGCCTTATCCATGCAGGCCCAGCGAGAGCACCACCGCTCGCCGCTCCCGGAAGCCGGCGCCCGCGACGCGCTCGATGGAACGCCGCGCCTGAGCTATCCCTCTCCCTGACTCGCGCTCCCAGCGCCCCGCGCGCCGCGCGCCGCGGCTGATGCCGCTCGCCGGCATTGCCCTCGCGCCTCTCCTCGTCTCCCCCCTCGCGCAATCGCCTCGCCGTGGCTGCGTCGCCGCGAGAAGGCCGAGCGCTCTCCGGCGAGCTCGGTGCTCGGCCGCAGCCGCTTCCGGTGAAGCCGGGGAGGCCGGTGAGCTGCCACGGGCGACGCTACTCTGGAGGGCGGCGAAGCTGCCCATATACTCTGTTGCGCTCGTGCCACTCACGGTGAGTCGTATACTACGACGCCCAGCCTCGCTAGTGTGATGTGCAGTTCACTACCGTACTGTCAAACGCTCAAAGCAAACAATTGGGATTGATGAATTGTTATGGCAACCTAATCCCAAATTCAGAATTTCTTTCCCTTTTTAAAATCCGAATGGATAACTGGAAGTCAAGAAGTTTCACACTGATCTTGCACATGGTTTGCAATTTTAGATGCCTTTGCCCTTTCTACACACATTCATATTTAAGGTTTGCTGCAGGTAGGGAGCGCCTGTGGTTATCATCACGCAGGCTTATTCTTTGCCAAACGCTACTTTATTATCTTGGCAGCGGCAGTCCTTGTGATCACTTGGCTCAATCTGAGGTAAAAAAAAAGATCGTTTTCAATGTCAAAATGGACGTGCCGTATCAATTAGCAGAACAATGTAGAATTGAGATTTCAGAAGCCTAAGCCCTTTCTCCGACTTCAATGCAGCAATGATGTCTTTGATTCAGATACTGGGGCTGACAAGAACAAGAAAGAATCTGTTGTTAACATTATTGGCAGGTACATGTTTCAGAGATAACATTGTAAATCGCTTAAATGGTTAGTTTTAGAAGTGACGCAGCTTGATGTTAAGATGTAAAATCTGACCATGCAGTCGAGCAGTGACACAAAATGCTGCAAATGTTTCTCTTTTCCTCGGCTTTGCTGGGCTATTTTGGGCCTTTACAGAAGCCGGTGATGCTAGATTCATTTTCCTGGTGATGTGTGCAATCTTCTGTGGTTATGTTTATCAGGTAATAATATCTAGTTCCCGCCTTTCAAGGAACTCGTATATATCTTAATGTTCTGGGTCATTAGTCAGACCATATATATGTGCACTTGCCTCCTCGTATTTGACTTTGAATTCTTGTACACATAAGTAGTATTTAAATCATGTGTCACTATTCAATTAGCAACTGTAATAGTTGCATAGTTTACTTTCAATATTTTGACTATGTGTGATTTCTCAGTGTCCTCCATTTCGATTAAGCTACCAAGGACTAGGTGAGCCTTTGTGTTTTGCTGCTTTTGGTCCATTGGCAACCACAGCATTCTACTTCTCAAGCAGCAACGTAAATATTGCAAGGTATCTCTGGGACAATAAGTTCCCCAAACATCAATTGTTGCAGTACAACATAATTAAAGATAGAGTATATGAATTCGCTTGAAATTCAGTCTAATTGGTTTCTCTTGAAATACTGTAATACGTCAGTGGAACGGCACTGCTCCCTCTCACCAAAACAGTTACAGCTTCATCAGTCCTTGTTGGGTTGACAACTACTCTGATACTCTTCTGCAGCCATTTTCATCAGGTACACTTTTGACTTGACAAAAAAAAAAGAGGCCCATTGTAGTATTACACTATCACTTTGATATTTATGGGACAAAATCCTTACAGAAGATATCACCCTTATATTCTATAGATTGATGGAGATCTTGCTGTTGGGAAGATGTCTCCCCTGGTAATTGTTCTACCTCGAGATAAAGTTCTAAATTGCTTAGGCAGTCGCCTCTGTTTTTATTTAACTATAACAAGTGTTGTTTGTGTGTGATTTTGCAAACAGGTCAGAGTTGGCACTGAAGCAGGATCACGAATAGTGGTCGTTGCTATTGCCACGCTTTACATTCTCTTGGCTGCATTTGGCGTATGCAAAGCTCTTCCATCAGCTTGCACTGTAAGCTACTAAACCATAGTGCTTCACAGAGAAATATAACTTTTTGCAGGGTGCTTCAAATATTGACCCATGATTCCATGAACATCTACCTCAACCATCAACTGCAAATATTTCAGGTCCTTTGCGCTCTTACTCTGCCAGTGGGCAAATTGGTTGTGGATTATGTGCTGAAAAATCACGAGGTAAATATATTTCTCTTCTCACCAGCGTTCCTCTGAAAAATAAAGCCGTTTCGCACTGATGCTGTTTGAGATTACGCCTTCAGGACAATGCTAAGATTTTCATGGCGAAGTACTACTGTGTGCGGCTGCACGCTCTGTTTGGGATGGCGCTGGCTTCTGGTTTGGTCTTGGCCCGAAATGGTATACTAGCCTGACAGATGAGAAACCTTGAAATCCATGGGAGGGATCCTGAGCAGAGAGCACCACCCTGCAGACAGCCTTCCATTGCATTGCGTTCTGAACTTCTGAACGCTGAGATTTGGTGCAGTACTGAACTGGCGCAGATTTGCCAAGAAATGGAAAGGAAATGCCAGGGAGGTACTCGGTGCCCACTGGCCACTGGGCCGTATTAGACGTCAAGTCCATGTTGCTGGTTGAGTTGGCTTGCTTCAGCATCCGGTTTTTGCCAGTTGCACGTCTTCTACGCTTTGACTGGCTCAGCTTGCTCATGCAGGGTCAGGTTGCCGTTGCACATATAGCCGTATAGGAGGATCCCAATATGAATTGAATTCCAAGCCAGGACGAGTCATGTTCAAGCATTACTTCTCTGTACAAACGTACCAACTGGCCATGTAGATTTGTGGGGATTTCACACGCCCTTGTGTTTCACATTTTGCCTTCCCTGGTTGGTGGTTAGCCAGCTACCGTGCAGGTTTTGTAATTGGCTAATTGCAATGTCTTGTTTCATCTCTTTGTCCGGACAAGTAAACAATGGTAATACAACCAAACATGTAAAACAAATGCAAATATGCAACCATATCATCTTAAGAGAAGACAAGGCTACAACTACTACAGCTGCAAGTGTTCCCTATAAGTACTGGTCAATCCTTACACTGACACGCAGTCAAGACCATGCTCACACAACGTGATGCGCAGGAATCACAGAGCCCGGTATGAATCCAACCTGGATGGCGTTGGCAAACTGTGAAAGATAGCAGGGCAGCTGGGGAGAGAAAAAAAAATGGAAAGAGAAATATTACTATTATGGAACTCATTCAGACGACAAAAATACATCACGATAGTACAAGCGCCGGATACAGGAAGAGAAAAACCATCGGCACCTTCTCAGCACATCACTTTCCAATTGGACTCGAAGTAACTATTGCCCTGTCATTGATCTTTGACAGAAATGGACATCTGTGCTTCTCAGCTCTCGCTTTTGAATCAACTTGGTCCACAGTAAAATTCTCCAAAGTGGAGCACCTCACCTTCCATTTGACCACAAACTTAGCAAATGTGCAAAGGCATATCCCACATTCATCAGCCAAAGAAACAACTTTGGTGCAATGTCGACAGCTTGTGACTTGACCAAAGATTATAGAAGGTAAAAAAGCAATGGGAAAACAGAGTTTTTTCTAACTCTTACCAGCATTCAGTGACCAAAAATATTGACACAACATCTGCTTATCAAACAGCTAGCATTTCAACCGATCCAACCAGCTCAATTGCAAAAGAAACATCAGTACATCACTGACCTTACCAATAGTAGGAAGCATGATGGGGCAGCTCTCTGTGGCTTATTGCCCCTGGAAGTTCTAGGGTGCTCAATGCCCAGCGCAAAAGCTAATATAATACCCATGAATGATGATAAACAAATACAGCCCATGATTAACAAGAGAAAAGGCAGGGCCAAACGGCGATGTGTCACCAAACATGCTTTACAATTCATGTGATCATAATAAGATGAGCCATGGTACACCACAAAACAAACGACGTCCATGTCACACCAGAAACCAAAGCTTAATTGCAATTGCCTACCGCAGAAAATCTATCATGAACAAGGATCCAAATATCAACCGCAGAACAAAGACCAGGTTTATAGGTCGAATCACATGCAGAACAAGTCCCTACCCTTTCGAACTCATAAGCAGGAACATTGTAAGCTAGCTCAAATAAGTTTACTGCAAGAGTAGCCAGGCAAGAGTCGATGAGTCCTATTGAAGACAATATCATAATCCTAAACAAATTTTGCATATGAGATTCTACCATACATATTGCATAAACTTTGTTACAAAAAATTAGCCAAAGATGAGCAATCCATTTGCTGACAAACGCCGCATCTCCCATATACACGAACAAAATATCAAGGCAGGTCGGAGCACGCTAGGGGGGAAAAAGAATTTTTGAGCTAAGGTTTGAGTTGGAGCTAACAGAATGTGATTGTATTGCTGCTTCCTCCTTTCCTCGCCGCCGCGTCGCCAGATCTCTCCTACACCAGCCGTATCTACACATCGGGCGGCGGCGGCGGCGGATGCATCGGTGGCTTCCTGGGTCACGGGTCGCGGACGCGGGGGCTGGTGGCCGGCATCGCCACACCGGGCGAGGGCGGCGTCCGCGGCGAGGGCAGGCACCCGAACCCGAGCGGCGACGTCGGCACGTGGATCGGCGAGGGCATCCCGCGGAGGCGGCGCATGTATGCGGAGATGGGCGACTCCGCGGTCATGCAGACTGCCGGGAGCGGCGGGAGCGGGGAGAGAGCCGGCGGTGCCGGCGGCAGGATGAGTGGCGGGCGAGGCGGGGCCAGCGGCGGCGGGCGGATGCGGTGGAGGCGGGATGGTATCGCCGTCGGCGGGGGCGGAGGCGCCATGATGGGAGGCGGAGGCGGCGCCATGAGCGCGGCGGCGGCGGGGGCGGGGGCTGGCGGTGCCTGGGGCGGGAGGAGGTGGGACGGCGAGCCGGTGAGCTTCTGCACGACGTCGCGGAAGTCGGACTTGTCGATGTTGTAGACCGGGGGCTGGGGAGGCGGGTGGTCGGCGGGGACGGAGGACGCCTGCGCCGGCGGGAGCGGAGGAGACGTGCGCGGAGGGGGAGGCGGAGGCGGCGGGGACGGCGCCCTCATGGTTGGAGCCGAAGCGGAAGAGGCGGAGGCGGAGGACGACTGCTTGGAGATCTTGTAGGAGGCCTTGTTGAGGGACTTGAGCGAGGCGGCGGCGGCGGCGGAGGAGGCCGAGGGCGGCGGCTGCGGGAGGCTGGGCTTGTCCATTACCATGGCGGATTGGCGGAAGTCGAGGAGGGGGCGCAGTGGGAGATTGGGATTTGGGGTGGGGGGGTGGGGGGGGGGGATGGAGGGATAGGCGAGTAGCGAGCAGCGAGTCAGCGACAGGCTCTTCTCTTCTGGGGCAAACCAAAAGAGGAGCAGTGGCCAGTGCGGTGGTAGCAGTGTCTGGTTGGTACCCACAGGCCACAGCCACAGCCCACAGGCCGCGGCCGAGCCGACTGCGCAGCGCCTCACCCGCACTCCGCCCGTGGATGCCCCCTGCCCTGCGAAACTCTGGAGCATTTCGCATGTCGAACGCACGCACAGTTTCGCGAGGTTTCTGGGTTCCTGTTCTTCACTCTGATTTCCTAATCTCCTTTTTAACAAAATGTTGACCGCTAATCTTCGTGTTAATGGAGAGATTACGTTGGCCCTCTCTGTTAGGACAGCTTGGCGAACAACAACAGAGAAACCTGGGTGACGAAAAATTGAGGACGGACATTTTTGTGGTGATCACTGCTGCTGTGAGGGCTCCCACGAGGGGCATTTTCCTTCAGCACCAGAAGCTGCAGCCAGATTGGCCATGGCCCCAGAAGCAATCACTGCCGCAACAAGAAACCGTACGACCACACGATCCACAGGGCGCTGGACCACCACGGGGCGCGGGTAGGGGCGGGCCATCAAATTAAAGTAAGATACTGCCGCTAAAAAGCAGTCGAAGAAGAAGGAGCAGCGGAAGGTAATCTACTGCCGCTACTGCTAGGATTAGCCTAACCTACTGAGCCAGCGATGGAGGTGAAAAGATGTGCTCGAATGGAAGGGGAAGCGATGCGTAAAGACAAGTCCCGAGAGATTACGATGGGCGATTAGCAAGCTTGCACTAGCGGGGGCCCACATGTGAGAGGCCGTAATCGGGGTGCCGTTTTGTTTAAACTCCGGTCGCTTTCCGGGCTTTTTTTTTGTTAAAAAAAGAAAAGAAAAACGACAGCACGCACGGGAAGCTCTGCTTTGACCGAAAGGGGGTCTTTGACCGGCCGAGGGCAGAACCGTCCCTTCAAATGGGGGCCAGCCAGGTGGAGCTGGAGGGAGTACGTACTACGTAGGAGTGCGTACCAGTAGCACGCAAAAGATCTTCTAATTCTAATTCAGTTTTAAAAAAAAGATTTTCTAATGAGTTAAATACACCAGCGGCCCTCGAACTTGTCCCCAAGTGTCACTTAGGTACACGAACTCGCAAAATCGAAATCTTGCACCTTGAACTTGTTAAGTTGTGCCACTTAGATCCATACCCCTCGATATAGCGCCACGTGGCATGAATATATGCAAAAAACTCCTGCAAAGTTGCTATCTTCTACATTCACCCCCTCCCCCTCCCATTCTATCTCTTTCTCTCCCCCTACGCCTCCCCTGCTTCCTCCGCCAGTGCGCCGCCGCCCTGGAGCTCGCGGCGGCGGCCGCCGCCGCCGCCGCCCCCTGGAGCTCGTGACTGCCGCGCCTGGATCTCGCGGACTCCGCGCTCGCCGCCGTCCTTGGAGCTCGCGGACTCGCTCGCCGCCACCCCTAGAGCCCGCGGACTCCACGCTCGCCGCCGCCCCTCGAGTTCGCGGCCTCCGCGGCCTCCTCCGAGGAGTGCCGGAGGAGGAGGAGGAGCGCGGCGGCCGCCACCATTGCGGGCGGGGAATCAACTGGCGCAGGAGGAGCCAGTTCTTGGCGCCGGCGGCCAGACGGCCAAGAAGTGCGGCTCTTGGCTCGCCCCCCGTTCCCGTCTCCTCCAAGAAGACGCCGACGGCGGGGAGGGCGCCGCCGAGGATGGTGAGCAGGAGGAGGGCGGGTTCTTGCACCAAGAGGTGCTCCACTCTGGGGCCGGCGACCGCGGCAAAGGTGAAGCCGGCGTACGACGCGCCGCGCGTGCCGGTGTGGGTCTCGGACGAGCGGGACGACAGGGTCGTCGCCCCACTGCAACGAGCCCGCCCAAGTACGGCGGGGCAGCGAGGCCTCCGCGTCAAGGAAGCGAGGTCTCCTTCCCTGCCATCACCGGCTCCTGCATCCTCGACGCCTCGTGGCTCCGTCGCCACCGTCCTTGACATGGAAGACCCCTGTCGCTGCCTCACCCCGTAGCAACCACTCGCCGGTGAGCCTCACCGCTCCCTGGAACGTGTGGCGCGCACGCTCCCACCTCCTTTTCCGCCGCCTGGATCTGCCCCGTCCTTGGCGCATCACGGCATCGAGCGGAGGAGCCGAGTCGGCGGGGGCGGCACACGCGCTCGGTGGCGGAGCCACCGGAGTAGTGAGGGGGAGGGGGCGGCATAGGGAGCAGGGAGGGGTAGGGGCGGCGGAGGGAGCTGGGAGGGGGAGAGCGCGGCGGAGGGCGCAGGGAAGGAGATGGCGCAGGGGAGGAAGCAGCGGAGGGCGCATGGAAGGGAAGATGATAAAACTTAAGGGTATTTTTGCATATATTCATGCCCCTTGAAGGGGTATGAACCTAAATGGCACAACTTAACAAGTTCAGGGTGCCAGATTTTAATTTTACAAGTTCGTGGACCTAAGTGGCACCTGGAGACAAGTTTGAGGGCCGCTGGTGTATTTAACTCTTTTCTAATTCCCCTCGTTGCAGGGCTTAGAATCCTTTTTTGAAAAGGACCTGCCTGAGTCAAATAACGAAATGGCGTTTGTCCTATCATCACTAGAATTACGAATTCGGTTGAGCGAGTTCATGGGCATGATACACGCTTGCCAAGTCTTTGCGCCGCAGCTAGAGGCCTAGATCACGTAGAGAAAAAAAAAATGGGCTGTAGTACGAAGAGCGCCCCACATCGTGCACACACTTCCCACAAAAACTATACTCCTTCGCCTGCTCGCACAAAAAAATGTGTTAAAAAGCGGTTTGGTGGCTGTTAGTGGGCGTGAATGACGAACCGCGATCCAGTCTCTTCGAGCTGGAAAGGGAGGAGTCATGGCGTCCTGTTAGATTACGCCATGTTCGGCTGGGCCAATCAGGCGACTGGAGTTGGCTGTTTCGTACTTAGCAACAGTATTTTTGTGAAGGGAACTCCCAGCAGCAGCTGTAGCTGGAGCTGGCTGATTGGCCCAGCCGAACAGGGATATTACGTGCGTGCAATTGCAGTATATAGGTATGAAAGGAGACGTCTCGTACGAAAAGAGGGGGAGACAAGAATATGCAGAGCGCGTAACAAACAATTTTCTCTCCTTTTTTTTTCTTTGGAAAGCGATGACAGATACAAAATGGGTCCGAATCAATCACCGAGTGTGTGCTAGCGAAGGTGCTGCAAAATGTCTAAGCAATAAACCGGGTATGTTAGAATTGGGCCCGGAGAAACAATGCGGGGCGGGCTCTCTGAGGCCCAATGGGGACACTGGGTTAAACAAACAAATATCGCGAGGATATGATCGGCCCAGCAGTTTGGCAGGCTTAGCAATTTTACAACCGCCAGAGAGCCCAGCCCAGCCCATCAGAGGGAGATGCTTAAATGGGAGGACAATGATGGGCCCATCCACCCGGCAGAAAGATACCGCAGGCCCAGCGCCCCAGGTCTTTTTTCACAAGACAAAGGCCCTGTTTAGATGCTGTAAAGGCAAAACACAAAATTTTTATGAATCGCTTGTATGGTGTACTAAATATAATCACAAAATAAATTGTTAATCGCGAGATGAATCTAATGAGTCTAATTAAGCCGTGATTAGACACTAAATTGCTACAGTAATACTATGGTAAACATGCTCTGATGATGGATTAATTAGGCTCATTAGAGCCGTCTCGTAGTTTACAGACGAGATCTGCAAATAGTTTTGTGATTAATCTACATTTAATACTTCAAATATTAAAAATTCCCTAACAAAAAACGCAAAATACAAAATGATCTAAACACACCCAACCAAATATGGCCAACCAATTTGGCAGCAGCCGAACCCATCACCGCGGGGACTGGACCACGCCGCATGCAGCACGCGCCGATCTGGCCACCGTCCGCCCACATCAGAACGAGCAGCTGATGCCTGACGGGACCACGATCTAGCAGCTCCACCGCCGCCGTCGATCGAGCGGTTGTACCATCGTCGCCGGCGGCCGCCGTTCCTCCATGACGCGAAGCTCTTCTGCTCGGCGGTAGCAGCCTAGCGATCGGCTGGCTGGCAAAGATCTCGACGTCCGGGCCGTGCGTGCGTAAAGCTGAAGCACGGGGAGCTCTTGGATAAGAGACGCCACAGCCACGTTTGAACGATGGAGTGGCTGCAATGATGTGCCGTCTTTTTCAAACGTCAAATCCCAATCGTGCTACAGATCTACGGACCACCAGAGCACCCACGCCACGAAGGGTCCGGAATCACAGAGGGTAGGGACAGGACAAACGCATGGTGTGTCGGTGTCCGTTCCTTTCTCCAGCGCGGCGCGGCCCATGAAGGGAAGAACAAGGCTAACATCATCTTTCGTCCCTGCGCCTGGCTCTCGCGGGTTCTCATTCTTTCCTCAGCTGCCAGATCTCCTCTCGTGCAAGTCTCCAGTTCTTCCAGCTAGCGTCCATGGAAGACCAGAGCCCCAAGCCCATCCGCTGCAAAGGTACCACCACCAGGGCTAGCCCAACCAGCATGTGTGCTACGTATATAGCATTACAGCCTACATGGCTGCTCGTTGTTTAATCATCTGCTGCTCTGCTATCTCTAACCATCGACGACGTCTCCGGGTCATGCGTGGCGACAAGCAGCTGCGGTGTGCAGAGCCGCCGGCGAGCCGCTCGTCGTCGAGGAGATCGTCGTCGATCCACCGAAAGCGTACGAGATCCGCATCAAAATCGTCTGCACCTCGCTCTGCCACAGTGACATCACCTTCTGGCGCGGCAAGGCGAGGACATCACCTCGCAACCTTCTGGCGCACCAATAGCAGACACAACTTGCTCTGCAGTCAGAACTATCTAGGGGCGCGCACCCTGAACTGTCCAGTTCTTCTGATTGTTCTTGTTTCCTTTTCACTTCACAGGTTGCGACAACTTTTCCAAGAATCTTAGGCCACGAAGCATACGGGTACGTCCATGTGAATTTGTCCTTGTTTTTTTCTCATTCCATGGGGCCGTGGGGGTCGACGCGACGCGACTTGGTCTGTGCGCCTCGTGCAGGGTGGTGGAGAGCGTGGGGGAGCATGTGGAGGGCTTCGCTGCCGGCGACACGGTGGTGCCGACGTTCATGGGGCAGTGCGACCGCTGCCCGGGCTGCGCGTCCGAGCACAACAACCTCTGCACGACGGTGCCGTTCGTGTTTGGCCCCGGGATGCGGCGCGACGGCACCACCCGGTTCCGGGACGCCCAGGGAAACCCCCTCCACGACCTGGTCGCCGTGTCCAGCTTCAGCGAGTACACCGTCGTGGACGTGACCCAGGTCGTCAAGATCGACCCCGCCGTGCCGCCCAAGCTCGCCTGCCTCCTCAGCTGCGGCGGCAGCACCGGTGATGAACGAACCTAGCAGAAGCATGCTCGAGTTTGCGAGCGAGTGGTGTGGTGTGGCGCTTCTTCTACTGATCGAAACTAATGATGCAGGGGTGGGAGCTGCATGGAGGGTGGCCAAGGTGGAACCAGGCTCATCGGTGGTCATCTTTGGGCTGGGGTCCGTTGGATTAGCGGTAAGCCAGTGTCGCTGATGCTTCCTTTCAGCTCCTACACATGGCCGCTAGCTGATTGGCAAAGTTAAACATTGTGTACAGGTGGTGCAAGGTGCGAAAATGTGTGGAGCATCCAAGATTATCGGCGTTGACATGAACCCTGACAAAGAGGAAGTCGGCAAGTCCCCTTTCCATTTGCTGTTTTTTTGCGATGCCGAAATTCTTTTCTTTGATTTCAAACCTGAAGAAAAGATAGAGTAAAGTGCGTCACCGGTTACGACTGTATCATTCTGATCCCTAAACTCGTAAATCGATCGTTTAGGTCCTCAAACTTGTTTGGCTGTGTCATTCCGGTCCCTAAATTTATAAACCATCTGCTTAGATCATCAAACTTGTCCAATCGTATCATCCCGGTCCTTAAATTTGGTTTTGAGTCTCATCTAAGTCCAAAATCGGACGATCTAAAATCTCTATATAAAAAAAATTATAACTTTTTCATATGAACTCGAATGAAGATAAATTTTATATCAAAATTGTATCTCTCGACGCGATCTACAATTTTGCAGTTGAAATTTTTTTGAATTAAAATTGTTTAGAGTCCCAAAATTTAATTTTAACCTTTAAATTTCAAAATCTATAAATGTACAACAATATTTTGAGACCATAAAAAGTTTTAATTCAAAAATATTTCAACTACAAATTGTAGATTACGTCGAGGTCTACCATTTTGATATAAAATTTATCTTCATTCAAGTTCATATGAAAAAGTTATCAATTACTTTTTGATATATAGATTTTAGATCGCCTTATTTTGACTCATATGAGACTCAAAATCAAGTTTAGGGACCGGAATGACATGATTGAACAAATTTGAGGACGTAAACGTTTGTTTTTCTAGTTTAGAGACTGGAATGACACAGTGGAAACAAGTTTATGGACCAAAATAACACAGATGGACAAGTTTGAGGACCTGAACGATCGATTTGTGAGTTTAAGGACCGGGATGACACAACGATACAAGTTTAGGGACCCGTGATGAACTTTACTCGAAAAGATATGCTATTCATATCACAGGGAAATCGTTCGGCGTGACGCACTTTGTTAATCCGTCGCAGCTGGGGAACAGCTCAGTCACTGAGGTATAAATTGTCTGAGCTGCATCAAACAGATTGCTTCGAAGAATAAATTAAAGACTGGAAGTTCCGTTCCATTATCTAATAAAAAAAAGAACAGATTGCTATCTCTGTGGTCTTTACTCACTTCTCCGTGTTCCCTGGTTCAATACAGGAGATAGGGAAGCTGACAGGTGGTGGCGCCGACTACAGCTTCGAGTGCATCGGCGTGTCGTCGGTGATGACCGATGCCTTCACAAGCACCAAGCCGGTAACATTGCCATCCAATCTCTCCAGATGCATCCTCCATCTTCCAACAAACACATCATTTCGGAGGCAACCCGCGTGCAAATGAGCTGACAACTACCGCCGTTTTCTGGCGTCAGGGCAAGGGCAAGACGATCATCCTGGGCTTGGAGAAGGACAACGAGCCAATCTCGCTGCCGTCCCTGGACCTCCTGTCCGGCAAGTGCGTCATGGGCTCCTACTTCGGCGGGCTCAAGCCCAAAACCGACGTCCCGATCCTCGCCCAGAAATGCATGAACAAGGTTTGCAGAAAAAGCATGAACAGAGTTATTAGTGTTACCATTTTTTAATGAAATATTAGTGTTACCATTTGGGATGTGTTTGTTTAGTTTGTTCAAATGCGTGCAGGAGTTGGAGCTGGATGGGCTGGTCACGCATGAAGTCGGCCTAAAGGAGATCAACAAGGCCTTCGACCTGCTCCTGCAGGGGAAGAGCCTCAGGTGCATCATATGGATGGACAAGTGAAGTGACGGCGGCCGCTGAGTTCGCGATTCTGAATAAAATCAGCAGTGTGTTTCAGTTTGCATGCCTTACTGATGTGCTGTTCTGGAGGTCGTGTATTATGTCATTGTCATTTTGAGAAAATAAAAATAAAAAACGCAGTGGAGCTCAAGAGCTGCAATTGGGTAATAGTTCACAATCCTGTTAACCGTGCGATGACACTCCCCACTGAGACTGGAATTAGACTTAGGCTATTCTCAATTAAAATTTCATGGAGACGAACCTAAAATGAACTGGGATGAAACATCTTCCATTTTCACCAATTGTTGTTTCCACCTCTCAGAGCAAGTACAATAATGGGTTTAGAGCAGGTGCAATAATTGGCTTATACCCAAGCTAGACATTATTTTTGCTGATATGGAGGTCAAAAGGAAGGAGAGAGAAGATAATTACTCCCTCCTTCCCTGTTTATAAGGCATACACGTATATCAAGATTCAAACCTTGTCATCTTTGACCAATAATTTGACTATTAAATTTTTATTTTTATAATGCAAATTTCATATGATTGGATTCATAATCAAATATATTTTACAATAATTATAAATTTATAATCAAAAGTGATATAATATATGATAAATAAATGGTCAAAGTGTTGTTTAGAAGACCGTGTCATGTTCCACCATGCCTTATAAACAGGGAAGGAGGGAGTAGCTCTCAGAGTAAGTACAATAATAAACTTAGAGCCAATCAAATGCTGATATGGAGAGAAGAGAGGAGAGCTTGGCACGAGCTCCTAGGCAGAGGTGGGTCCAAATAGAGTAGATGCGCGGGTGATTAGAAAAGAGAATGTAATGTATACTGTATATAAATAAAAAGACTATTCGATAACCTAACTTTTGTATTTTAGCTTATATATATAGTCAAGCACTTAGATCTATTATTAACCATGCTTTTATGGATGCTAGTTGGACTTGGCACGAGGCAGTTTGGTCTCTGGGTTCCATGAGTCCTGTCTGTGCGATGGCAGTACGTATAGCAAATAAAACGTACTAGAGGACTAACAAATGTGCAGAATGCTTGGGAAACAAACTGGAGAAGTGATTAAGAAAACCATGTGCAGTAGTTGGCAACATGCCGGTCAACTCATCGGCGGCGGCTACGCCAGTCGGCCAGTGGACCGTCCCCGTCATGATCATACGAACACGCTCTCAGTTTTTCTTTTTCGAACGACGGCTTCCAAGTTCAACGTACTTGCCACATTTAATTCAACTCCAAACGCCGCCGTCGGCGTAGGCCGGAAATGGTGAGAATTTTCGCTGGGCCAGGCTAGCTATAAAGTAAAAGCTATTCCGGGCGTCACGCTGGCGTACATATACATCTATATATGGCACCTGGTCATCTCTGCTTTCTTCCAGCTCAGTTCGCCATGGAGGAGCACAGCCCCAAGCCCATCCATTGCAAAGGTACCGCAACTTGTTCCGATCCGTTCGCCATGGATGTGCGTGATGTTCATGTCCTGCAATGTTGCCGGTGTAATTTCTGACAATGGATGACTACATGCAGCGGCGGTGTGCAGAGCCGCCGGCGAGCCGCTCGCCATCGAGGAGATCGTCGTCGATCCGCCGAAAGCGTACGAGATTCGCATCAAGATCGTCTGCACCACGCTCTGCCACACCGATATCACCTTCTGGCAAGCCAAGGTAAAATGGTGTGCCCAGTGCCCAGTGGCCGCAGTTCAGTTCATGTGCGAATACTGATCAATCCGAGTGCCTTTTTTTTTTACCATCCTCACCTCATCCGTAGGTGGCACCAGCGTTTCCAAGAATCTTGGGACACGAGGCCTACGGGTACGTACACCGATCCCTTGTTATTGGAAATACAATACTCCTACTCGCGTGCTGCAAGGCGGCTGCTGACGACGGCGTCGTCGTCTTCGCCGCGGAGATGCAGGGTGGTGGAGAGCGTGGGCGAGCACGTGGAGGGCTTCGCCGCCGGCGACACGGTGGTGCCGACGCTGCTGGGCCAGTGCGACCGCTGCCCGAGCTGCGCGTCGGCGCACAACAACCTGTGCACCTCGGTGCCGGTGACCTTGGCCCCCGGGATGCGGCGCGACGGCACCACCCGGTACCGGGACGTGCAGGGGAACCCGCTGCACGACCTCTTCGCCGTGTCCAGCTTCAGCGAGTACGCCGTCGTGGATGTGACCCAGGTCGTCAAGGTCGACCCCGCCGTCCCGCCCAAGATCGCCTGCCTCCTCGGCTGCGGCGCCGGCACCGGTGAGCCTGCCTGGCTAGTCGATCAATCTGAGTTCATAGCTGGTATACATTCTCCACCGATTCATCAGTATACAAGCACACAATTCAATCAGGTGTGGGAGCTGCGTGGAGGTTGGCCAAGGTGGAACCTGGTTCGTCAGTTGCAATCTTTGGACTGGGATCGGTCGGATTGGCGGTACGTCCGTGTGCCGCTGCTGCACCTTCTCTGTTACCATTGGCATGATCGCTAGCTGATTATTAGCAGCGTGCACACGCTGACTTGTGAAGGCCAACACAATTGTCATTGTTCAGGTGGCACAAGGTGCAAAAATGTGCGGAGCGTCAAAGATTATCGGTGTTGATTTGAACCCTGAAAAGGAGAAAGTTGGCAAGTCAATTTTTCCATTTGCAATAGCATGTCTTTTTAACTTTTCTTCCTCTCCGAATCTGAAGAAGAACAAATTGCTGCTTCTATTCTATCACAGGGAAAGCTTTCGGCGTGACGGATTTCGTTGATCCAACACAAATAGGCAGGACCTCCGTCAGTGAGGTAAGCTGAAATCCAACCTCACCATGTTCATGGGCCCTGGAGGTTTCATGACTCACCTGTTGGTGTTTTGATTCCGTTCCTTGTTCAATTGCAGGTTATCGGCGGGATGACAGGCGGCGGCGTCGACTACAGCTTCGAGTGCGTTGGCGTGCCCTCGGTCATGACCGATGCGTTCAGAAGCACCAAAACGGTGCGTTTCCATCTGATATCCATGCTAGTTTTGACCTAGGCCGGGACTCCGCCGGAGCTCTCTCTGTTTTTCTTTTCTTCTGATGACGGAATCTTACTTCAAAAAAAAAATTGTCCTTGGTGTTGGCAGGGCAATGGCAAGACTATCATCCTGGGGCTGGGGAACCAAACCGATCTGTTGTGTGTGCCGGCCCTGGAGCTCCTGTTCGGTAAGTGCCTCATGGGATCAGCCTTGGGCGGGATCAAGCCCAAGACCGACATCCCGATCCTCGCCGAGAAATGCATGAGCAAGGAGCTAGAGCTGCACGGGCTGGTCACGCACGAAGTAGGCCTGCGGGAGATCAACACAGCCTTCGATCTGCTCCTGCAGGGGAAGAGCTTGCGGTGCATCATATGGATGGACAAATGACCATCGTCGTCGTTAAATTGTGGCTCTGAAAAGAACGGGTGGAGTGGCAGAATAAAAAATGTTACCTTGGTTCAGTTTGCATGCATTGATGATGTGCCATTGTAAGGGTCGTTTTTTCTTCGAGAAGGGAAGTTTTATTTCTAGCGGACGTGTATCAACAGAGCTGCAATTCGTTGCAAATGTAAGAGCAGATTACCTCCATTCTTGTAGTGTCGTTTTTTTGGGGAAAAGTAAGTAGAACGTATACACATGGGATCTTATTATCTTCATTTATTCTAAACAAAGCGGTTCAAATTAAAGCAGATAAAAAAATCGGACTCGCGATTTGAAAGAAAATTGTAGTTGAAGTTTGAGATTAACCCATCCATCCCTTCTAATTGAATACCTTATTTTTGTACTAATCTCAAATATTGAAAGGTGTTAAAACTAGAATGTTGCGAAAGATATGTAGTATTCTAAAAAAGAACCAACAATTATGCACAAACATCAGCCATTCCCTAGGCTACAAACTGTGCAATCATATGGAACTGGATCCTATCGTCGCTAGCTCAGAATATTTTAAGCCCCACACAAGATCGTTAGATTTTGGCTTGTCCATGTCTTATGTAGGACTGTGTTTGGCACCAGGAAATCAGGTCTAAAAAATTAGACTGGTCCGAGCCCAACCCACAATTTTATTTGATTATTTTTTAATAAAAAATAGTGGGAAGTCTTAGACTAATATGGATCTGAAAAATCAGCCCAAGGCCCCAAAGTTGCCTATGAGATGGGATTGGGTAGAAATTTGATGAAAGACCAGATGTGAGATTGGATGAAGACTTCTTTGACAATAGTGATAAAGTGAGTGAGTCAGAACTAAATGAGCTAGAAAAACCTTTCTTTGCAGAAGAGGTGAAGAGAGCCATCACTGAATCATATTCAGATGGGGCGCCTGGTCCTGATCGTTTCTAGGAAGTGATCAAGGATGATATGATGGCAATGTTCAATGCCTTCTATCATGGAGAGCTTGACTTATTTAGGATAAACTTTGCCTCAGTTACCTTTGTGCCTAAGGAAGAAAATGCTTGCACCATGAAGACTTCCGGACCCAATTGTAGTTATAAGATTTTCACTAAAGTGTTGACTAATAGGATCAATAGGGTTGCAGATATGATGATTAGTAGTAACCAAACAACCTTCATCAAAGGGAGGTATATTATAGAAAGTGTGGTTACCGCTCATGAAATCTTGCACACGTACACCAATTGCAGTTAGATTATGAGAAAGCTTATGGCAAAGTCAATTGGGATTTTTTGTTAGAGGTGCTTCAAAAGAGAGGTTTTGGAGCCAAATGGCTGATGTCGATGAATAAGATTCTTGTTAATGGCTTTGGTGGTATATCTGTTAATAGTGTAGAGGGCAATTATTTTGAAATTGGTAAAGGCCTGCGGCAGGGGGGCCCTCTCTCCCCTATCATTTTCAATTTTGTGGTGGATATCTTGTCTAGTATGCTTAGGAAAGCTACTAGCCATGATCTGGTTAGAGGCTTAGGTTCTACCTTTGTTCTCCAAGGTTTGGTGTGCCTACAATATGCATATGACACCATTATTTTTATAGTTGAGGACCTAGAGAGAGCTACGAATTTGAAGTGGGTCCTATCCTTTTTTGAAATGATGTCAAGAATGAGAATTAGCTACTTTAAGAGCGAGCTTGTGCCTGTGAATCTAGAGGAACTTGAGGTCAAACACCTTTCTGATACTCTTGGATGCCCTGTTGAGACCTTTCCATCACTCCATTACCAGAAATTAAAGAGAGAAGATTTTCAGCTTTAGTAGATAAAACTATGAAAAGCATTGCTAGTTGGAGAGGCAAGCTTCTCTCCCATGCTGATAGGATAGATTTGATCAAAACCTGCTTAGCTAGTGTCCCAGTCTACTTGATGTCCTTCTTTAAATTTCCCAAGTGGGCTCTGTACCTAATAAACTCACATATGGTTGTGTGTCTTTGGAATGATTATGAGGACCATGGCAAAATCCACTTGGCCAATTGGCATCTAGTTAGCATGAAGAAAGAGTTTGGGGGCTTGGCCATCCCTAATGTTAGGGACCTGAATATGGCTTTGCTTGGATCTTAGGTTAAAATATTCATCAAAGATGAGGGAAAAATTTTGGCATAGGTTCATCTCCCAAAAATATGTCAGGAGGTCAGTGAATATTTTCTACATGCCCCACTCTCAACCTTCCAACTTCTAGAATGGTATATTCTTGGCTGCAAAAGCTTTAAAATTCAGGTACATATGGAAAACAGGAGATGGAATAAAAATTAGATTTTGGGACGATGCTCAGTTTGCTACTTCTCCCCTAGAAGTGCATTTTTGGGACCTTTACTCCATCTATGATCAGATAGGTGTGACTTTGGCTGATGTCTGGGATGGATCAGAGGTTAAGCTGACTTTCAGAAGAACCTTTAGTGAATCTATGCTTAACAGATGGCATCATGACACTGATGTTAGTGAACTTTAGTCAATTAGTTGGTATTATGACAGAAGTTAGATATGACACTGATAAAGGCGCACTTGTGTGGCAGTATGATAGCAAAGGAACATACACTTCTCAATCTCTATATGTTATAATTAACTTTAGAGGAGTGACCCCTGTTTTTATCCTTGCTATTATTAACGATTTAAAGTCCCACCTAGAATTCATGTTTTTCTCTGGCTACTATCACATATGTTTGCTGAAAAGTGGGGTTGTTAAACCTGAAGTATGTTTGCTTTGTGATGAAAAAGAGACATTGAATCATCTGTTCTTTGATTGTGTTGTCGCCGGTAAAGGATTTATGTTGTTTTGTTTACAGGCATTAGAATAGATAGCTATGATTGTTTAGCTAGTAGATGACTTGGTGGGAAAAATTCAGAGTGCTTTAACATTATTACTGCAGGAGTCCTGTGGGGGCTCTAGCTTGTGAGGAATGATATGGTCTTCCATGGTGCAAACTGGTAGGACATTAAAATGGTGCTAAGTAAGATCTGGAGGTGCATGCCATTATGTCAACCTGGAAGCCAATGTACAAGGAGTCTTTGGAAGTTGGACCTAGCCGATGGTGCAACTTTCTGGAGTCAAAACTCAAGGTGCTGCTGGAACTCAACTATTTATGAAGAAACTCAAGCTGGGTCTGCCGAAGCTGGAGAATTGATCACAATGTTGTTTCTACAGTCGCCCGGAGCCAAGCCAACTCACAGTTGATTGATTCCATCGCACAGACCGAATCACATGATAGGTCCCACGCCCACGTGATTACCGCCCCATCAGCGGCCATCCTTATCTTTTCCTTCTATCATCTTCCTCTCTCTATACTTTTTGCTGCTAGATTCTCCTTTGCTCCCAAGCTTCCGTCGGCACTCTTTTTGCGGAGAGCGAGTAGGAACAGATCCCGCAAGAGAGAAGGGGTGTGTATCTCCCTCGGTGAGGCAGGACGTAGCGCCCGATGCTGGAACTCCCGCTGCGGGTGAGGGCACAACGCAAGGGCTCCGACGGCGTCGGCGTCGGCGTCCATGACGATGGATGAAGAGCTGCGGCCCTGGCTAACGAGTGGGGCGCCACCACCTCGTGGAGCGCGGGTGGGCTAGCAAATTTTTTGTTTTCTCTTCATTTTCCCTTTTCTTCGTTTTCTTTGTTTCCAAAAAAGTTTGTTCTTCAAATTTGTTTCCCAACTAGGTATTAAGCTTTTGCTTCCATTTTTTTTTTGCCTTTTCTCCAAAAGTTGTTTTAAAAAAATTGAATCCCTTGATCTTAAGTATTTTGTTGAATTTTTGTTCCTGTAATTTTTTTCTCCCAATTTTTTTTCTAAAGTTTTGTTTTTCAATTTTTTTATCCTAAATTTTTGTCTATTTTTTTTTACCTAAGGTTGTTAGCCCGAGTGGTGCGAAACAACCGGCGGCACTCCACAGGTGGAGGGTTCAAACCCCCACCGGGGCGAATTTCCCCGCCTGTGGGAAAAAACCCCCTCATTGTGCTCCTGATAACTTGGGCTGTGTAGTCAGCCTTGGCCCGGCCTGGCATCACGGTTTCCCGGCCCAGTGGGTAACGGTCCGGGCCTGGGTAACGGTTTTAGGAAATGGCACCAGACCCAAGGTCAGAAAGAGCCGGGGTTCGGGGGGTTTCTCGGCCTGCGTTAGAAGGCCTCCTTCTTATAGGAATGCTCGGGGGGCGGCTAGCCCCTCGCAAGTCGAGTTTTTTATCCTAATTTTTTGTTTCCAGATTTTAATTGTCTCCTAAAGTTGATCTTAAGTTTTTTCTTCCATTTTTTTGGCTTCTGAATTTTTGTTCCCGAAACTTTTTCCTCCCAAATTTGTTCTTAAGTTTTATTTTCCAAATATTTTCTCCATAATTTTTTTGCTCCAGATTTTTTTTCAATTTTTCCAAACTTCTTTTAAATTTTTGTTGCAGTTTTTGTTTCCGTCCTTTTATTTTTTTTTCTCTTTCTACAAATTTTTCGTTTTGTGATTAGTTTGGGTGTATGCAAATGTGTGTATGTAATTTTGTGTGTATAGTTTCTTATCTCAAAAGAGAAAGAGAAAAGTAATAGTACGTGTGACCGGTGATTAGCTGGTGACTTTTGGCGCTGCAGACGAAGGGTAGGCTCCTCATCGGAAAATCGACGTACGGAGAGGCTCCGTTAACAGCTGCGCCTGCTTTAAACTTACGTTTCAGTTACTTGTTTTGGCTTCGTTCTTTATTTTCTGTGGTGGTGGACCTGTTGTCCGCTCGAGCTGGTAGTTCTAGCTAGTAGACTTTCCCTCTTGCTTTGTGAACCTGTAAGTCTTCAAACGGTTTATGCTTAATGATTGGGCCAGGGAAAGGCCGCCGCTTACTCTTAAAAAAATTGGGTAGAAATTTTATACTCAAATTAATAAATCGGTTTCTTACATCGTTGCGACTTGTTCAGCTCCTCCAGCTTATATTTGTCGTAGTCAAGAACATGTGTTCAACAACTTGCGGCACACTGTCCTTAGTCCTTGGTTTTTTCCAGCGTCTCACGCGCCGGCGAACAAGTCAACCACCGTATGTTTTACTTCTGCACGCACATGGCGAGAATTTTGTTTGGCTGCAAGAGCGAGAATACCAGCCGGCCCGGCCGTCACGGTGTATATATCTGGCCGTTGCGTTCTCTCCCGATCACTCGCCGCTCCTGACTCCGTTGGTCGTCGGCGGAGTTCTCTCTTCAGCCGCCACCGTACCCTCTCCTGGGTCTCCAGCACGCCATGGAGGACCAGAGCCCCAAGCCGATCCGTTGCAAAGGTACCACTTCTGCTGCTGCTTCAACTTCGTCCCGCTCGCCATGGATGTGATGTACGTACATACGTTGAGGCCAATCGATCTCTAACCATTGACGGCAACAAGCAGCGGCGGTCTGCAGAGGCGCCGGCGAGCCGCTCACCATCGAGGAGATCGTCGTCGATCCGCCGAAAGCGTACGAGGTCCGCGTCAAGGTTATCTGCACCTCGCTCTGCCACACCGACATCACCTTCTGGCGAGGCAATGTAATTAAAAGGACTGCCCCGTAGGAGCATTGTTTATTAACTTTGCAAATACTCATCAACCTGACAACCTGATTGCTTTATTTCATCTTCACTTGGTTCGTAGGTGTCACCAGCGTTCCCGAGAATCTTGGGCCACGAGGCCTACGGGTACGTGCGTTCCTTCATTTAGTATTCTTCTTCCACGGCACATTGAGCTAGCGGCGGTTGCTGATCGACGGCGTACGGCGCCGCCTCCCATCCGCGCGCGCTTGCAGGGTGGTGGAGAGCGTCGGGGAGCACGTGGAGGGCTTGGCCGCCGGCGACGCGGTGGTGCCGACGATCGTGGGCCAGTGCGGTCACTGCACCACCTGCTTGTCCGAGGACAGCAACCGCTGCGAGGGGGTGCCGACTATCCTGGGCCCTGGGATGCGGCGCGACGGCACCGGCAGGTTCTGGGACCCGCAGGGGAACCCGGTGCACGACCTCCTCGCCGTGTCCACCTTCAGCCAGTACACCGTCATTGACGTGAGCCAGCTCTCCAAGCTCGACCCCGCCGTGCCGCCCAAGCTCGGCTGCCTCATCAGCTGCGGCGGCGCCACCGGTAAGCCTGCGAGCCGCCTGGTGTTCTCCACTGAAGGAGAGTAATTAATTGATTAAGTTCATCACTGACGTCGTTACAACGACGTACGTGCGTAATAATTCAGGGGTAGGAGCAGCGTGGAAAGCGGCCAGGCTGAAACCTGGCTCGTCAGTTGCCATCTTTGGATTGGGAGCAGTCGGACTGTCGGTAAGCACGCAATGTTATTCTTATTGCCTTCTTATATTCTTATAGTAGGCAATTATGCTTTTACGTTGCTATTGATATAGTTGGTATAAGTATTATAAGGTTACTTTAGTAAATTTTCATAATAGCATATGTGAGTAATTTATTAGGAAAGATAACAGATTCAATGGTTGTTATGATTAGAGTTGTCGGATTGATGGCCGGATGTTTCTAATTTTTTTTGAGAATCTCTAATTTCTCTAATTTTTTTAGAATGTCCGCCTAGAATACTAGATGACTTCATGTGGAGGCTAAAAAGAGCCTCAATTAGTAATAGTAAGATGACTGTTGAACCAACTCTCCATCCTTGTTAATTTTAGTACCGGCAGCTTATGCTTATAAAACGGTACTTGGGACATTATCTAAAAAAACGGTACTTGGTCTGGTCTGAACTTGTGAAAACCAACTTTTGTTCAGGTGGCACAAGGTGCGAAAATGTGTGGAGCGTCCAAGATTATCGGCGTTGACTTAAACCCTGACAAGGAGAAATTTGGCAAGCTGATCTAACCTCTCCCATTTTTAATAGCATGTCGTGCGAAAGATAGCGACTTCTTCTTTTTGTATTGGAATATTATTAGAATCTGAAGAAAAGTGTGCTCTACTGCTATGTATCGCAGGGAAAGCGTTCGGCGTGACAGACTTTGTTAACCCATCAAAACTGGACAAGAACAACTCCATCAGTGGGGTAAGCATAAATCCAACGTCACCCATCCCAAGCAGTAGAGCACACTTTTCTGCAGTACTGCACATTAGGGTTTCTGTATATGTATCTTACCTTTACCCACCTGTTCGTGTTCAATGTTCAACGTACTTCAGGTGATCAAGGAGATGAGCGGCGGCGGCGTCGACTGCAGCTTCGAGTGCATCGGCGTGCCCTCGGTCATGGCCGAAGCGTTCAGAAGCACCAAGAAGGTGCGTCGCCGTCAAACAGATTACACATCCATGCTACGCTGATTATAGCTTGGCCGGAGCTCATCGTCCGTCCATGGTGTTCGCAGGGGAACAGCAAGACGATCGTCCTGGGCGTGGGGAAGGACAATGCCGAGGTGCGCTTGCCGGCCCAGGACCTCCTGTACGGCAAGTCCATCATGGGGTCGTCCTTGGGCGGGCTCAAGCCCAAGATCCACATCCCTATCCTCGCCAAGAAATGCATGAACAAGGAGCTGGAGCTGGACGGGCTGGCCACGCATGAGGTGGGCCTGCGAGAGATCAACACGGCCTTCGACCTGCTCCTGCAGGGGAAAGGCCTCAGGTGCATCATATGGATGGACAAGTGACCTACCTGGGACCATCGCTGTTGTCGATTTGGGTAACTACGAATAAGAAGGGTCGAGTAGCCGGAAAAAACGTGACAGAGTTTAATTTTGCAACTATTGCTGGTGTGCCATTCTAAAGATTATTTTTCCTTTTAAGTAGGCAAATTTTTATTTCTAAAGGACGTGTATAGGGACTCTGGAGACGGTCTGCGTGTTATTCCACAATTCCCACCACTTAGCTTAATTATAATTGTGAAAAACAGTTATTATTTTAGAGCAAAGGTTTCCCCCATTTTATTCCAAGGAACAAAACATTCAGAGTTCAAGAGTGCACGCATTCGAAGCGCAACCGCTACGAGTTTGTTACAGCAGAGAAAAAATAGAGATATTCTCCCTAAGCACTGGAGCTATGCCAGAAAGTGAAGAAAGGCCCCCTTGGACCGACTCCTGCATTCCCAAGCTTGCTGGAAACCAGCCAATTCTTGGACTTTCTCTTGCCTTTTGTTCCGGCGCCTCCATGGCTTCCTCCAGACGGGCAGCATCCGCTTCCCTGCACAGCACTCTCCATCTTCGCTTCATCCCGGCCGCCCTGAGAAGCACAGCTCTGATATCTGACCAAACCATTCCCTAAAAGCACATAGAGTTCCTTAGTTTCCAAATACTCCAAATAACAGCAGAAGTGCACATATTAGTGATGGTGTGTTTTTTACGACACAACCACCATCTTGCCACTGATTCAAAATCAGACAAGTGAATCTGCAGGATATCATAGCAGATCAGCCAAGTGTTAGCTGCAACACAACATTCAAAGAATAAATGGTTAACTGATTTAGGTTCAGCACAGAACAGACAGGATTTATCCTCCACATTTCTCCTCTTCCCCATGTTATCTCTGGTGAGGATTCTATTGTTGCAAAGTAACCATAGAAACACTTGGACCCTTGGGGGAATCAGCAGGCTCCACAACACAGGGGTATGGATCTGTTGCACACCCCTAAAGCTGATAACAACATACAAGGATTGAACCGAATAAATGCCATTAGTGTTAAATTCCCAGATCACAGTATCTTGATCCTCAGTAAAATGGATAGAGCTAGCAAGGCCAAGAATTTCGTCCCACATTTGCATAATCTGGGCGGAGACCGTTCTTCTAAACGAGAACTTCAGCTCCACTCCATCCCAACAGTTGGCTATGGTCTTCCCTTTCTCATTAACGATAACATAGAGAGGCCAATATTGAATTGCCAAACTAGTGTTGCCAAACCAGCGGTCCTCCCAAAAACAGATTTGGCGACCATTGCCAATCCTCCACGAGTAGCCCATCTAACCGCCTTGCACGCCCACAAGACACCTTTCCAAAAAGGAGAAGCTCCAATTTCAGGGCAGCTAAACAAGTTAGGCTTATTTGTTTTGTATTTAAAATCTACAATCTTCCTCCATAGAACATTATCATTTAGATAATAACGGGGAACCCATGAGGCAAGAAGGCACATGTTAAAATGTTGTAGATTAGGGATGCCCATACCACCTATCTCTCTTTTTTGTGCAACTACCTGCCAATTGGCTAAGTGGTATTTCCCCTTGTCCTCATGATTGTTCCACGAGAAGTGGGCCATCTGGGAATTAATGGCCTCAATGGCCCATTTAGGGAACTTAATAACAGAGAGAAGGTAGGTAGGGATGCTGGATAAACAAGAATTGGGCAGGGACAGCCTCCCTCCATAAGAGAGGAGTTTTCCCTTCCAGCCAGCAACTCTTTTAATGATCTTGTCTACTATTGGTTGGATATCTTCTCTCCTTAGCTTAATGTAATGGAGAGGCACACCAAGGTAGGTGTAGGGAAAGAACCAATCTTGCAGCAAAAAAGATTTGCAAAAAGATTGGCCTCAATCTTGCCAGATTTTTTTTTGTGAAAAACAATTATTTGATGCCAGCTCTGGTCATCGATTCACTAAGTTTACAGAGCACCGGAAAAGAGCTTGACTGTGAGTTTTTTCAGAAATGGACCCTACTAAGTTGGCGAATGGGAGTGATGATTGTTGCGTAGAAGCATGGAGTTTTAACCAGACATGTTGCACAATGCCCTCAGGAGTAGTAGGTAATTGTGTATCGTGTGGATTCACTGCCTGATTACAAATCACGGATAGCATAGGCAATCTATCCATATGATTGATCAGTTAGACTGCAGTACTAACATAGGAAAATGGTAGAAGAAAATTCTAAGCTTTTGACAGTAGTTCGAGTTCTTAGCTACACATTCTACCATCATAACTGGTATTAGATGATCATTGTTCAGAAAATTTCAGGACCACATAGATCAGATACACATAGCTTACAGTGCTCCTCCACAAATTAGAATTTCCACACTACAAATATTACGGTGTACATCGAAATCAAATGAATTCAATTCAGCAATGTAGTGAAGGCCGTGCTGGAGATAGGAATGGATGATACAGATCGACACACCGTGCTCCATGAATTTGTCCTACGAGGCTTTGTAGGGTTAACCTTTTAGCTTTTCTTCTGATCGATCGAGAGCTGGGCACATCTTCAGTACAATGAGGGCATGCAGCTCGTACCATACATATACATGGGCTGGATTCTAAATGTTCCGATGCCCAGCAGCTCGTCGTGTTGTCGCTTGACGGTGGAAAATTTGCAGAGAAACCATTCAGCCTGGTGAAATGATGGGCTAGGTCAAGCAGTAGCTTCCAACCAACAACACGGCAGCGACTTAAGATTTAGGAACCCCCCTCCCCCCAAAATCCCACTTATTGGGCGAATGGGCCTTCTGCACCCAGCCGTCATCTTCTATCATTTTGGACTTACGGCCCATTAAGGGTAGGTCCGAGACATCCTCATATTGTCGTCCAAACATGTCCGCCGTAACTCAAAACGATACAAGACTGGAGGAAGATAAACCATACTGTTCTTTTATTTGCAAGAT
Source organism: Panicum virgatum (assembly GCF_016808335.1). Lineage (NCBI taxonomy): Eukaryota > Viridiplantae > Streptophyta > Magnoliopsida > Poales > Poaceae > Panicum > Panicum virgatum. The sequence continues at coordinate 76,176,175 of NC_053153.1, forward strand.
GATTTACATGATACATGGCCTTTATTAGGTATAAACTTCCCTTTACATGAAGAAAATAACCTTTATTATGTATGGCACACCAACAATGAACTCAAACTGAAACTTGGTGACCTTATTTGTTTTAGACACAAACCAACAACGGCGATGGTCACAGTCACTTGTCCATCCATATGATGCACCTGAGGCAATTCCCCTGCAGGAGCAGGTCGAAGGCCTTGTTGATCTCCTGCAGGCCGACTTCATGCATGACCAGCCCGTCCAGCTGCAGCTCCTTGTTCATGCATTTCTGGGCGAGGACTGGGACGTCAGTCTTGGGCTTGAGCCCGCCGAAGTAGGAGCCCATGACGCACTTGCTCGACAGGAGGTCCATGGACGGAGTGAGATTGGCTCGAGGTCCTTCTCCACGCCCAGGATGATTGTCTTGCCCTTGCCCTGACACCAACAATGGCGGCATTTGTTAGCTCATTCGCTTGCACGTGGGATGCCTCCGAAATGATGTGCTTGTTGGAAAATGGAGGATGCATTTGGAGAGATGGGATGACAATGTTACCGGCTTGGTGCTTGTGAAGGCATCAGTCATCACCGATGACACACCGATGCACTCGAAGCTGTAGTCAGCGCCACCGCCTGTCAGCTTCCCTATCTCCTGTATTGAACCAGGGAACACGAAGAAGTGAGTAAAGACTACAAAGATAGCAATTTGTTCTTTTTTTGTTAGATAACGGAATGGAACTTCCAGCATCTATCCGCATTGGTTTAGACATGCGGAGGAACTATAGTTTGCTAACTTCGGAAGAGGCAGATAATCTGGTTAAACCTTTTACTACTGACGAAATAGAAAGGGCAATCAAAGATATGGATCCTGCCTTGGCGCCAGGACCTGATGGTCTGCCGGTGGGTTTCAATAGAGAGTTATGGCATCAAATTAAAGATACCATGTTAGAAATGTTCAATAAGTTCTTCCGGGGGGAGTTGAAGTTAAGTCGGCTCAATTACGGTTTGATATCACTTATCCCAAAAATCAAAGAGGCAAATACAATCAAACAATATAGGCCAATTTGTTTGCTAAATGTAGATTATAAGATTTTTACTAAGGTATTAACGATGATGTTGACTCCATATGCTGAAAAGTTGATAAGTGCCAACCAGACAATTTTCATACTAAACAGGTTTATCTTAGATGGGGTTGTTATCCTACATGAGGTGTTGCATACTTTGAGGGTGAGCAAGAAGTGTGGAGTTATTCTGAAATTGGACTTGGAAAAAGCCTATGACAAGGTGAATTGAAGGTTTTTGATGGAGGTACTAGAGAGGAAGAACTTCCACCCAAAATGGATAAGTTGGATGAGACAGACTGTGGAGCCTCTTTATGAAATACTTGCTAAGGCACGTTCGCGAAAAAAGAGATAGATTGTGGAGGGGGTGTTGGCGCCTACCAACGTCACCTAGCGATGACGCCCGCAGACGCTAATTTGGGACGGCAGTATTTCATGAACCACGAATAGATCCGCAAGCGCACGGAATACCGCTGTAACATTTTACCCGGGAGTATACCGGGGTGTCATTTATATTTCCGCAGGGAAGGCGATGAGTGAGAGAATATATAGATCAGTTGGCGAGCTCTATCTAGATTGGATATTCTCATGCATAAACAGGGGTAAGATAATAACATGGTAGGAGGTAGTGTGACACACACACAAACTACTCTCTTGGATAAAAGAATAAAGGTTACTTTAGGCCGGGAGCAAGGTAAAAGGCAGAGCTCGAGTCAGCTGTGCTAGGCTAGCTATATCTACACTTTCTCATTAGTTAGCTCGTCAGAGATTAAACTACACAACAGGGAGATCGCTATCGAAGTAACGGGAGGAGCCCGTACACCCCGGCGACTTTATGTACCTCCTACCCCCCCATACCAAACGTGGAGGATTACTAATAGGCACGGACAGGGCTGTCACCACCTGCCGGCTATCTCTACAAACCGTGGGTATAGTTGACATCCAGCAACTTTTAGCTAATCTAGACACCATGTCTACACTAGTAAGAGATACTCTAGTGTCCCGCGCGGAGCCCCCACCCTCCGGATGGACAGACATCACACTAGAGCAATCATACGAATACTGGAGCAGTTGATAGAGTTCTAAGAACAAAAGACTAATCATCTCTAGCACAGGGCGATCATGCAATGCAAGCATTGAATAATAACGCAACCATGACAAGAAGCATATACTCGATAACTCAGAATATACTTCAAGCAGATATCGGTAACCATAGTCTAATTCTATTACAAACGATCGAATATTACAAGAGAGAGCTAGAGATGAACCCATACCAAACTCTTGAGCAACTCCGGCGACTCCTAGACTTCTCCTAAACTCCACTAAGCCTAAAGACTTTGCATGGAATGCAAGAGAGGAAGAGGTGTGTGGTGTGTGTGTGTTCTATTTTCTACCCCCCCTTCTATTTATAGCAGGGAGCCACCAGCCACAGCACCCCAAACCGACATTGTGAGCCAACAGGGAAGCGCCAGGTGCCTTGGTTGAGGCGGTGGGGCCTACGGGCCTGGCCGGCCGACCAGGTAGGTCTGTCGGCCTGCCCGGGCCGCCAACCGCCCCCAACTTTCTGGAGTGGGCTTGTCTTGGTCTCCCCTTGTCCTAAAGTTGAGGCACGGTCTGTCCCAGCTGGGTTTGCTTCAGTTCTTGGGCTTCACTTGGTCCATTTGAGCCTGAATCGGTACTCTAATATTTCCTGTGATTTTGTGTCAGGCCAAAGTGTGCTTGTAACCTACATATTAGCTTGAAAACACAACTTGCATATTCTAAAAGGTAAACTGTGATCTAGGAATTTTATTGGATAAGGATGCGTGTAAGAAATGCAAACTCTCATGATTTTCTGATCAAGTTGATGCCTGGAAATGGTCGTTAGTGAGCGTCAACAGGGGGTAGAGTTGGAATCAATATCAATGGGAGGCCCAATGGATATTTCACACTTACAAAGGTTTAAGACAAGGGGATCCCTTATCCCCACTCTTGTTCAACTTGGTTAGTGACACTTTGACGACTATGATGGACAGGGGCACAGGGCAAGGGTTGCACGAACAGTTAGAGGCCTGGTACCTGATTTAATACTGGGAGGGCTAACTCACTTACAATATGTCGACAATACCATTATCCATTATTCAGAATGCAATGCCAAATTCCTACTCTGGGAATTTATCTGGTCTGAAGATTATCTTTCAAAGGAATGAGGTTTTTGTTATTGGGGTGGATAGTGAGGAGGAAGAAAGAATCGCTGCAATTTTTAATTGTAAAATGGGTTCCTTGCCATTGAAATACCTGGGTGTCATGATTTCAGTGAGGAGGCACATGTTTGCTGCGGACCTTGCTTATGTTCACCAATAAGTGGCGAAGAAAATTACTAACCTGGCAAGGTGCCACGTTATCTTTTGGAGGGAAGATGGATTTAATTGAGTCTTGCTTAAGTTCCATACCAAACTATACAATGGGTATCTATCTTTTGCCTGGGGAGTCCCACAACAGAATGGACACAGCTAGAAGTAACTTTTTCTGGCATGAACCCAATCTAAAAAAGAAATATCATATGGGCAAGTGGGATACTTTTATGAGTCCTAAGTGGGCAGGAGGCCTTGGATTCACAAACACAAGAGTGATAAACTGTCTTTTGTCTAAATGGATTTTCAGACTGGAATCTGGTGATAGAACGATGTGATGCGACTTACTCAGGAATGAATACTTGGGTGATAAAGGTTTCTTTCTACAAAATAATAGTGGAGGATCTCAGTTTTGGAGGGGGGTTAAGAGAGGTTGGCAACGGAAAAAGGATCCGCCCCTGGTGGGATGTGTGGATTTTGGATTGCCCCTTGAAAACTGCTTTCCCCCATATTTTTCAAATCTGCAATCAACAAAATTGGTCGGTACATAGAGTTCTGCAGCCTAGGGGGGGTGTGGGTGGGTGGGGTGGGGGGGGGGGCGAAATTAATATCTCTTTTAGGAGGACCTTTGGAAACTTCTTAGATGGTTTATTTTTTTCTTGAATACGCATGAGAGCCACGTATCTTTGATATTAAGAAGAAGAAATTTTAGTACAACCTGCAGTGAGTGTCCAAAAGGCCACTACGAATTACAGGAGAGCAAAACGTAGAAAGACAGTAAGCAAGTAAGGTGATTACACGAAATTCTTTCTCTTTTTCTTGTTTGTCTGTGTGGCTTGGAGCCAATGGCTCATTCGCAACGACCTCGTCTTCAACAACATTGTTATCTCACTAGTCTATCAACCCGTGCTCTCGCACGGGCAAATTAGAATTAATATAATTATGAGATCAATAATTATAATTATCTATCTCATACCCTTTTTCTTCTATTAAATATTCTAACACATACTCTAAAATATATATTTATCATTATCTAGTTACAATAGATTTCATTTTGCACCACACCTCCATATGTATTCAATATATATTTAGGTGAACTATTTGTTTGTAAATTGGTATTCTTGTCTCTTCCGTCATACATGAATTCATTGTTACATATGTTGGTAGTATTTTATATAAATAATATATTAGTAATGACAGAAATAGTAATTTAGAATTTTATATTGGTGCATTTCAATATTTTATTATAATTATATAATTTAGATTTAGATGTAGGAGTAATTTAACTTGTAATAATAATAACAAAATTGGACAATTTATATGCAAATGTAAGGGGTATTTGTATTATTTTTATAATGACATAGGTGGATAATTTACACAAAGATTAGGGGTTAATTTAGATTTTTTATAATGGCAGAGGTAGATAATTTAGATGCATATTTAAGGGGTTACTTTATTCTATGTTTATAATAACAAATGTGGGTAATTTATTAGGAAAGACAACAGATCCAATGGCTATTGTAATTAGAGTTGTTGGATTGATGGCTGGATGATTCTGATTTTTGTAACAATTTATATTATTTCTCTATTTTTTTATAATGTCCACATAAGATCCTAGGTGGCTTCATGTAGAGGCTCCAAAGGATCTTTCAATTAGTAATAGTAAGATCCCCGAATGTAAGTATTTTCATTTCTTACATGCAGAGATGGGCCATCTCAGGGGCGAAGCCACGTTCATTTAACATGGTGCACAGGCACCAGGGTCCAAATCAAATTGCAGTGTTGTTTATTAAATCTTTGCTTGAAAATTTTGAATCCAATGTAGAAATGATGAAGTCGGGCACCAGGGTCTTCTCTGATCTAGCTTCGCCCCTGGGCCATCTTGGGAAGGGGTGCTGCAAGGGACGAGGTCGAACTGGAGATACAAAGCCTGAAGCTCCTGCTGCGGTTCTGGCGATCTAGTTCCTGATGCTGATCGGTTTTTCTTCTGGTAAAGAGAGGGTGTGGTAGAGAGAGGTTTTTAGTATGCTGAAACTTGCATCTCATTTATGTTTTGTGCTCTGTGTAGCTTTGTTGGCCGAGATTTACCTGAACTTCCTTTCATTTTAACTTTTTGCTCTAGCTGCTTGCAGCCTTTCTGCTTTAGAGGGAGTTAGAGTGGGTTGCGTTGCTGCTTGCGCTTAGACTTTGTCTGTGCGTTTAGCCTTACTTCTGAAATATTTGTAAGCTGGTAACCCCAGCATAACTCTTTTTTGCGTTCAATATAAAGCTGGGCGCAATGCCTGGGATCTATAAAAAATGAAACTTCCAGCCTTTCTTCTTCGAAGCAATCTGTTTTATGCAGCTCAGACAATAAATACCTCAGTGACTGAGCTGTTGCCCAACTGCGTCAGATTAACAAAGTGTGTCACGCCGAACGATTTCCCGGTGATATGAATAGCAATCTTTTCTTCAGGTTTGAAATCAAAGAAAAGAATTTCTGCATTGTGCTAGGATACAGCAAATGGAAAGGGGATTTGCCGACTTCCTCTTTCTTAGGGTTCATGTCAACGCCGATAATATTGGAGGCTCCACACATTTTCGCAGCCATGTGTACGAGCTGAAAGGAAGCATCAGCGACACGCACTGCTAGAGAAACGAGTGGTACTAAATGATCGTGTTATTTTATTACCAGGTCAATAAACCAACATGTATTAAAAGTGACTTTTAAGTACCGGATAGTTCTATGATCCAGTACTAAAATGACTCCAGAATCTTTCAAATTTGGATCCGGTACTAAAATAGCTCTCTAACTTTAGTACTGGATCAAATTATGACTGGTACTAATATGTAGGGACGAAAGATCATTTTTCTTGTAGCGACGGCTTACCGCTAACCCGACAGACCCCAGCCCAAAGATGGCCACTAATGAGCCTGGTTCCATCTTGGCCACCCTCCACAGATTTCTTAGTTGGCGTGCGAGCGCCACTACCCGGCGCGCGGGTAGCGGCGCGTGGCTCCTCCGGCGGGTGACGGTGCGAGCTAGGGTTTGGGGAGGGGAGGGGGCAGCCATGGAGGGTGGGAGGTGGGCGGAGCGGCCGCCGGCGAGGTCGCCGGCGGCCGGGGTGTGAAAGTGTATCTAGACCCCTAATGAGTTTTGGTGAATTGAATGACAAGCATGATTAAAGGACTAACACTTTATTTGAGATATCATGAGTATGGACTTATTTGTATATCATTTATGCATTGACTCATGTGAATAGAATCAAATAAAAGAGAAGCTTATTGTTGAAAGTCAAGCATATTGTGAAGAAAAGTAAGAGACAAGTATTCATGAAATATTATCAAATGGTCTCTATTTATAACTTGGCACATTTGAAGTAAAAATTGTTGAAAGCATTATTGCAAGACTTCATGGTTTGATAAAAATAAAAAGAGACATACACTGGTGAGCTAGATATATTGGTCTTATTTATGGAAGCTTGCAATGTGTGAAATACAGTTATCATTCATGATTACAACGCAATACAAAGAAATGAAGATATGAGAATGTAATATGGAATTTATTATTGGTGTGCAATGCTTAACTCAACACGGCAAGGGTAAGTGATGAAGAAACTAACCGAGATGACTAGTGTGAGGGACTAAGCAAGCTTTGGTGGAGCGACGGCTCACCATGTGTGCGAATTGCTAAGGTGAAGTGCTAGTATCCGTGGGGTGTTCGAAGAATCATATCCAAGTCTTGTTGTGAGAAGCGATGCAATGCATCAAATATCTTATTGGAGTGATTTGAAGATCCAAGGATAGATTTGCAACGGTATTGGGACTCTAAGTCATTAGCTCAAGTATGGATTTGCTCAAAAGAGAAGATTATGCAATGTTGGAATCCCAAGTTTGAGAAAATCAAAGTATGGCAAAAATAAAGTGATTCAAGACTCAAGTGGATGAAATGTGTTTTAAATTTAATCTTGAGTATAGATATGTCGTACTATCAAGAGTGATGCAACATTGATTATTTGACTCGGTCAAAAGTGCTCATAGTTAACCCATGAGAGGATTCCGAGAGAAAACCTCTGAGAACTAACTAACAAAATACTTGAATGATCAAGTATTGACTTGATGGATCAAGTAGGGTCTTCTAAACAGGAGTTTGGACTTCTCTGTCTCGGACCGGTCTGACCGGTCTGGGGGACCGGTCTGACCGGGCTGAACCCAATGGCTAGTTCATTTGAACCGACTGGTCTGACCGGTCTGGGGGACCAGTCTGACCGGTCTGTACTGATAGAGCAACTGCTAGTTTTTGGAAGTGGGGTATTTATACCCCCTCAGCCCTCTCCTTTAAGGGCTGTTGGTTCTTGGCATTCTCCTGAGCTTCTTGAGGCATTTTCTTGACCAGCTAACTCTCCCCAACACTCTTTGTGAGTTGTGCTAACTAGATTACATATCATTGGATTGGGTTGAGAGATTGAGTGTGTGTGAGCAAAGTGACCATTGTGAGAGCTGCATTTCGAGTGTCTGAGAGCATCCATAGCTTGCACTCTTGATTCCGTCAAAGATTCATCTTTGCATTTGTTACTCTTGGAGGTGAGCCTCCTAGACGGCTAGGTGTCACTGGCTAGCTCCCGATGGTGTGGTGAGCAGCGGCAAGTTTGTGCGAGCGTGATCTTTCCCCCTTGGTGGAAAGGATCAAGATAGTGGAAAGTTGGAGTGGTTGAAAAAGACCCAACTCAAGGGATCGAGTTGCAAGAGACTCAAACCCAACGAGTTCCTCAACGGAGATGTAGGATTCACGTTGATGAATCTGAATTTCGGGAAACAAATCCTTGTGTGTCCTTTGTGGTTTGCCTCACTACTCTTTTCTCTAGCTATTACTTTGTGCTTCCGCTTCGATCTACTTGGTGGTGTTATTTTTGTATGTGCAGGGACTAGAAATATATTTGATATCATCTATAAAGACACAACACCAAGTTACATTTGTGCTAGAGTCAAAGAGGGGTGAAACTCTGATTGTGGGCAGGTTCTGCACAGGACCGGTCTGACCGGTCTGCCCAACCGGTCTGACCGGTTGCTTTCTATTTTCTGCGGTTAAGTCTTGGACCGGTCTGACCGGTCTGAGCGATCTATGTGCTGATAGTGTTGAATTTTGCAGAAATTTTAAGAACGCCTATTCACCCCCCTCTAGGCGACATCTGAAGATCTTTTCAATTGGTATCAGAGTTTCGGTCTCCGGATTGAAGTTTCACTGCTTGGAGAATCGCGATGTCGACTACTTGTGAGGCACCGTTTGAGCCGCTATCACTAGATGGCTCAAACTACTCTTCTTGGTTAGCTCACATACTTAATGTCTTAAGGACCATGTGTCCTTCCTTTGAGCAGATTGTTGAAGAAAGCATTCTTCCTAATGACTTTGACAATTTGTTCAAATTGTCAAATGAGGAGATGAAATGCTTAATCAACAATCATAGTGTCGTTAACCTCTTGTTTAAGAATATGGACAGAGAACTATCAGATCTTATACACAAGGATGATAAGTTGAAAGAGACACGATTTGATGCCCATCATCTTTGGAAGTTTATTGAGTCAATATGTGAAGAAGATGGTGACGACGAAGATCAAGAAGAAGAAGAGGAGTCAATGGAGGAGTTTACTACAACAACAACAACACACACCCATCCTCTTGTGACTCCTTCCGAAGAACAAGGATCAGAATCAACAGAGTCTGCTGGTTCCCAGTTGGAACCGGTCAGACCGGTCCATGTGACCAGTCTGACCAGGAACCAAAAGAAAAAGAGCAAGAAATGCTCCCGAAGGCGATCAAGACAAGCACAAGCTTCAGAAATGTCAGCATCTTCCAGTGATGTTGATAACAAGTGCTTGATGGCCAAAATCAAAGAAATGACCAAGGAAGATGAATTTCAAGTTAAAGTTATCAAGACTTTAACTCAAGAACTTGAAATGACCAAATACGAACAAGCTTCTTTGGCAAAGAGGTATCATGAATTGTTCAATAATTATGCTAATGCTACTAACTCATCTGTTTGTGTAGTGTCATCGGAGAAAAAAAATCAAATGCTCAAGGCTCAAGTTGAGAGTCTAACTAGCAAGCACGTGCTTTGCAAGGCACTCATAAGGAACTTGAACACTCCTATGAGAAGTTTGCTGAATCACATGCTATGCTAGGTATTGCTCATGAGGTTGTGACAACTTCGGTAAAATCCTATCAACCTCTCACACACACATGCACATGCTCACAAGTTCAAATTATGTTATCTTGTGATAAATCATGTTGCTCCCAAGCAACAAATTCTTATGGTGAGCATGTTGTTGCAGAGTCATGTGATGACCTCATCGCGGAAGAAAATGATGAACTCAAGCGAGAGGTTGAAGATCTCAAAATTGAAATGATCAAGTTGAAGAACAAGGGTCAAGTGCAACTTTCTCAAGATAACCGTGATAACATGGTGAAGAAGCTTGAGAAGGGCTCAAATTCCACTATCTTTGCTCCTCAACAAGATCAAGTAAAAGAAGAAAGTCTTGCTCAAGTCAAAAGATCAAACATGGAATACAAGAACAAGACATAGTTTTCAAGAAAAGAAAAGCAACGTGCAAGAACTAGGGTGTGCTTCACGTGCAAAGAAAAGGGTCACCTCATTTCAGCATGCCTCATTCAACAAAGTAAGGTCATGTCTGACTCGACCGGTCAGACCGGTTGGGGCCCAGAAAGCCCAATCTCACTCCTACAAGCGCAATCAAGATTGTAACTCATGGGTGAAGCCCAAAGTGAAGCAAGTGCAGATTGTCAAGGATAATTCTGAGTCAAGCAAAGCCAAACATCGCACTTGCTACACATATAGAGAAAAGGGACATTTGGGTAAGGATTGTCCCAAAATTAAATCACCCAACTCAAACCTTGTTCATTATGATTTTACTAGGCTTAGGAAAGACAAAGCTAGTACTTGTGCTATTAGAGTAATTAACTTTCCTCAAACTAGCATAAGGGCCATTTGGGTTCCTAAGCATCTTATGTCTAATTTGTATGGACCTAACAAGATTTGGGTACCAAAAGGTACTTGCTGAGCTTGTAGGACCATGGAGATGCATTGGGGGCTTGGTTTGCTAGGAAAAATTTTGTATCTCAAGATGCAACCAAGTGCAAGTCAATATTGAAGGAACATTGACTTCAATGACATCTCATCAATAAGAGTAAACTGTCACATCTCTGTTACTTTCAGTTCTTTGTGAACTAAAGTGTGTCACAATTATTGTAGTTGTGAAACACTTGGAAGTAATCTTGTTTCAATTCCTAGCTATCCTTTACTTTGTGACATATGATGTTTTTAACGTCTCTCTAGTAGAGAGTTTGTTTTATGATGAAATGCAGAAAATAAAGGACATATCATTTGCTTTCAACAAGGCAAAATATCAGAAGCAATACTTCATTTGAGATGACATACGTGAGAGACACTCCTTTAGCACTATCTTTTTGCACAGGGTCGGATCATCCTGAGTTACCCCGGATGATCCGAGCAAACAGTAATTTTCAGCACTGAGCAAGTCCGGATGATCTGGCCCAACACCGAATGATCTGGACCCAGACCGGTCTGACCGGTCTCGGGGACCGGTCTGGCCCAGAGCTGTTGACCTGCACATTCCAAAGTGAAAAATGATGCTATGGATTATTATTTGAAGAACTCTCACATTTAAAGCACAAGTATGGGTACATAAAAGTGACAGTAAGTATTGCAAGCACAATTTCAATACTTGTAAATTATTTGTGTGCTTTGACCAAATTTGTAAATGAGTCTCCTCATATTCTTTATTGAATAAAGTGCCTCCTAGCTAAGATATTCAAAATCTTAGGCACTAATTAAGGGGAGTTCATTCTCAAATTTGTGTCATTCTTGGGACTCATACTTTCTTCTAGTGAATTTGTAGTCTCATTGAAGAGAGATAGAAAACTCTCAAGAAGGAATGTGCTATCTTGTGCCTAATGTGAAAAGTGGTAACTTACCTATATTTGTTATTTGGTTTGTTACTAACTCTTGCATAGCTACTTTCCATAATATAGTTTAAATTTCTTAAGTTGGACTTTTGACCAAGTTAGTGCATATGAACTTGCCTTCCACATACCTTCTCATGTGCACTAATAATTAAGGAATTTAGCCTATATTCGTCTTTATTGATCCAAACCTCTTCCACACTAAAAGGATCACTAAAGTGAAACTAGAAGCATGTGCAATTAACTTTGTCTACTCTCTTGTTGCAATAATTGTAAAATCTTTTGAGAGCAAAGGAATTTGAAACTAATGAGAAATATTGCACAATGCCTATCTAAATGGCAAAGGTATGTCCCGTAAACTCAAGTTTTTATCTTTGTGCATCTAGGCCACTTCGTCTTGCTAGTGTGCGCATTTATGTGTCATGTGTGACATAGGATAGTTATCTTTCAAAATTCCACTAGTATGATAGGAAGTGTGAGTGTATAGGATAGAATTTGATTCTTGGTCTTTGTGATCCAATTGAGCCACTTGTGACTATAGTTTTCCTTGATTGATTGTTAGCTAGTCACAAATGGTGAAATTAACTCAAGTCCATAAAATCCAAATCTATCTCTTCTATTCTCTTGGAAGTATCAAGAAAAGATTGGAATCTTGGATTTATCATCTATATCTATCAAGTTTCATACCCCAAATTTTTTTCCTAAAATTCTTCTAAGAGAAACAGGCCTTGGACTTCAACTCCTAGCTGCCAGGGGCTGACCGGTCTGACCGGTCATGCCTGGCAGTTACCCTTTTTACCCCCTCTTGGGTAAAACAGTAAAGATTCCTTTCCATTCACCCTCCACCGACACCCCTTCGTTCTCCTCTCTCCCACTCGCGCACAAGGCCTCATCATTGGCGATTTGGAGATTCAACCAAGGAAATCGAGATCCCTTTGTGGGGTTTGGACCTCATCACCGGCCTGACCAACCTCCCAAGTCAGTCCTTCGTTTTCTCCTTCGAAATCCCGTTCAAAAGGTACTCTATGGCTTGTTTCTCATCGATCTACTTTTCTAGGCCATAGATTCAAAATCCCTCTGGTAGAACATCTCCTGCTACATCCTAGAACATGTTCCTAGAAGATCATTAAATTTTGTTGGATATTTTGGACACATTCATGATCTAGGGTTGGACTGGGTCGACCGGTCTGACCGGTCGCACCAACCGGTCTGACCGATCTGTCCAGTGGAACCCTAAGTCGTGATTTTGTGCAATTTGTTCAACACATCTTATCCTAGGATTGTTCCTTATATCATGAAAATTATTTTTGATCATATCTTGACAATAGATTGCTATTGGAGCCATTGGCTCTGTTCTGGGTGCGACCGGTCTAACCGGTTGCTCAAACTGGTCTGACCGGTCTGTCCAGAACAGATCCAATTGCTTCAATATTGTTCCTAAACGACTCTATCCAAATGCATTTTGTTCCTGTGATTCTTATATCATTCCCATGTATCTTTTTAACTCAGGAACATCAGCAGGATGCCTAAATAGTATGAGATGAGAACAAAGCACCGCTATGACTCAACGAGTGATGTACACATGGAAGATGCAGATGAGGGTGGTTCTAGTCACACAATTGTGACCAGTGGGAGGACACTGAGGCCAAGGCAAAAGAGGGCAGTAGATTATGTTGCTGGAGACAGTGGTGTCACCACATCCAGTGATGAGGATGATGTGGAGGATTCACCTTTTAGGATTGAGCCAAGGCATGGCAAGGCACCTGTTCAGGAGAACAGCAGCGAGAACGAGGAGGCTGCAGAAGGAGATGATGAGGAAGATGAAATGCATCAGGAGGAGCTCAGTTTTCCCACTATTAGGGAACCTATCAGATTTGATCGTGGCAGATGTGTTGATTATTCAGCCACTGGGATGACTAGAGAGGTTAAGAGATGGAGGAAGATTGATCCATACTCTTTGGAGAGGACCTCGACTGACCCCAGGTTTCATACCAAGGAACAACAAGATTTTTATGAGTCAGTCATTATCAGAGATAGAAAGATTGCAGTTGATGCATAGTGGGTTGATTGGAACAGCATGAAGAGGGACAATGATCCTCTATTTCAGGAAATCATGAGTGAATGTGAAAACAAAAACATCAAGGCACTCATGGGATTTCAGAAAAATTGGAACAAAGAGGTTATTGCTGAGTTTTATGCCACTGTCTATTTTGGATACCTAGGAGATGAGAGACAATTTTTTGGATGACTGAAGGAAGCTACTACAAAGCCAAATTTGCTCAGTTCATTCGAGTACTTGGGCTTGACAGAGATGATGCAAATAGGCCCAAGATCTACCTTCAGCCAGTGCTCCCAAATGAGAAAATGAGATTCATGTATCCAAGAAATGAAGTTGGAAATGTAGGAAAGGTAACCGGGATGTACACCTACTATTCCATCATGAACCAGTTGCTTAGGAAGACAATTTCTCAAAGGGGAGGGAATCCAAGTGATATATCCCTTCATGCAAAGAACCTGCTTGCTAGATTGAGGCCTGGGGGAGAGGATTTCTGTGTGACTGATTATATTTGGGAGGAAATCAAATACATATCAGAAAAACCCCAAAAGATATGTGCCTATGCGCCTTATTTGATGGAGTTGATTGAAAAGGCCACAAAAACTAAGTTCCAAACTGATATAAAGCATGAGCCCATCCGTCCTAAGGTGCCCAAGCATAGAAGAGAGCCCTCACCTCACAGATATTCAGAGAATGAGGAAGAAATAGGAGAATAAAAGGAAGAGCAGCCACAGCAGCACTCTCCTGCTGCCCAGACTGGGACCGGTCTGACCGGTCCAGGCAACCGGTCTGACCGGTCGGCCCAGAGACAGCACATCAGCAAGCAGAAGCCCTCTTCTCCAATCAAGAAGCTCATCAATCTATTTGTTGGGATGTGCAAGAGTCAAAGAGACGTAGAGGTTGAGCAGCAGAGCCAATGGAGGGCCAGCAAGAAAGAAAGAGATTCAATGAAGATGATGCACAATGCAATGAATCTTCAGCCGCATCGCTCACTCATTTCTCCTTCACCTCCTGAGGTTGAGATTCCCTCAGTAGATGCAAGGAAGCAGGGCTATATGGACGCTGGTTATTTTTGAAGAGTATGGACACTTCTTCTATCCAGATAGTGGGGCCACATCCTCTACTCCTGCATCTGGAGAAGGCGTCTTTGGGTCATTTATGACTTATGTAGTAGGACCCTCCGGATCAGCTCTATTCCCTCCTCCTCTAGCCTTTGGCTTTGACACACTTGGAGCTCCAGGGACTTCCACTATGGCACCACTGCACACATCTCAGTCAGAAGCCTCTCGTCCCTCAGCAGCGGAGATCTTTGCTCAATCCACAGCTGCCTCCATTTTTGGTTCTCAACCTGGTATGTCAAGCATTGCAATCTTAAATTCTTCACTTGACACCGCTACCACTTCACTTGAGGCCACAACTCTTCCTGAAAATACTTATTTGACCTCAAACCTCTGGATAGGTATGCATGATTGGGGTGATCGGACTCCCTCAGATGCCACTAGCAATGGGGGTAATGGGCAGTGATTGGCGCCAAGCTACTTCTCCCAGGACCTTTATGGTGATAGATGACAAAAGGGGAGAAGAACATGGATTAAAGCTTCATCAGAGTGTGAGCTTGGCATTGGAGAAAAGGAGAAGAGTACAAGAGAATCTCAGTCCAGAGTGTGAGCTTGGCAAAGGAGAAAAGGAGAAGAGTAGAAGAGAATCTCAGTCCAGAGTGTGTCTATTTTAGCAGGACCGGTCTGACCGGTCTGTTGGACTGGTCTGACCGGTCATCATTTTTCTATACTCTGGAACTGTAATAATTCGTACTTTAATTTTATTTGTGGACTTGAGGATTGTAATGTGTGCTACTCTATGTTATGAACCTTTTAAAATTATCTAAGTGGATTTGTGCTAGTGTGATGCTCATTTGAATGATGAATTATTGTTTTTGGTGTCTGTCAGGACAGACCGGTCTGACCGGTCGGGTGAACCGGTCTGACCGGTCATCCCTGACAGAACTAAGATTCTTTTTCTTTTGAAATGAAGTGAATATTTTTGTCATAAATTCTGAGATATAGGGGGAGCTCTTATTTGTTTTTATAGACACACATACACTCTTTGCACCCCATAAATTCTGAGATATAGGGGGAGCTCTTATTTGTTTTAAATATGTGCAAATTGGCATTTGAGGCCTTAGTTGTTGAATTCAATTCAAAGCACATATTTAGGGGGGAGCTCATGATATATCTGAGAAATTAAGAGTTTTTATTTGATTCATTTGTAAGCTTTAATCAGGATTGTCATCAATCACTAAAAAGAGAGAGATTGAAAGTGCATCTAGGCCCCCTAATGGGTTTTGGTGAATTGAATGACAAGCATGATTAAAGGACTAACGCTTTATTTGAGATATCATGAGCAGTGACTTATTTGTATATCATTTATGCATTGACTTATGTGAATAGAATCAAATAAAAGAGAAGCTTATTGTTGAAAGTCAAGCATATTGTGAAGGAAAGCAAGAGACAAGTATTCATGAAATATTATCAAATGGTCTCTATTTATGGCTTGGCACATTTGAAGTACAAATTGTTGAAAGCATTATTGCAAGACTTCATGGTTTGATAAAAATAAAAAGAGACATACACGGGTGAGCTAGATATATTGGTCTTATTTATGGAAGCTTGCAATGTGTGAAATACGGTTATCA
This sequence comes from Panicum virgatum, assembly GCF_016808335.1. Lineage (NCBI taxonomy): Eukaryota > Viridiplantae > Streptophyta > Magnoliopsida > Poales > Poaceae > Panicum > Panicum virgatum. The sequence goes on from NC_053153.1 coordinate 76,192,289, forward strand.
TTCATGATTACAACGCAATACAAAGAAATCAAGATATGAGAATGGAATATAGAATTCATTGTTGGTGTGCAAAGTTTAACTCAACACGGCAAGGGTAAGTGATGAAGAAACCAACCAAGATGACTAGTGCGAGGGACTAAGCAAGCTTTGGTGGAGCGACGGCTCACCATGTGTGCGAATTGCTAAGGTGATGCGCTAGTATCCGTGGGGTGTTCGAAGAATCATATCCAAGTCTTGTTGTGAGAAGCGATGCAATGCATCAAATATCTTATTGGAGTGACTTGAAGATCCAAGGATAGATTTGCAACGGTATTGAGACTCTAAGTCACTAGCTCAAGTATGGATTTGCTCAAAAGAGAAGATTATGCAATGTTGGAATCCCAAGTTTGAGAAAATCAAAGTATGGCAAAAATGAAGTGATTCAAGACTCAAGTGGATGAAATGTGTTTTAAATTTAATCTTGAGTATAGGTATGCCGTACTATCAAGAGGGATGCAACATTGATTATTTAACTCGGTCAAAAGTGCTCATAGTTAACCCATGAGAGGATCCTGAGAGAAAACCTCTGAGAACTAACTATGAAATACATGAATGATCAAGTATTTACTTGATGGATCAAGTAGGGTCTTCTAAACAGGAGTTTGGGCTTCTCTGGCTCGGACCGGTCTGACCGGTCTGGGCCCAACGGCTAGTTCATTTGACCTGACTGGCCTGACCGGTCTGTACTGACAGAGCAACGACTAGTTTTTAGAATTGGGGTATTTATGCCCCTCAGTCCTCTCCTTTGAGGGCTGCTGGTTCTTGGCATTCTCCTGAGCTTCTTGAGGCATTTTCTTGACCAGCTAGCTCTCCACAACACTTTTTGCGAGTTGTGCTAACTAGATTACATATCATTGGATTGGGTTGAGAGATTAAGTGTGTGTGAGCAAAGTGACCATTGTGAGAGCTGCATTTCAAGCAGCTGAGAGCATCCATAGCTTGAGCACTCTTGATTTCATCAAAGATTCATCTTTGAATTTGTTACTCTTGGAGGTGAGCCTCCTAGACGGCTAGGTGTCGCCGGCTAGCTCCCGACGGTGTGGTGAGCAGCGGCAAGTTTGTGCCAGCGTGATCTTGCCCCCTTGGTGGAAAGGATCAAGATAGTGGAAAGGAGGACTGGTTGAAAAAGACCCAACTCAAGGGATCGAGTTGCAAGAGACTCAAGCCCAACGAGTTCCTCAACGGAGACGTAGGATTCACATTGGTGAATCTGAACTTCGGGAAATAAATCATTGTGTCTCCTTTGTGGTTTGCCTCACTACTCTTTTCTCTAGCTATTACTTTGTGCTTCCGCTTCGATCTACTTGGTGGTGGTGTTTTTATATGTGCAGGGACTAGAAATATATTTGATATCATCTACAAAGACACTACACCAAATTACATTTGTGCTAGAGTCAAAGAGGGACGAAACTCTGATTGTGGGCAGGTTCTGCACAGGACCGGTCTGCCCAATCGGTCTGACCGGTTGCTTTTTGTTTTCTGCGGTTAAGTCTTGGACCGGTCTGACCGGTCTGCGTGACCGGTATGTGTGCTGACAGTGCTTTTAAGTATTGAATTTTGCAGAAATTTTAAGAACGCCTATTCACCCCCCCTCTAGGCGACATCCAAGGATCCTTTCAGGGTGGTGGCGGTAGGCGGCGGCCTTCATGATTCGGGTTGCCTGGGTGTGGGGCGGCTCCCACGGCCGCCGGCCATAGAGGAAGGGGCCGAGGGTGGCAGCGGCCCCGTGGTGGAGGCGGGTTGTCTGGCGGAGGGCGCGGCGGCACGGGAGCACCGCCGACCAGGCGGTGCCTGACAACCGGTGGGCGGGGGCCGTCGACGGGACGGCGCGACGGCGGCGCGGTGGTGTGCTCGGTTAGGGAGGGTGGCGGCAGAGGCGGTCGACGGCAGGGGCGTCGGGAGGAAGAAGAAAGGAGGAAGGAGGAAGAAGAACAGTAGAGGAGTAGAGGAGGCACCTGTTCGCTGGTGACGCTCGGTCGCCAACGAGCGTCCCCCCACCCTCCATGCAGCTCCCACCCCTTCATCATCAATTTCAGTGTTAGCGGCGGCTTCAGTCACCACACCACACCACTTGCTCGCAAACTCGAGTATGCTTCTACTAGGTTCATCGCTGTACCGGTGCTGGCGCCGCAGCTGAGGAGGCAGGCGATCTTGGGTGGCACGGAGGGGCCGATCTTGACGACCTAGGTCACGTCGATGACCGTGTACTCGCTGAAGCTGGACACGGCGACCTGGTCATGCAGGGGGTTTCCCTAGGCGTCCCGGAACCGGGTGGTGCCGTCGCGCCGCATCCCGGGGCCAAACACGAACGGCACCTTGGTGTAGAGGTTGTTGTGCTCAGACGCGCAGCACGGGCAGCGGTCGCACTGCCCCATGAAAGTCGGCACCACTGTGTCACCGGTAGCGTAGCCCTCGACATGCTCCCCCACGCTCTCCACCACTCTGCACGAGGCACCGGAATTTCTATTTATCGCGCGCGCGATTTTTCTCCGCCCTATCATAGCAGCGCTTGACCCTGTTCATCTTCCACCTCAGGTAGGGGAGGGGGCGCGGCAGCCAGGGAGCGAGCCAGCTAGGGGAGTGGGGAGGGGGGGTCGGGAAGGGGTGGTTGGTGGGCGGATGTAACATCTCGAAAATACACCCAATTAAATCACCCGCTAAAAATTTGATTTTCCAAAATCTTTTTCATCGTTGGGCTCAAATCGTTCTAAATCTTTTTCTATCCAAACTCCCAATGTCCCGAAATCTTTACCGGCGATCCGCCGTTCCGACACCCGTACCAATCACCATCTCATCTCGATGTTCTTCCTCTTTCTGCGTGCGTCGCTTCCCACCGAAGCCGCCGCCGCTCGCGACCGTCGTCGCGCTCCCGACCGACCGCCACCGCGAATCCCGCAGGCACCTCTCTCTCTCTTTCTCTCTCTTCCCCTTTTCTTTTCTTTTTCTTTTTCCCTTTTCTTTTTCTCTTTCTCCTTCTTCCTTCCTTCTCCCTCCCTCTCTCTTTCTCTGCGCCGAGCCTCCCCTGTATGCCGCGCCTCCCCTGGACACCGCCTCCCCCCCCACCATCGCCCCTGCCCCGTCCCATCCTCACCCTGTTCGTCGTGCCCCCTTGCCCGCCTCGTCGCTCACGCTCGCTCGAACGGCAGCGGCAAGGACGAGCCGCGAGCAGGGCCGGCCACGCGCGGCGCCCCGCCATTGGCCGCTGGCCACCCCGCTGCGCCGCCCACCCCCACTTGCGCATCCTTCCCTGAGCGCCCGTCCCCTCAACATCGCCTCCTGCACCACCGCCCGCTCCACGACGCCGAGCTAGCCCCCACACCATTAATGGCGGCGCAGAGCTGCCCCTCGCCGACCGCTGCGCTCCCCCCCCTCCTCCATTGCCCTCCCGGCCTATAAATAGGCCATCGTGCAGCCCTCAAGCACCACGAACTCATCCACCACCACGCCCCCCTCCTTCCCGGCCCGCAGCGCCTCCACCCGCCGCCGTGGCCAGGCAACCACGCGCCGCCTCCGCCCAAGGTGAGAGGGCGAATCACTTCCCCTCGTTGCCCTCTCCGTTTTGCCCCTGCTCCCGGCCGCCCCAGTGCCCTGGGCCGCCGGCCCCTAGCGCCGCCACCCCTGCTTTGGTCGGCAGGAGGAAGAAGAATGGGCAAAATTGCCCAAAACCCCCTCCCTTCCTTTTTATTCTTTTAAGAACCCTTCCCCTCTTATGTCCTTTTCCAAATAAACCCTCCCTATTTTCCCTATTTAGGAAATAACCCTTCCCCGTATAGATTTAATTCTAAATAAACCCCTACCCATCTTCAGAGTAGCCCGGATATTTTCTAAAATTCCAATCAAGCCCTTGCCATCCCAAAAATAATTACAAAGAAGCCCTCTCTTATTTCTTTTAATAAATAAGCCCCTCCACTATATAAAATATTTATGAGAAGGTCCCTGCCTAATTTCCAGAGTAGCCCAAACCTTTTCCAAAATTCTATTCAAGTCCTGTCACTCCCAGAAATAATTACAAATAGGCCCCCGGATCCTTATTTAGCCCCTAAACCCCTCTTTGGCATATCATTTCATGCGCCAAAAATCCTCCGTTTGCCCCAAAACTTTACCACGCCAATTCTAACATAATTTTGGCCATGCCATTAGAAAACCACCCAAAAATATTACTCCCATCTCCATATCTTAATTTCTTCCGATTCGAGCTCGACGATAAAATCTTTATTTCTTTTTCTTTATTGTGTGTTTGTTGTGTACACCGTAGATCACGGAGTGACCGAGGAAGAATCCCTCGATGAGCAGTACCGCGAGCAGGTGTGCGAGGATCAGTACCGCGACCCCGAACTCGAAGGACAGTACCTCGATCAGGACCTCCCGGAAGCCTTTGAAGACGGCAAGTTCAATCTCATCCTCTGATTGCATATTTCGACCCAGTTTTATAAACACAACCTATTGGCCTATTTTACAAAATTGCATATGTTATTACTACTAAAAATATGGCTGGATAGCGACCCTTTGATTTGTTATAATCATTCGTTGACCACCTAGATTAATGTCTAAATATGATTTATTCTATTTGGATGTTGATCGCTGCTAGAGCGCCGCTTAGGACCCGGTACTCATTTTATTCTACTCTAAAATGGTTGCAACATGCTTTATAAAAAGGAAACTGCATGAGTATTGAGAAAATGGAAATTGGGTTATAAAGAAAAGAATGTTAAGATGGGATGGATGAATGGCATTCCCTGTGTGGATTGTCATATGTTGGAGGCTCGTACCGATGTGGTTGAGCAAGAAGGTTGGGAGATATCCATCTTATCACAATTAAGGACCGAGTTGATGTGTCATCTTACCTAACTCAACTATCGTGCAAACCACTCGACCGTTGTGTGTGGCAACAGCTTAGCATAAACCCCGCTAGTTAGTTTGATAGCCATCAGGAGAGCTGAGAGCAACAGGTGATCAAGGAGAAGGGATAAGATCATGGTGACTTATGCCCCGGTTAAACCTTAGTGATAGGTCAATGGCCCCTTGGTGGAGTCCGTGTTGGCTAGTCAGGTCTAGCTAAGATGGGTAATGGCTTTGTTGGGATCTGCACCGACACTAAGGTGATCGTGCTGTTGTACCCCACTTGTGGGTAAAGTTGCACACCTCTGTAGAGTTAAAACATATTCGAATAGCCGTGCCCACGGTACTAGGCGAGTTACGGTTTGGTCACATAACTAGCTTCTGGGATAAATGGTTTCATGATGTGTGTTGTTTTGGAAGGTGTCCGGCAGTTGTGCCGTGAGCTACTGCAGATGAGGAGTCCGATATCATTTAAAACTTGGATCCTTTGTGTAGGATCAACCCCACTCTTTACTCTGTTACTAAAGAATTACTTCGAGAAAACCCCCTTTTCCAAAAATAAACCCTTGCATGTGTAAAATCTAACTTTGCTGCAAATGAACCTCAGCCTTATCCTTGATTTATTCTGTGCATATCTGTGTTACCCCCCTCCGTGGGTGGGGTTGGACTTGTTGAGTACTTTTGTACTCACCCGATATATATTTGTGGTTTTCTTCAGAAGAAGATCCGGACTTCGTTGTTGAAGACGTCGAGTAGAGGTTGTGTCCGCACCCAACTTTGCCTGTGGTGTTGGCCCTCTGCAAGATGCTTCTGCTGGTGCGATACTCTGAGCCCAATCTGTATCCCATGTGGGTCGTGCTTTGGTGTATCACCGTAGCCTTTTTACTTCTTATTATCGTTTGTATCGAGTGTCCGCCTCCTCGGAGGTTTATACGGTGATATACCATCTGATATAATAAATGTGTATCAGCCTCCTGGGACTGATATTTGTATCACATTTAAGTCACCTCTTATGAGGGGACGCTTCAGCGGAGCGGCGGCCGGCGAGGTCGGCGGCGGCCGGGGTGGTGGAGGGCGGCGGCGGCCTTATGATCCTGGGTTGCTGGGGGGTGGGGCGGCTCCATGGCTGCCGGCCAAAGAGGAGGGCTCGGCGGCGGCGGCGGCGGCGACGGCGGCGGTGGAGACGGTTCGGCCGGCGGAGGGCGCGGCGGCGCGGGAGCGCCGCCGGCCGGGCGAGGCTGTACAGCCGGTGGGCGGTGCCGGCGGCGGGGGTGAGGAGAAGGCGGCGGCGCACGGCGACGAGCTTGGTTAGGGAGGGAGGCGGCGGAGGTGCCGGAGGCGGCGCCGGAGCCTGGGAGGCGGGGGAGCCATGGCGGGGCGGAGCACTGCCACCCTTCTGCGTTGGGATTTATTCCCATCGTAGGTGCGAGGAATAGACCTCCCCCGAGGTGCAGCCCTAGTCGCGTCGACCCCATGGAATGAATAAAAAATTTCTTTCAGGAAAAGTTTTCACATGTATGGACGTACCCGTAGGCTTCGTGGCCTAATATTCTTGGAAAAATTGTTGCTGCCTGTGAAGTAAAAATAGGAACAATCACAGGATCAGAAAGAAGTGCATAGTTCAGGTCAGGGTACGCCTTGATTGAAGTTGTGACTGAAGAGCTTTTTGGCGGCTACTACTAGGCCCCGTTTGGGAGGGCTCCAGGAGCGTCTCCACGAGCGGCTCCAAGCGAAGCCCTCCCAAACGGTAGTTTTGTAACCGGCTTCACGTGTGAAGCCACTCCTGGAGCCACCGGCGGCTTACACAGGCAAGGTGAAGCTATGAAATCGTGGCTCCACGCGGCTCCGCGGAGCTCCTACCGTCCCTGGACTACCTTGCCCTCACTAGGGCCCGGGAGCAGCGGCGCGGGCAGACGCCAGGAGCCAGCGGCGCGGACGGAGGCCAGTGGTGGCGAGGAGGCGCAGCGAGATGAGGGAGGGGGCGCGGGCCGCCGACGGCCATGGGGAGGAGGAGGTGCAGCGAGGCTGGGCGGAGGAGGCGCTGCGAGACGAGGGAGGGGGCGCGGGCCGCCGCTGGCCGCAGGGAGGAGGAGGCGCGGGCCGCCGGTCCTCTGGGAGGAGGAGGAGGAGCGGACCGCCGCATCTTGAAGGAGAAGGCCAAGCGGAGGAGGCGGCGATGGGGTTGGGAATTCGCGAGGAAGGAGACGTGCGACCGGATAAGAGGAGAGGAGGAAAAAAGAAAAGTGAAAGAAAAAGAAAAGGAGAAGGAGAAGAGAAAAAGAAAGAAAAGGAAAAAAGAAGAAAAAAAGAAAAGGGCAATTTAGACTTTTTACAACATCAATCCAACAAGTGAAGCTGTTTTGCCAAACATTTTCTAAAACGGCTCCAGCTCCACCAGAGAAGCCGCTCCATCTGAGGAGCCGGAGCCGGAGCCCTGCCAAACAGGCCCCTAGTATAGGTACTCGCCTTGGCGTGCCAGAAGGTGATGTCGGTGTGGCAGAGCGAGGTGCAGATGATCTTGATGCGGATCTCGTACGCTTTCGGTGGATCGACGACAATCTCCTCGACGACGAGCGGCTGGCCGGCGGCTCTGCAGACTGCCGCTGCTTGTTGCCGACAATGGTTAGAGATCACATCCATGGCGCGAGCAGGACGAAACTGCTGCTGCACAGCTGCAGCTGCAGCAGAAGTGGTACCTTTGCAACGGATGGGCTTGGGGCTCTGGTCCTCCATGGCAAGCTCGAGACCCCGGAGACGGAGAGGGCGGCGGCGGCTGAAGAGAGAACTCTGGGAGTCACGACCAGCTGAGTATCACAAAAGAACGTAACAGCATATATGTGCACACTCGCGCAGCAAAAAAAAAGAAAATTCTTTCCAGAGCGTGAGATGCGTGCTTGGGAAAACTAAGGACTAATAGTAAGCCTAAGGAGCTCGTGCCGCGCTTGGCCGGTACTCGAACGCATGTTATTGACTACACTACTACAACAGCTCGAAGTCAAACGAACAGCAACAGTGTATTATTGTTAATAATAATAATATCATGTAATATTGTAATGTACTCGTGTGTCGTGCTGGTGTTGTGATGTGTTGGCTGTTGGGTTGACCTGCTAAGAGTATCTCCAACCGATTATATGTAAAATGAGTAGGTTCTGTAAAAATAAAAAAACTGAGTTTAAATCCAAATCCAACATACTCTCCAAACTCCTCAACTCGGTATATGACTAGCCATCGAACACCCTCCGCTATCTTTCTTTGCAGAAGCACTCGGCTCGGCATCCATCCAATTCGCGGCCCCTCCGGCCCCTCAGCCGCGCCGACCCCGGCGCCCCCTTCTCGGCGCCAGCCCCTCCGCCGCCCCCTCTACCGTGCCAGTCCCTCTGTCGCGCCTAGTGGCGGGGCTGGCAGATTTTGACGTCTAGGACCACTTATGCACTTAAAACAAACCATATAGCGATAGTCACAGTAATGATGCATAAAATGCAAAATTTAATCTTAGTTCTAATTCTAATTGTTCAATGAACTCGATAAGAAACCTAAAGAAATACAAAATAATTATCTAACTATTGCTGCATATGCAAAGGAATTAGCCAAGAAATATGCAAAATATAATTACTTAATGAAAAAAATGATAATTGGAACTTACACTATTTTGAGGTAATTGGAATATGCAAAATATAATTACTTCTGTGGCTGTTTATGGCCGTACATTGTCTCTTAACTGTGGTTGAATAAAAGGTTGCCTAGGTAGAATTATACGCGTAGGAGCAAGCGAATAAAAGTTCATTGTCTTGGTCCACTTTGGAGTGCGACAGTGGGACCGAGAGGTCAGTAGAGGCGCAGAGCATTGCGTTAGGGGACTAGGAAATTTTTTTATTTTTTTTTTGATTTATCAAATATATATGCCGATTTTTTTTTGCAAAAATGTCACCTAGCCGCCGGTTCATCCGGCAGAAGGTAGGTACAGCCGGATGAACCGGCGGTAAGTTCGTTGGCCCACGGCCCATGTAACATACCGCCGGTTCATCCGGCGGTAGCTACCTACCGCCGGATGAACTGGCGGTAGGCGCTACCGACGCGCTACAGCCGGCTATAGCCGCGCTGTAGTCGGACTGTAGACCGATACTGCCTATCGCCGTTTCAAACGGCGGTAGGTCCTCCCATATTTTTTTTTAATTATTTTGTACGTTTTCTGGGTTGTAATTATTTGTTTAATTATTTTATAGGCTCTCTGTTCTGTAATTATTTTCTTTACGCTTAGAGATATTTCAAAAAACAATAGAGATAGCAGAGGTTATGGAAATACTTTTTTAAAATCTAATACAAATTAGATTTAACTCTAGGAGAATGTGAAAATATATTTTCATAACATATTATCATGAGCTCCAATTATAATTTCGATGTCCCGTCACCTTGCATCGGATTCTTCTGCACCCCCACTCGTTCACTGTGTGTGGATGTGATGGTACGTCAATTGACAGCTGTGCGCTTTTCAGGTTGCGTGAACCATGCCTATAGACCAAATACCTCCATCTATAAATAGGGACATCACCCCATCTCATACGAAATCACTAGACATCCCCGCACTACCACCATGTCTTCCTCTGGTTCTACCTATATTCCGTGGAATAAGATTAGAGAACCTGTGCCTCAAGGAGTGCAGGTTCCAATGTGCTTCTGCGGTTCGTTTTGCAAGCTGATGGAGTCCAAAGTTTTGGGCGATGACTTCGGCAGGAGGTTCTTCATGTGTGACAACTATGAGTACGATCCGCCAAAGCGCTACGGCAAGGACAAACCAAAGGTATCACCTCGCACTATCTAGTTTACGCCTTCGGAGTACAGTAAGTTAAATCTAACTCGACTTGGCAATAGAGTTCACCACCTCTTTGTGATTTCATACAGTGGCTGGACACGGAGCAATCGACCGAAGCTAAGGAACACGTTGAACGCGAAGCAAGGTGGGCTGCGGAAAGGTGGCAGCGAATGCTGCAAGAGGAAAAAATGGAGGAGAAGCGCAAGAAAGATAAAGAAGAGATCCAGAAGAGGTTCGCAGATGTGGAACGTCGGCAGGCGGAGGAGCGTGAAGCTGATAGGGAGAGGAAGCGAGAGAGGGCCCGCCGTGCGAAGGAGGCGGGGCCCGAGGCTATTAGGAAGGGGAAGTATCCTCGGTGCACTCAGTAGATCACTATCATTTAATGTCCAAATTTCATATTCCATAAGGCATGTTAGGTCTAGATGGAACACGACGTTAGCATGTTCCATGTACATGCCAGTGCAATTGTTTATATAATTTCAATGTCTAATTAATCTGTATTTTGTACTTTCTACCACAAGTACCCGTTTCATAAAACATGAGCTACGACTAGACTTTTCAGAAGTATTGGTGTACAAGTAAACTTTTCATACCTACGTGATGACAACTCTATGAGGTTATGTCGGCCACTACACACAATAAAAACAAATAAAACAATCACCTTGCATACATTAAACACAAATAAAGTAGTGGTCCACACAATTGAACGCACACAACACATGACATGACATGTCAGGACCTGTTGCAAGCTACGGTAACGAGGTCCAAACATAAACCTAACATGGCTTAGGTAATTCCAACAAACATTACATAGACAGGCGGAAGAGGCTGCCGAAAATAAACACGCAACATATTGGCCGGGCAGCTACATTATTTATTCAGACGGAGCAGTACAACATCAATCATTCACGGGCAGTACCGTTATCACGTCCCGCCCTGTCTGCTTTCGCACGCTCGCATTTGGGTAGATCTTCATCCACCTTCTTCAACCACTCTATATATTGCTGATCACGACAAGTGATCCATGTGTCAATCCACTTATGGAAATGACACCAATGAGTATGCGTGTCATCACCAGCGTACTGTCGCAAACAAGAAACGATTTAAAATTATAAAAAATAACAAAATATATTTACAAATTAATCTATACCTGTGATGTTGGACCTCTTTTTTTGGAATTTCTCGATATTCTTGCAACACCAATACCTCTGGCCAAAAGTCTCGTAATCACGAGATATGTTCGGAACACAACGCATCTGGCAATAGCAATCGGGTGGCTCTACACCTTTAGGCCATTCCTTGCAATCTGTAATACATCTATTGGGATCGTTAGGATAGGGTCCTAAATTAGCCTCCATTTCCCGACGGAAAGCTGCCCGGGAGAATGAGGAGCTCATAGCTATTTGTTTCGACTAACTAAAAATATATGGAACCTGAATTGCAAGTCTGTGCTCTCGGCAACCACATGGTCGCCTTTTATACACGCAAGGCTGCCTGCATCGTCCAAGCACTTTAAACACAGATACGACCTCTCACTGATCCTAACTTCTGCTCTCGCACGCTCCGCACCACTCACTCCTCCCACTTTAAACAATGACACGATGTCTCACTGGTCATGACTTCCGCACTTGCACTGTCCACAACGCTCACTCATACCACTTTAAACACCGACACGACCTCTCACTGCTATATGCCAGGACAGTAAAAGTTGTGTCCGTTCACTGCGGCACAGTACTGCACTCGCACGCCAGGACAGGAAAAGCAATCAATGAGCGTCCTTTGAACGTGACCTTATGTCACTTCACTTCATAGTCTCGCGAGTGGACCGACGACACTGCTCAGGAACAGGCGTCTGCTCCACCTGAGTGTAGTCCTGCGTCGCGGATGGGGCGCCCCCCAATTGTGAAGTGCCGACGACCTCCTGCGTCGGTGCAGCAGAGAAGAACGTGTTCACCCACTCCATCTACGCGAGGTCGTCCACGTCCTGAATCTCCTCATCGTCGTCTGTCCCTCCCACCTGCCGGTACTCTGATTCACAAACCTCCATCCATTAATGTTCAATTAAGTATGTACTTGTTATCGCAAATTAACAACTCGTTTTAGATGTACCTAAATTGTGTATTGGACGACGAAGGGAGGACGATCTTGCGCCGTACGGATCTATCGGCGGAAACGACGACGAGCCGGGCACTACACGAATAAGAAGTACAAGTTGATGAATAAAGTTTTACATAATGCGGTATTGTAAGTGACACGAGGATAGAGTATGATTTACCTACCGAGTACAAATGTGCCGGCCGGCGGCCGCGGCACGTACGTGGGCCGAGCTGCAGAAGCCGAAGGTATCGCCATCGTGACCGGTGGCGGTGGTGGTGGACCTGTGTAAGGATCACCGGGGTGTCCGACCCTAGAGGGGGAGGGGGTGAATAGGGTCGCTAATCGCTTTTTAACCTAGGGCTCAATCTACTTGCATAAGATAAACCTAACACGTCCTATACATGCTAGTTATGACTAAGGTTTATCTTTACTACTCTCTACTTACCCCAAAATACTTGCAACCTATAGCCAATCCTAAACAAACTAACTAGGAAAGTAAGGCATGCAAGATAGAGTAAATGCGGAAACGTAATATGGTAAGTAAAGAGTTAAGTGCAAGAGGGATGCAAACTCCCGAGTAGACACGGTCATGTAACGTGGTTCGGCACAAACGCCTACGTCCACAGGACACCGAGACTCTTCCGATCACCGTCTTGCACTACGCCACCAAGGCGATGCCGGCAAGCAAAGGCAAGTGCCCACAAGACACCGAGTCTCGTGCACCGCCACCATCTCTCTCGGTCACCCGGCCGAAATCCACTACGGAGCTTCTCCACTAAGGAGGGGGTCTCCTCTTCCCCCGCACAAAGTGTCGTTGCCACTCCACACCAAGTCGGAGGGTCACACGACAGATCACAAGGATTGCTTGCCGCAGCAAGACTTCTCTCAAGCTTGCTCTCTCAAGAACTAAGCCTAAACAAGCACTAAGCACTCTCACAAGTGTGCTTAAGCCTATATGATGTACAATGAAGCACTATGGTGGTTGTAGATGATCTTTGGCTATTGTATACTTCCTTGGTCTCCAGCACGCTCAAATAAGCCGTGGGGTGGCATATATATAGCCCAACCCTCCACACTAGCCGTTGCGAAAAAGGTTGACGAAATCCCTTAACGCCGGTTAAACCGACGCTCTAGTTTTTGTCATCACCGGTTTAACCGGTGAGTGTATTTTCCCAGCAACTAGCCGTTTCTGCTCCAACGGCTACTTGATCAATCGACCGACGCTCTTAAAACTAACGTCGGTTCAACCGGTGTATGTAATCTCAGAAACCCCCCGAAAAATGGAGTCTCTGGACAACTGCACCGACGCTCACTTTGCCTTGATCGTCGGTTTAACTGGCGCCTGTAAAACTTATGTTGTTTCTTCTGCCTCCAAGTCCATTACACCGGTGAGTGTAAAACACCCAACGCCGGTTAATCCGGTGCCAAGTTCATTGCACCGATGAGTATAATTTTGCTCATCATCGGTTTAACCGGTGATAGCAAATTTGCTTTGTCTTGATCGGCCCGTAGGGGCGGCCCTTCGGGCCTAGCTACGCCTATCTTCTCTTTGTCATCACTTGAACCTAAAAGCCTGAGAATGATCATCTTAACAATCATATTAGTCCAAGTGTTGTGTGTGTCATCAATCGCCAAAACATTATATTGAAATATGGCATGAGAGGCCATTTTTGCAACAACCTGACTGTGCCGCGGGTGCAGACCGTCGTGACGACGGACCGGCCCCAGGCACCGGCCCGCAAATGCGAGGTGGGAGCAAGGTGTCGTCCTCACGACAAGTCACGGCTCGCCGAAACCGCTTGCACATGTCGACGATCTTCTGCAACGTGCTCTGGTTCTGCGCGGGCGTCATGTCATGGTACTGGCCCACCGACGGGGAAACGCTCGTACGACTAGAGCTGTAACAGTAGAGGACACCCAACAAAAATGGGCTCCTCTGCTGAGACCTTCGTCACGCCCGTGCAAAGGCCCCTGTAAGTCGCAGCCAAAATGGCAGAAGCCCAGCTGAACTGTGGGACCTCGTGAAGTGGAGCATCAGCTATCGACCTCACCAAAGGAATGAGCTGTTTGGGGCACAAGTCACCCTGGGCGCTGCAGAACATGACCCAGCCGAACAGCCACAGTAAGTAGGCCTCCAAGTGTCTGGCAACCGTAAAGTCGTCTGCGTCTGCCCTCATGTAGTCCGCCTTGATAATGGTACGAGTCGTCAATGCAAATACGTAGGAATGTAAGTACGAAAATATTCAACATTTAAGTACTCACACTGAACTATAGGAGCCACCTCTTTGTCGGTCTGTGTCCGTGGTTCGCAGGCAAGGGCCGGTATGGCAACGCTAGCTCGTTGCGCTGAACCCCGTCGAACCGAGCCAAAAGGTCATCGCGCCACGAGAGTCCCACGTCCTCTGCACCCACGGCTCGTCCAGCACACGGCAAGCCTAGAAGCATCGCCACGTCCTGAAGAGTAGGAGTCATCTCACCGACCGGGAGGTGAAACGTGTGCGTATCCGGACGCCAACGGTCGAGAAGTGCCGCGAGGAGGGACATGTCGAACTGAAACCGTGGAGCCCTGTCCCTAGGTCGACGTGCAGGGTCGACCAAATCTCCCTCCACAAGTCGCGCAATTGAGAGAAGACCCGAAGCGCGTAGCCTGTATCGCAAAAATGAAACATCAAGTTAGAACAAACGGTTACGGAAACAATGAAAATATGTGACAAATGTAACCCATACCTAGGAACCTAGCGACGGTGTATCGGCATTGTCAACATGGGCACACGAGCCCGAAACGTCCCTAAGCTTATGCCACGGACCGCAGACATGTACGACCAGTGGCGCTTGTCGACGAGAGCATCAAGCAACTCAGGGGTGGCTCCTTCCTCGTGTGCCATACCTGCATAATAGGATTTATTAAAAAGAAATTCAGAACATAAATAAGAATATTAAGCGTAATAACATTAAATAATACAATAAATATTAAATAAAATACTAAATGAAGTGTAACGTAATAAACTAATAAATGATGCGACACACATTACAACAAATATTCGTGCGCCAAGACGAAATAAGTTTATGACATAGTAGTTCTTAACATTACATAATTTAACATCGCACATGATTCAATAGCGAATCACACAGATGACAATCGTCATCGATCACACAAGTCCATCGTTGTTCGGACGGCGGCCACGACGACACGTTGCCTGCGTTGCCGGATTTGGAGCAGCTTCTGATGGGCCCGCTCCATCTGTGCGGCCACATAACTCAATGTCGTACAATCTTTGTACGTATGACCCGTCTCATGGCACTTCGAGTAGAGGCGCACGTCTCGACTAGCCTCCAATCGATCCATGTTATTCCGAATGCGTTTCTTTTTTGCGTCGGCCCACCCCTTGAAACATTTCTGGATCTGGATCCGGAATGTAAGTTGCATTGTGTCCAGGATCAGTTATGAAGTCTCCCAGGATGCGGAACCCATAAATCTCGTGCCTCCAAGTCATCCAAATGCTTTCCTTCATGAAGTAATTCGAGACATACATACGAGGTTGTAGTCCACCAGCTTCAAAACAGGCAGCAATGACATGTGTGCACGGCAGGTGCAGCAGCTTTGGCTTATGACATGAGCAAATACAAGCATCGAGACGGAGAACACACTCCTGCACATGCTTCTCACGCCGACCCCCCATTAGGGCTTTGTCCCTACACATCACCTTGTACGGACGTTCCATAGAGCCACTGGAGTCACCCGGTGTAAACGGGCCTTTTTAAAAGCTGCCTCCATATACTCCGTAATCTTGTATCCGTAAACTTTGCGATTATCGACCATATCCTTCTGTGCCATAGCGTAACGGTCTCTAAAGTACTCGCAAGTGCGATACAAGAAGAACTCGACGATCCCAACAAGTGGCAATGATCTTACACCACGCAGCACCCAATTGTATACCTCGGCTAGGTTCGTAGTCATTAAACCATACCTAGCACCTCCTTCATCAAATAGTAAAGCTCATTTCTCTTTTGGTTCGTGCTCAATCCACTCCGAGAATGTCTTAATTGCCCTTCTCCTTTTGCGCCTGACATTCGGACCATCCAAGCCCACGTCTTCAAGTGAGACCTGGTCGTCCTCCTCTGTATTGACAGGTCTCTTCGCTAGCTCGGCCGTTTGTTTTTTTGTCAGCTCATCCAACTTTTTCCATAGGAAGTTGAATTTTCTTTCCTGATTCTGGCTGCATAACCGCTTAAACAGCTTCATAAGGGTTTTGTTCTTGAATTGGCTATGAAAGTTTGCCCCCATATGCCTCATGCACCACCTACTCTTTATGTCCGGCCAAAGTGCAGTCCTACGATGCTCAGTAGAAGCATTCTGTATGTCATCAATTGCTTGTAATATACCCTTGTGCCGATCATGAATTAAACACATATTCTCTACATATTTGACAATCATCTGCTTGACCCTCTGCAAAAACTAATACCAAGTATCCCCTGATTCTTTCTCCACGAAGGCAATTGCCAAAGGCAACAATTGCCTGTTGCCATCAGCTGCAATAGCTGTGAGGATTGTGTTTTTATACCTTCCTGTCAAAAATGTCCCATCTATGCAAATGACTGGACGACAGTGCAGAAACGCCTCAATGCAAGCTCCCAAGGCCAAGAACCACCGTTGGAGTACCTGCTTTCCAGGTTTCTGGGCACATGGATATGTTTTCAAGTCGTAGTAGCTACCAGAATTTTTAAGGCATATCGTGTGCAGCAGTGCCGGGATATTGTGATACGAAACTTCATACGTCCCCCACCTCATCTCCAGCGCTTTCTGTTTCGCTCTGTAAGCTTTGTTGTAGCTAATTTTATATTTAAACTCCTCCTCAACAGCACAAATAATTGACTTAGGTTCATAACTAGGATTGTCCACGATCAAAGGGTACATGTAGTTAGCTATAAAACCTGCACTGAGGTTCCGGTGTTGTGGTTCTAGTTGCTCAAGTAGACATGTGTGCTCCACAACTTTTCTGACCTCCTAGAAATCCTGTCACTTGCCCATAGAAGCGTACACCCTGAAAGGGCATTCGCTTCTCACACAACGCACGTCATATGTTCTCGGACTGCTCTTGACAACTTTGAACTGTCTTTGCAAAGAGAGAGTGGACCAATGTTTTATAGCTTCCTTCATATTGTCACTGTTGGCATACACCGAACCGATGCATACCTCATTTTGCCTGTACTCCCAAGGGACCGCTTCACCTTCATTTACACTTAATTTTGAAAAATCATACCCGGACCAGTTGTGTGGGACATAATCATCATCATCATCATCATCATCATCATCATCATCATCCGAGGAATTATCATTCATTGTATTGTGTTGTTGTTCACTCTCTCTCTGAAACTCTTCAACTATTTCTGGAATATTTCCCCCTTCGTCAGCTTGACCAGTTGCTTGACGAGGTTCGTGTGCATCATGTCTATCATCTTCTACAATCTCGAGTTCATCACCTTCTTCATGAGGTTCATGCATTGTCTCGATATCTTCCGATATTATATCTCCCTGCATTTCATGATCCCCACCCGCTTCAGTACTAAAACCAATCTTCTCGAATGCTTGAACAAATAACACAAGCGGTAAGCCTCTGCTACTACTTATATTGACATAATTCCTCCAGTTTTGCGTCCCTTCAAGCGGCAATAGCTCCCAAAACACTGGTTCCCTTCGACTGACCACTGCCATGACAGATCTCATGTTCATCTCGATTAAGGCCGAAAGCCTTAAATAGCCAATTAGATATTGAAATCCAAGTCATCTCTCTAGCTCGGGGTATTTTTTTGTGATCGAGCTAAACTCTGACAAATCTACCCCTTCAGGACCATATCTAACTTCTTCTGACCCATAGAACACTTGAAAATACAAATCATCTGACATGCCTGCCAACATTTACGACAATAATTACTCGTCCTTACAATTTAATCAACGCTAGTAATTATTTCTGTTATTTTGTAATGTCAAATTCAGACCACAATTTAAATATTAATAATATTTTCTACACAGATGTCGACATACGTCGATCCTACTAATTTTTCATATTTCAATTAAACAAGCACTGTATGTGACTCAGTTATATTGTATTGATGACCATTCCAATATTGATAGCATTTTTATCATCAATTATAATTGTAAATGGAGTAATGGGACCTAATTAATTTTTAGGTCCATCTTAATTTGTTCTCTACAATTTCTATAACCGACTTATATTTCTAGGTTTTGTATCTAACATAATATAAATTACTAATATTTCTATGCGACTAATATGTCTATTTCAAGCCATTAATATATATATAAACTAATATTCGTATTTAAACTAATATTTTTAATTTCATGTACTACAATTTATATCTAAAATAATTATATCCAAACCAATAATATTCATTAAAACTATTTCTACACCCAATACTCTACACATGCATATATTTCCTAGTACTAGGCTACCTACTATTATTCATAAAACTAGATTTTAAAGTGTACCTGAGACAAAACACGCCGGCCCTCGCTTCTTTCTCACGCAGGGGCGGGCGGGCGACCGAGGCGCGCCCCGGCGTCCGGCCGAGCGCTGGCGCGCCCGGTCTGGGCGAGCGGCGCCGCACAGCGGCGGGCGGGGGACTGCCGGAGCGCAAGGGAGCGGGCGACGCGGGCGAGCGGAGGAGCGTGGCGGCGCTGGAAGTGCGAGCGGAGGCGCTGGCCGGAGCGCGGCCGCTTTAAGAGGGGTCCTTCCGCCGGTTGGTTCGGCGGTAGGCTACTACCGCCAAATGATCCGGCAGTAAGGCTCAAAAACCGCTGTTTCAACCGGCGGTAGGTTCCCGGCCCACCACGGCCCACCGACCCGGCCACCTACCGCTGATTGAAACGGCGGTATGAACCTACCGTCGGTCCATCTGGCGATACCTACCTTCCGCCGGATGAACCGGCGGCTGGGTGACATTTTTGTAAATAAAAAATTGTCGTATATTTTTTATAAATAAAAAAATAAAAAAAATCGGGGACTAGGCAGTCACACAGGGAGGCTATCAGGCCGATATGGGCTAGGACGAATGGGCTTTTTCTCGTTGTTGCCGCTGCTCGCTGTGCTGGGTCTACAGGGTCATGCTTAAGGCCGGTCCATAAAAAATAATAGCTGGGTCATGAAAAATGAAGGGGACCACGAGGGGTGATTTGGGCTAGGTCTAGGGCCATGGCCCTTGCCCTGGCTCAAATCCGCCTCTGGCCGCGCCGCGCCCTCCCGCCGGCACACCGTCGATCCCGCGCGGCTCTCGCGTCCCCTCCCACCGGCGCGTCGTGCTGCTCCTGCCGGTGGCATCTCGGCTGGGAGGCAGAGGAGAGGGGTGCCAAAGCTGCTCTGCTGGGCGCTGGCCATGGAGGAAAGCGGATCGAGGAAGAAGATGACCGGGATTTGGGGCTTCAGTGGTGGATTCAACTCAGGAAGAGCTCAAATGGATTGGTGGTGATCCTATGATGCTGTGTATGTTAGGAATCGAGCAGAAAACAAGCAACTGCGATGAATTTCGGTGGCAAAGAGAGCTCGGCTTGGAGGGGATGAACTGACGTGGAACCGGTTTTGCATAGTGTGTTGGATTACCTCATACAATTTGGGGGTTTTCTATTTTTACAAATAGATACAATCTTCAAATTTAGCTAACATAATATATAAATTGTTGGAGATTCTCTAAGCCGATTAAGCTCCCATCGAGCACGGCTGGACTTTAGAAAAAGGGTGGGAAGCTTGAGAGATCTGAAAAATCAGCCCAAAGTTACCTCTTAGACAAAATTGGATACTACAAATTTTATATAACTGAAATCAAGCTGCTAACGGTTTGGGTTAAACCAGTTGCGGTGGTTTAGATTTTGTATTTGTTCTACTTCAATTTGGTGAAAAATGGTATATCCGACAATCAACCCAGTTTGGTTTTATTTCACAAGAGAAACGGTTTGCTTTGATTTGAGACATTAATACCGCAGAGTGGCTACTCTCTTAATATGGGGTCTACATGTAAGTCCCAGAGTAGTTGTCAGTCATACTGAGTTATTTCCAATAAATTTCAGTCAATTTTGATAAAAAAAATTATAGTGTGAACGCGAGGTTTTATTTCTGGGATCCGACTCTTGGTATGGGGTCCACGTGTAGTTCTAGCCACGCTGCTTTGCATAGAGTAGTTGTCAGTCGTACTGAGTCATTTCCAACAAATTTCAGTCAATTTTGATAAAAAAATTATAGTGTGAACGCAATGTTTTATTTTTAGGGTTTGGCGCTTGACGTGGAGCCCACGTATAGTTCTAGCCATGCTATTTTGTATAGAGTAGCTGCCAGTAATACTGAGTCATCTCTAACAAATCTCAATCAATTTCGATAAAATTTTATAGTGTGAACGCGAGGTTTTATTTCTAGGATCCGACTCTTGACGTGAGGCCCATATGAAGGTCTTGTCACATTGTCTTACACAGAGTAACTGCCAGTTACACTGAGTCATCTCTAACAAATTTCAGTTAATTTTGATAAAATTTTATGGGTGTGAACGCGAGATTTTATTTCCAGTATTCGGTTCTCAACGCGGGACCAACATTTCAACCTAACCTTCTAGCAGGTCTGGATGGGGTGGTGTGATTTGGTTTTTACATATTATGGAATGATTTAGATTAGTTTATCTCGGCATATTTAATAAAAACACAGTTGGGTGCGGTTTTGATTTGGATCTGAGGGTGTGTTTAGTTCACTTTGCATTTTTGCGTTTTTACAAGGGAATCTTCAACATTTGAAGTACTAAATGTAGACTAATCGCAAAACTAATTACAGATCTCGTCTATAAACTACGAGACGAATCTAATGAGCCTAACTAATCCATCATTAGAGCATATTTACTGTAGTATTACTGTAGCAATTTAGTGTCTAATCACGCTCTAATTAGGCTCATTAGATTCGTCTCGCGATTTACAGTCCATTTGTGTAATTCGATTTATTTTTTGCCAACATTTAGTACACCATGCAAACGATTTACAAAAATTTTATGTTTTGCCTTTATAGCATCTAAACACGGCCTCAGAGCACTAGCACCTTAACCTGAAATGAGCCGATTCTTTCCCCCAGCCCGGTCTGAAAAATGCTAGCTCGTTCTCAAGTAGGCTGAGCTAAATTTCCAAGCAATCAGCTGTTTCTCTATGAAGTCCGGCCGTGCTTTGATTGGAGCTTAATCAGCTTAATTAGCAGGTCACCCCAACAGCCAACACAACACATCACAACACACAAGCGCGGCACACGAGTACATTACAATATTACATGGTATTACTATTGACAACAATACACTGTTGCTCCTCGCTTGACTTCGAGCTGTTCTAGACTGAAGTCAATAGCACGCGTTTGACTAGCAGCCGCGCGGCACATGCTCCTTACTATTTTTTTAGGTTAAGGAATGAAACAATCCGGCCTCGCCCATCCACTCATGGATGAACTACAGCCAACATGCTCCTTACTATTAGGCGTGCTTAGTTTTCCCAAGCACGCCTCTCACGCGCTGGCAACAATTTTCTTTTTGCTTCGCGAGTGTGTGTATATATATGGCCGTTACGTTCGTTCGTGATACTCAGCTGGTCGTGAGTCCCATAGCGAGTTCTCTCTTCTGCCGCCGCCGCCGCCCTCTCCATCTCCGGGGTCTCGAGCTTGCCATGGAGGACCAGAGCCCCAAGCCCATCCGTTGCAAAGGTACCACTTCTTCTGCTGCAGCAGCAGCTTCGTCCCGCTCGCGCCATGGATGTGATCTCTAACCATTGTCGGCAACAAGCAGCGGCGGTCTGCAGAGCCGCCGGCGAGCCGCTCACCATCGAAGAGATCGTCGTCGATCCCCCGAAAGCGTACGAGGTCCGCGTCAAGATCATCTGCACCTCGCTCTGCCACACCGACATCACCTGCTGGCAAGGCAAGGTATGTAGAAAGACTGCCCCGTGAGAGAGGAGCAGATGATTACTTGTGGAAATCAAATACTGATCAACCCGAGTTTAATTAATTTTTTCATCTTCACTTCATGTCTTCATCTGCAGGTGTCACCGGTGTTCCCGAGAATCTTGGGCCACGAGGCCTACGGGTACGTGCGCTCCTTCATTTAGTATCTTTTCTTCCACGGCACATCATGCATAGAGCTAGCGGTTGCTGACGACGTACGGCGCCGCCCGCGCGCTTGCAGGGTGGTGGAGAGCGTCGGGGAGCACGTGGAGGGTTTCGCTGCCGGCGACGCGGTGGTGCCGTCGACCTGGGCCAGTGCGATCACTGCCCCACCTGCTTGTCCGAGGACAACAACCTCTGCTGCGCGGTGCCGTTTATGATAGGCCCCGGGATGCGGCGCGACGGCACCGGCAGGTTCTGGGACGCGCAGGGGAACCCGCTGCACGACCTCCTCGCCACGTCCACCTTCAGCGAGTACACCGTCATGGACATGAACCAGCTCGTCAAGCTCGACCCCGCCGTGCCGCCAAAGCTCGGCTGCCTCATCAGCTGCGGCGGCGCCACCGGTGAGTCTGCGAATTGAACCGAGCTTGCATTTACTTACAGCTGCCTGGTGTTCTCCACTGAATGAGTGTAATTAAGTTAATCACTGATGTACGTAATAATTCAGGCGTAGGAGCAGCGTGGAGAACGGCTAGGGTGAAACCTGGCTCGTCAGTTGCTATCTTTGGATTGGGATCAGTCGGACTAGCGGTAAGCGCAGTGTGTGTTACGTTGATGCTAGCTGTTTCTTAGTATTATGCTTACAAAACGGTACTAGGTCTGAAACTCTGAAAACTGACTTTTTTTCAGGTGGCACAAGGTGCGAAAATGTGTGGAGCGTCCAAGATTATCGGCGTTGACTTAAACCCTGACAAGGAGAAATTTGGTAAGCTGATCTCTCCCATTTTTAATACATAGCATGTCGTGCGAAAGATTCTTCTTGTATTAGAATATTGTTAGAATCTGAAGACAAGTGTGCTCTACTGCTTTCTATCGCAGGGAAAGCGTTCGGCGTGACAGACTTTGTTAACCCATCAACACTGGACAAGAACAGCTCCGTCAGTGGGGTAAGCATGCATAAACCCAACGCCATCCATCCCAAGCAGTAGTCCAAGTCCAGTTACTATATATCACAGTGCCCTAGAATACATTGTCATGTATGCTAGTACTTGGTATACTAGTACTACTGCACATAAGGGTATGTATCTTATCTTTACTCACCTGCTCGTCGTGTTCTCTGTTCAACGCATGCACTTCGGGTGATCAGCGAGATGACCGGCGGCGGCGGCGTCGACTGCAGCTTCGAGTGCATCGGCGTGCCCTCGGTCATGGTCGACGCGTTCAGATGCACCAAGAAGGTGCGTCGCCGTCAAACAGATTACACATTCCAAAAACTAATTTGATTGATTATTATGGCTCAGGGGAACGGCAAGACGGTCCTCCTGGGCTTGGGAAATCTGGAGGACGAGCTGCGCTTGCCGGCCCATGAATTCCTGTACGGCAAGTGCATCATGGGGTCGGCCGTGGGCGGGCTCAAGCCCAAGACCGACTTCCCGATCCTTGCCGACAAATGCATGAGCAACGAGCTGCAGCTGGACGGGCTGGTCACGCATGAAGTCGGCCTGCAGGAGATCAACAAGGCCTTCGACCTGCTGGTGCAGGGGAACAGCCTCAGGTGCATCATATGGATGGACAAGTGACCTGTGACCGTCGCCGTCGTTGGTTTGGCTGACTGAAAAAAATAATGGCGCGCGCCAAGTTTCAGGTTGAGTTCATTGTCTTCTTTAAACAAGTTTGGGTTCATTGTGTCTTTTAAACAAGTTTGAGTTCATTGCTGATGTGCCATACATAATAAAGGTTGTTTTCTTCTCGAAAAGGGAAGTTTATGCTTAAAGGCCATGTATCATGAAAGGTACAAATCATCATGCAAATAAAAGAACAGCACAGTTTACCTTCCTCCAATCTTGTTGTATCATTTGGAGTTAGTTAGGAATCTATTATTTTATTATTTGGCCAATAAACGGAGCCTCCACGTTTACTCTCAAGGTCTAGAAATTCCCACGTTAATCGGAGAAAAATAGAAAAATTACTCACCACTGCCATTACGACAAAAATTAGCCTAAAATACCCCTGTGCATAATTAAAAATCACCCACCAATGCCATTATGAAAAGTTAAATATAAAATATTATTTAGCTATGTATAAGTTACAAATATATACTATTATCTTATTATTTGGCCAACAAACCGAGCCTCCACGTTCGCTCTTAAGGTCTAGAAATTCTCACGTTAATCGGAGAAAAATAGAAAAATAAAAATTACCCACCATTACTGTTACGAAAAAAATTAGCCTTACCCACTACTGCTATTACGATAAAAATTAGCCTAAAATACCCGTGTGCCTAATTAAAAATCACCCACTAATGCTATTACGAAAAGTTAAATATAAAATATCATTTAACTATGTATCAGTTACAAATATGTACTATTAATAAAAACTGAAGCTAACAACAATCAATTAAAATAAAACAAAAATAAGAATAATTATATGCATAATATTATTAAAGCTAAACAAATCAAATTGTTATTATATGTAGATCATATTTGAATTGTTTTAACCAATAATAAGATATAATTTACGATAATGTATAGGGTGATGTATGGTAACAAATAGTATAATTTTTAAAAAATAGTACGGATACAACGATATACAAATTTTTGAATTTTCAATACTAGCTGCGCAAATACGCGGGTCATATGCCTATGCTATTTGAGTTATGGCAGACGTGTTTGGATGACAATACGAATATGTCTTGGACCTACCCTTAATGGACCACGAGCCCTCAACATAGAAAATGTTGGCCGGGTGCGGATCGCGGCCGTGTTGGTTGGAAGCTACTGCTTGACCCAGGCGGAATAATAAACAGAAGGAAATGAAAAAGGCAAAGCAAAAGAAAACATAGTGCATGGGTTAAAAAAACAAATGTTGGTTAAGATTATCGCGCGCTGGATATATAGTCTCCCAAACTCGCTTGAAGCGCCAGCCGTGAAAAAAAAACAAATGAAGAAAAAAAATAATAAAAAGGGAGAAAAAAAATAAAAAAAACGATCCTAATGGTTCGTGAAGTTAATTGAATTGTGCAGAAAAATAAAATCAAAAAAAGGAGAAAAAAATAAAAACATCCTAATAGTCCGAGAAGTTAATGGAATTGTGCTGCTCACTCTCCAGTCTCCACAAAGCACGGCACAAACACAGCACCAGCAACTTAGGCATGCATGACGTCCTGTGAGTAAGCATCCGATTGTACTACAGGTCAGATTTGAAATCGTAACAGAGCACAGCTCAACTCCGTCAGATTGCGACTTCGTACCCAGTGGACGGATGGGTTGTTTCAAACAAGGAGAACTACAACGCCGACCCAAAGAAAGAAAAAAGTAATGGAGAATTGAAAACGTCTACGGCTGGCACTGCATATGAAGGACAAAGCTCTGGCCAGCAGTTTCTGCCTCCTATCCAGCTCTGGCCTCTCGCTTTAATTCCAGGCAGCCTACCACCGCGCGCGGCTCGCCCTTCCAATACGGCGGCGCCGAGCGAGTCTCCTCTCCATGGAGAACCAGCAGCAGGGCCCCCGACCCATCCGATGCAAAGGTAAAAGCAGCAGCCGGATCCTATCTCGAGCCCTGCCGCGTCGATTTCGATTCTCTCCGGCCGCCGCCGGTGGCTCTCGCGCCGCAGCTCTACTCCTCTGACCGGTTTTCTCCGATCGAGCAGCGGCCGTGTGCAGGGCCGCCGGGGAGCCGCTGGCCGTCGAGGAGATCGTCGTCGACCCGCCCAAGGCGTACGAGGTCCGGATAAGGATCGTCTGCACGTCGCTCTGCCACAGTGACCTCACCTTCTGGCGCATGAAGGTTGGCCCTCTTTGTCCGTCTCGTTCACTGCCGGCCGCGCGCCCGCCCCTCATCACCGCCTCACAAGTGTTCGCCTGCAGGATTTCCCCGGCGTTTTCCCCAGAATATTTGGCCACGAAGCTTTCGGGTGAGTGCCCTCGCCACACACCCTGTGCTCTGGCCTTTCGTTTTCACTCCAATTTCGTCGCATTAGTTACGTTGAAAATTCTGCACACGCGGACTGGAATTACCAAGCACTGAAGCACATGTATGCATGCCGTGTCTCTGCGTTCCCATCGGGACAGTCGACTCTAGCACAACTTCCAGGCGCGGAGTGATATTTTGATGCCACATGGGTGCCGTCTTCTTTCTTGGTTGTCTTTGTTGCTGACGCTGATAAAAAAGAAAAAAAAATTATGGAAATGAACTTTGATGTGTGAACCGTGAAGCTCACGAATTGACCTGTAGGAAGTCTACATCATGCGATCGTCAAAGGGGTTCCCATAAACTAAGTGATCAGAAAATGACATTTGTGCAAGTGCGGTTCACAGTACGGGCATTCTTCTTTACCATTGAGGTCGGGTACAGCCAGCCAGGGATATAGTTGGCCATCCCTCCCAAGGTCCGTGGGCCAGCCCATGGCCCGACCATTTGGCCCAGCACGGGCTCGGCCCGTCATGAAGTCAATCAGGCTCGGACCAGCCCGGCATGATCCTCGTGCCGTGCCTGGGCCGAAGCCTCGGCACGTGGGCCACCCTGCACGACACGAATAAGTCTCGGCCTGATCAGGCATGTGGGCCAGCCCGAGCAAGAGAGGTCTGGAGCGAGGGGAAGCCGGAGGCACGCGGATCTTGGAGGCTGGAGAGACACGAAGCAAGGGGGAGGCCAGAGCGCTCGGAGACCGGGTGTTGGCGACGGCAAGTGCGAACCCACCCATGATCGGCGGCGCGGTAGAGAGGCTGGGTGTGGCGGTGATGGGTGCGGACCGGGCCGGCGGGACAGTGGAAGGTGGTCGAGGGGGAGGGGCGGTGCGAGGGAGACGTCGGAGCGGCAACGTTGGCGAGCGCAAGAGGGAGGCAAGAGCGGTGCGAGGGCCACAGCTGAGCGATGGCAACGAGAGAGATGACGCAAGGGGCAGGGATACGACGGCGGCGGCGAAGCACGGGGGTGGCGGCGGGGGGGGGGGGGGCGTTGGAGGAGGTCGCGTGGTGAAGGAGGAGGTAGGGGCGCGCGGGGGCAGAGGAACCATTGGGCACGAGGTTGTAAGGAGGGAGCCGAGAGGCGAGGTGGGTCGGGGAGGGTTGGAGGGTGGAGATAGCACGGGATGACAATCAACCGGCTAAGATGCGACGCTGGCAGAACCACGAGGGAGGCAGATTTATGGGTAAGGTAAACATTACCTTTGTTCTTTTTATTATTATAAGAGATATAGATAGAGAGTAGGTTTCCAAGTTTAATAAATTTGTAAAGGTCACATAAGGTAGTAGAGAGTTGACCATGCCTTAGTTAATCAAGAGTAAGCAGAACTAAGTTGTTGCCGTATGTCGATCAAGTTGTCAACTGGGGAGTCTAGGTGCAGAAGTATCAAAGAAAATAGTGCTGGTAGGTAACCTGATCCTCATTTTGCTATCTCCCTCTTAAATGATTAAGTAGTGATCCTGCTAAGTTTTTTTTAAAGAAAAAAACTGATGGTCTCTGTACCAAGATGAACTCACGGGGCAGGAGCATGCATGCCGGACCTGGGCAGGGTGGTGGAGAGCGTCGGGGAACACGCGGTGGAGTTCGCCGCCGGCGACGCCGTGGTGCCAACGTTCCTGGGGCAGTGCAGCGAGTGCGTGGACTGCCGGTCGCCGCGGAGCAACATGTGCTCCAGGTACCGGTTCGCGGTGCGGCCAGGGATGCCGCGCGACGGCACCACCCGGTTCAGCGACGCCCAGGGCCGCCCGCTCCACCACTTCCTGGGCGTCTCCAGCTTGGCCGAGTACACCGTGGTGGACGTCAACCAAGTCGTCAAGGTCAACCCTGTCATGCCGCCGCCCCTCGCCTGCCTCCTCAGCTGCGGAGCCTCCACTGGTCGGTGCAACGAATGGCATGTTTGTTTGTACACCTTCCTCGGTTTGCTGTTTAGCGATTTTACTTGGTGTCCCAAATAATCGCAGGGGTTGGAGCCGCGTGGAAGCTGGCGAAAGTTGAACCTGGATCTTCGGTCGCTATCTTTGGCCTTGGCGCTGTAGGATTGGCGGTTAAGTGACAATTCAGTTCGCCACTTTTTCTTTCATTTATTGTTAATAAATACTTTTCAGAGATTCAGAATTTGCACCAACATTTACTGAAGTTTAACTTCTGCTAAACTTCAGTTGAGCAGAATTCGTTCGATATGTATATATCATGCGTTAGAAGATGCTTTGTTATAACAAAAAAAAAATAGTTCATCCACTCCATAGTTCTAGGCGCTGCATGCTGACAGTGCGTTTTTAAGATGCAGGTGGCCGAAGGAGCGAGGATTTGTGGGGCGTCAAAGATAATTGGCGTGGATATAAACCCTGACAAGCATGAACTTGGCAAGCCCTTATGCTCATACCCTGAAACTGTTCTGAACTCTAAGCCATTCCCAAGTGGAGACTCCTGAGTTCTGACACATTTCATCCGCTGTTTCTTCCTGCAGGAAAGAAGTTTGGCGTGACGCATTTCATCAATCCAAAAGAACTTGGTGAGAAACCTGTCAGCCAGGTGACCACCCCATGTTCTCTGAATACATCACATTATTTTTTGTTAACGTTTATATACAATCTGCACTGACATGTGCCCCCTTTTTTCCCCATCAACAGGTGATTCTCGAGATGACTGATGGTGGTGCCGACTACTGCTTCGAGTGCATCGGGCTGGCGGCGCTGATGAACGACGCATTCCTGAGCTCCCGAGAAGTACGCGCGCGAACTCGTGGCGCCACTACCGCAGCTACGCTACTGCTCTGAACGTCCACCCGATTTTATGCAGGGTTGGGGCAAGACGATAATTCTTGGCGTGGAAATGCACGGTGCCCCTCTCTCCATACCATCTCGGCAGATCCTCCACGGGAAATCTGTCATCGGGTCCACGTTCGGAGGGGTGAAGCCTAAGCAGGACATTCCCATCCTCGCCGACAAGTACCTGAACAAGGTCAGCTTCAGACATACCAATCAGAGTGTCACTTTGTTTTACCATTCAAGTCTCTAGGACTGTATGCAAGGATTTCTGTGATCTTGATCCATTCATCTTCTGTCTGTTGATACAGGAGCTGGAGCTGGACAAGTTCATAACACATGAAGTTGGCATCAAGGACATTAACGAGGCTTTTGACCTGCTGCTTCAAGGGAAGAGTGTTAGGTGCACCATATGGATGGACAAGTGATGCAGCAACCGAATCTGCATCCGAAGCGAACTAGCTGCCCTGTGATCCTTGCTCCTCGTTTCACTGGAAATAAATTGGCTTGCAGCAACCAAAAGAAATCTTGTTTATTGTGCATTGTTGTCTAGTTGTCTTCAATTCTCTGCCTGCGAACGGCAGCGACGCCGAACTGGCTAGCAGGGGTGTGTAGCGCCCCCCGCCTGTCGGCCGGAGTTCGATCCCCTTTGGGGACGGATTTTTCGGTTGGTAGTGCAGGGGTAAAAAAAATTCCCTCGTCTGTTCCCATGTCCAAAGCATAGTCTGAGTCCGGCCTAACTCACAAGTCGATGGGCCACTATGTATGGGTGGGGGCAGGGGTTTGGGGGTTTTCTTAACCTGTGTGAGAAAGTCTTTTTCTTAATACAATGTTGTGGGGTGGTCTTTTCCCCCGCAGGTCAAGTTTTTTTTAATTCTCTGCTTGCATGCCACCTGTAAAAATTGATTTCTCAACCGTGCCATATTTTCTTTTTGCTGCTTTCAGAAGTTACGGTTCTATTTGTGTCCTGATCATAAAAAGTTATAATTTTTTTTGCAGAGAATACGTCGAAACTCTAATGCTTTCTTGTTTACTACTCTCAACAAGCAAAAGGAAACTGGCAAATGGAATAATTTTCACATCATTGAATTATTTTTTTATGTCAAATAAGGAACAAATTAAATAGTCAGCAGATCATAATGCCACAATGCTGACCAAGGCTTTATTATGTACACATAGGTGGGATAATCAACATGTGAAACTCAATTGCTCCAAACCAAATATAGAAGTAGCGCATATATGTCCAAAAAATAGCTGGAACCACCAGTTCAGAAGTTCAGATAAACTTGTCATTCCCTCCAAGTTTAGACTCCCATTCCTCGCCACAAATTTAGCAAAACCTGGAAACCCATGCATGCGATGCGACGACGCCCCCCTTTTATCCTGTGCTTCCTCCGCATGCCTCAAATTTTAGCGCATTTCCAATCGCCGAGCCTCCAGGGCCCCGATTCCGCTCCGACCGCCGTGCCGCATTTCAAGATCAAGCCGTTCAATCCGGCGGCGTCGAGATGCAGCAAGTCCGGCCGGACGTGGAGCACCAGGTCGTCCAGCTCCGGGGGGAGCTGCGCAAGGTGCGCGACGAGCGGGACCGCGCGCACCGCGTCCTGGAGGTGACCGACGAGTGGAAGGCGCTGGCCTCGGCCACCGACCGCACTACGATAGAGACGCTGGAGGCGGAGCTCAAGGCGTCGCGCGAGTCCGAGAAGCGGATGCTCGACTCGCTGGCGCTGCAGACGAAGCAGCTCGAGCTCACCAAGATATCGCTCGAGGAAGCCAAGCTGGAGATCGCGACGCAGCAGGACGCCGTCCGGAGGCTGGAGGGCGCCCGGACCCCCGTCGTCTCGACGCCGAGGAGCCGGCACGACCGCGACCTGCAGCGGGTCCACGGCGAGCTCCGGGTGGCGCTGGCGGCGGAGGAGAAGAGCAAGAAGGCGATGGAGGAGTTCGTGATGGCGCTCAAGGAGGTGAACGCGGAGCTGCACACGACGAAGCAGCAGCTGGCGCGCGCGCAGCACGAGGCGGAGACGGGCCGGCTGGAGGCGGACCGGCTGCACATGTCGGGGAAGCGCAAGGACGAGAGGCTCCGGGCGGTGTCCGACGAGGTGGCGCGGCTCCGCGCGGAGGCCGAGGAGTCGTTCGCCGCGTGGCGGGGCAAGGAGGCCGGGTTCACGGCGTGCATGAAGTCGACGGAGGCGGAGATCGCCGAGGCGCGGCGCGAGAACGCGCGGCTCCTGGAGTCGCAGCGGTCGTGGCGCGCGGAGGTGGCCAAGCTGCGGGACATCCTGAAGCAGGCCGTCCGGGACACCAAGGTGGCCAAGGAGGCGCTGGAGGAGGCGAGGGGCGAGAACGCGGTGCTCAGGACCATGCTCGGCGACAAGGACACCGCCGTGAAGCGCACCAAGCAGGAGCTGGAGTGCCTCCGCATCAGCGAGGCCGCGGCGCGGGACAGCGTCAAGGAGCTGCAGAGCATGCTCGTGGCGACGTCGGCGAGCCCCACCGCGGCCGCCGCCGGGAAGCCGGACCTCGAGGAGAGCCCGTCTCCGCGCTTGAGGGTGGGACCGCCGGGGCTGGAGAAGTACCCGTCGGACTCGAAGATCAGGCCGCCGGCCGGGATCACGCGGCCGCGGCGGATGTCGGAGACCTTCGAGGGGTCGGCGTACGATATCTTCGGGTCGATGGACGAGCAGAAGGGCGGCGACCTGGGCGTGTTCTCGGGCATGCCGAGGCTGCCGGGGCGGCGGCGGGTGGTGCTGCGCAAGGTCGGCAGTTTGTTCCGGTGGAAGAGCTTCACCAACAAATAGCTAGCCGCTGGAAATCACGAGGGGTGGGTAATTTGCTCTTGGATTCTGTTTGGTGTATATTATTACTATTAGTACATAACTGTATTACTTGTGACATCTCGAAATTGACCAGTGTATACTACAAAATGCCGTGTCCGCTTGTCGAGAGTGTGCAGTTGATAGAGCTCGGATGAAGCGATGCAAGTTTTTTTTTAAAAGAAAATATTCAAGCGATGCAAGTTTTGTGTGCTCCAACTGACGATAAACAAGGTCTTCATTTCTGCAAAATTTGAACGAGCCGGTTGCTTTTCCTAGCGTTAAATTGAAGCTCGTCAGGTAGGCGGAACAACTGGATCCACAAGGCCCCGGCCCACGGGCTCTGCTCTAGCAGTTTGCTGACTATCGGCCCGTGTTTCCTCAGGCTGGGCTCATTCAGGTCCGTTCAGCGTAGGCCTACCCAACAACATAAACACGGCTCCGGCCCACGATCCGCCTGGTCGGCCGGCCGGCCCGGAACGACTACACGCTGACGAGATCCGTGCCGCCTCGATCACACCGGGCGGCGACAGCACTGCCCCGTAGCCACCCGGCACCGTTACTACGCGGACGAGCCCCGCGGTACCCTGGGCGTGGACCGGAGTTGCTCATAGAGAATCGACCAGTTTGCAGGTCGCTTGGGCCGGGAACGGGAGTGGACAGACAGACCCGCCGGCCACCACCTGCCAGTCTGCCACCCGTGCGGTGGCTGGCCGGCTTTCCACGTCAAGTGCAGGAACCCCCTTGTCAGGTCGTTCCCAAGTCCACATCCGGTACACCGGCGACGACCCGTCCCGGTTGCAGGTGTGCAACCTCCGCAGCCGACAGTCCGAGTCCGGCACACGAATTGTGGCTGCCTTCGTCGCAGTTGCAGGCTCACTTCATTTTCAGTTGCAGTCCTATTTTCAGCCCTTGTTTAGTTGTAAAATTTAAAATTCCAAATCTATCACATCGAGAGTGAATCTTACATGCATGAAATATTAAATCTAGATGAAATAAAAAACGAATTGCATAGTTTACTTGTAAATTGCGAGACGAATCTAATGAGTCTAATTAGATTATGATTAGACACTAAATTGCTACAGTTCACATGCTCTAATGATGGATTAATTAGACTCATTAGATTTGTCTCGTAGTTTACAGACAAGTTTTGTAATTAGTCTATGTTTAATACTTTAAATGTGCAAAGATTTTATTTCAAAACATTTACGTACGCAACTAAACAAGAGTCAATAGCTCATACAATCCAATCAAGTCTAATCAATCTGTTGGTCAGACGCAGAGTACGGTCAACTCAGTTCTCTTTTGTTCATCTGTTTTTTTAGCTAGAGGCTTGCACGAAGGCCAAGCATTCCCCTGGCCAGCCACAGATTCTTATCATCATTTGTTTTTCATGACTGTTTCGTTTCGGTCATGCACGCTTGTATGAACATTCCTCCTGCTTTCGTCGTGGGTGCAGGGTTGCGTCTATGAACAACTGTTCGTCAAACTCTGACTTGGCTATCTAGAAGCCGCACAACCACCTCCCAGAAAATAGTATTTGAGCTCCGCTCATTAACCTATGGCTTAGACGCTTAGATACAAGCTATTTGGACAAGCAGCTATTTTTGTACTCTTTATGAAAATTTTAGAGTCAACACTAATTTCACAGGTTTTTTCAGCCTATGCGTTTTAATTAATTTTTTTAAAAAAGTACAATAATGTCAACAAACATAGTTAACAAAATATATATATCGAGACACACTTGCGTGGGCAACAATGACAAAGATTGTTTTACATGCCTGCCAACACAAATTATTGAATATTATCCCTAATCAATTGTTTATTCTGACGTTCGGAATTAGACTGTTTGACACGACTGGGTGACCTCATGATTAAATATTCCTAACCAATTAATTATTTACTCTGGCGTTCAAAGTTATATGACGTTTTAGAAGGAGATGTTGGCAGGCACTGATACGTACAGTAGAAGTTATTTAAAAGTGTCATATGAAAATGTAGCTAGTTACATTTTTTTACTATAACACACTAGTATATACTACCCATATACTACTATATACAAAAGGTGATCAAAGTCTTTTCATGTTTACTGCTCCTTTTCTACGCATTTAACAGCACGCGAATACACGATTGCCTTTGAGATTTGCCCGCGTATGTGGTGATATCTCGTTCCAAGTACAGACTCGTGTACCAAAGCCACCACTAACGAGTAACGATGCATCCCACAGGGAATAATATGTGTGCACGCTCGATCCTAGAACAAGGAAAATCCGTCTTCCTAGGGGCAGGGCAATAGCAGCCGCCGGCGCTTGCTTTGTTGAGCTACCCTGCCTGCCCAACCAACGCAAGCAAGAAGAAGAAGAAGAAGAAACTAGTAAACATAGCAATCACAAAAGAAGTTAGCTTGTGGTATAGCTATACGACCAACTGACCATTACTGGAACCATCCCCTGACCATTTCTTGGCCATTTAGCCTACTCCATATATAATGTTCATATATATACATGTCGTCGATCATTCAGTATATGAACTATTAAAATGGAGAAAAATATTTCATATGCAAAGCAAGCATACAAAGAAATTAAGGTTTTCAGATATATAATTCACTGTTCTAGAAAGGAAAATCGGTTTGATTCTTGGCAAAAAATCCAAAGAATTTCTCGTGCATGGCACAAACTATACAAACTAAACACTACGCGATACACACTTCCTGTTTTTTTTTTCTGATTTACAAATAAGCATACACAGATTCCCAAACAATACAAAATGATCGATAGTTTTGGCTTAATCTCATGTACACAGCCCAATTAAGAAACCATGCAAAAACTCCAGATGAAGCACAGGAGTAACTTGACAAAAATATATATATATACCGGGGAGTATCAGGAGCTAGCGATGAAGAGCCGATCGTTCGAGGAAACCGGGCATGGTGTCGGCATCCGACGAGAGAATTTCAGAAGAATACCCACTTGGAAGCCGTCTTCTCCTTCATGGTCTTGGAGTGGAAGAGATCGCCGCCGCCGCCGCTGTCGCCGTCGCCGGCATGCCGCCGCTTCTCCGCGCCGACGAGCCTCGACAGGAACCTCCCGATCTTCTTCTTCTTGCCGGTCTTCTTCTTCTTCACCTCACCCTTATTCCCCTTCGCCGACGGTTCCCTCCCCGCCGCCTCTGCTTGCCTCCCCGCGGGCTGCTTCCTGATAGAGGTCGGCATCAGCGGCTGCGAGAAGGCCGCGACGTTGACGAAGGAGGCGCCGTTGGAGGGCGCCCCGCCGAGGACGTGGACGGAGCTGACGTCCGCCGAGAGCGCGGCGGCGTGGTGGGGCGGCGGGGACGAGCCCCCGGAGGAGTAGGGCGATGTCGTCGCCGACGAGGAGGAGGCGCGCGTGGTGGTGGTCGCCGAGGAGGAGGCGGAGAGGTGCGCGAGGCGGTCGCGAAGGCAGGAGGGGCAGACGCCCTTGGACATCCGGTGCTCCGGGTGCCGCTTGCACCGGTCCTCCCACTCGGACCGCCGCATGATGGCTGAAACCTCCCGGCCGGCGCTAGCAGTAGCAGCTCGTGTCCGTCGTCTCGCTGCCGCGCGTGCTGGGTGCCCCGGTGGGGTGTTAATTAGGGTTTACGCGCGCTGTTCGCGGTTGGCGACGGGCGTGGGCGCGTGGCGGGGAAGAGGAGGTGGCTGCCGGTGCTGCGTTGCCGCGCGGGGGGAGGAGGAGGTGAAGAAGCCGTGCGTGCGAGTCCGTTGAGCTAGGAAAGTGGGGCGGGGGGAAGGTTGTTGGAAAAGGGCGGGGGACCTGTGTTGCGCGAGCTGGTATGTCGATGGCTTCGTTTTGTTTCCGTTCTAAAGCCGCGCGTTTTTTTTGTTTCGTGATTTTTTTATATCGCTTAGTGATTCAATTTTGTTTGCCTTGTTTGGAGACTTTTCTGGAAATGAATGTGCCAACAATAGCACAGGGGAGTTATCTGGAGGGCGGATGTGTAAAAAGCACCCACGTTCTATTTTGTTATTATGGCAAGTGAACTGTGAAAACACCAGCTCCTCCTGCGCCGCACGGGCGAGGCGGCACCGGTCGTCGTCCCCCGTGTTCGGCGTGGGTTCAGACTTTGAGACAGCCGGGCCCGTCCGTCCGTCCGTTCATATGCTATGGACCCTAGTATCGTGTACGGGCAGCAAGGAGCACCGTGGCCGGTGGCGTCGGCTGGATATTCGGTAGGCCGGGACAAGGACGCGTGCGCGGTAGGGATGGCCAGCCGGACGGGGCACGCCGCACGCGATGGATGATAGAGCGGTTGACTTGGCCGGCACCGGCAGGGCCAGTTCCCCTCCCGTGTCCCGTCTCCTTTCGAATCGACGTGCATTCATGTCTGTTCGGCGGGAAGGAACGGTATCGGGGCTGGTCAATGCCCGAGGATCTTGGGCGTGCTGTCGCAATAAGTTGCTGAGCGTTGATCTGAATGGCGTCCGCTGGGGTTGCACGCGTATTGTTGCGATTAGGTCATCATGTGTGTTGTTGCTGCACTTCTCGCCAAGAAAGAAAAAAAGATCCCACTATATATGATATGAGTGTGGTATTTTCTTTTTTTTAATTTTTTTTTTATTTTTGATGTGAGAATTGATATTACAACTGGGTCTGTATCCTAGACGGGTCGAATTGTTAGTATGCTATACAGGCTGCCTGCAAAAAGGCTGTGGGAACGGAGTATCCCCGCAGAGGAAAGCCCACGGAATGTCATGTTCAAAACCCTCGCAGCTGACAGGCCGAAACGGCAGCAATAAGTGAAGTGGGTTTCCATGGGTTTGGGCCATCCGATCGACGTGCGGGGGGGTCCACCCAACTACTCCAGGCTCGAAATGGAACATGGGCCCTAATGACCCTTTTGCCCATTTTTTTCCCGGGAGTCGAGCACCAACAATGTTGGGCCAAGTCTCCACTCGCAATAAAAAACATTCCGAAACGGGCTGGGCTATTCTCATGGGCCAATACTTGGAAGGGCCTCGATCACGCCCTATTCCACCGCTCCAACGGTCCAACCAGGATCACGACGCTGTCGCCATGAGCCCATGATCAAAGACGCCGTGAGCTGGTCATTCGGAGCTTAGCGGAGAGTGATCAGAGTGGTTCGATCAGCGTCAGCATGTGTGCGTGTGCGCGTGTGTATGCTCCGACAGACGCGTCCTCGGACTTCTCGGTAGTCGATCTACGTTCAGTGCGCGGTCAGCGCGGGTGGCTAACTAAGTTCTTACATGAAAAAAAAAAGAAGAGACTACCCACTGCTCAAGCAATCTACGGCAGGATGTCACGTCTTCAGACATTGACAACACCGTCTTGCAACCCAACCCACCAGCAATCCACCAATTGACTGGCTGACCAACTGACCTGCACGCACCAGAGGAAGACGGCGCCAGCAACCAGGACTCCTGCTGCGAAATGACCCCCGCCGGGAATCTTGACAAAAATGAGAAAATAATATATTATATTATATGTAAGAATAAAGCTCCAGGGTTTTGTTATATAGATCGCAGACAAGCTCATTGCAAAAAGGTGTAATATTTTATTTTTCAGCAGAAACAGGTTCTTATTCTATTTTATTAGGCGGCCCTTAAGGCCTTAATTCTTCTTAGTGAACACCTTGACGTCTCTCCACCGCGACTCCATCCTGTGCGACGGCCGCGTCTGCGTGTACACCCCGAACTTGAAGGTGTGCACGCAGCCGCCGCGGCCGGCGACGCGCAGCCGGCGCTTGCCGTCGACGAACACGGCGAGCTCCGCCGCGTCCACGTCGTGGACCACGTTGAGCTTGAACCAGCGGTCGTAGATGCGGTCCTCCACAAGCTGCCGGTCGTAGTAGCGCAGCGCGCCGCCGTAGACGTGAAGCATGAGCGTCGTGGCGTGCGGCGGCGCGGCGCCGAACACCTGCATCACGGACACCCCCGTCGTGCCGGAGGGCACGTAGCCGTAGCCCTCGAACTGCCACACGCCGGAGCTGTAGTTTTGCTGCAGATCGATTAATTGATGATGATCGAAAGAGACGGTGTCAGTGAAGATTGACTGATGGAAGGCATTTTCAACGGATTAACTAATAACCTTGCATGCAGGGCTTCATTATCAGAGAGCATATCAAACAGTCCGTCTCATCCCAAGGTTCCCAGTGCCATCCTCGCCCACGGCCGTCGGCAAATGCAAGTGCTAGGAGATGCTC
This sequence comes from Panicum virgatum, assembly GCF_016808335.1. Classification (NCBI taxonomy): domain Eukaryota; kingdom Viridiplantae; phylum Streptophyta; class Magnoliopsida; order Poales; family Poaceae; genus Panicum; species Panicum virgatum. Next base: position 76,229,942 of record NC_053153.1, read on the forward strand.
AGCTGTAACATTCCGAAAATTACCTAAAATAAATTGTGCGCTAAAATTTTGCTTCGTCGTTGAGCTCGAGATCCCTCCTTGAAACCATAACCCCAGTTTTCCGGAATCCTCCCTGTTCCGCCGAATCTCCCGATTCCCCAAAGACCCGACACCTGTATGCAGCACCCTGTTTCCCCTCGACCTGCGCGTCGCGCTCTCGCGCGCCCGGACGCCAAGCGTGGCCGACCGGCTCCGCGATCAGCGCCGTGATCCCGGCGCGGATCCATCTCTCTCCCCCTCTTTTTCTCCCTCCATTTCTTTTTTTCCATTTTCTTTTCTTTTTTTCCTTTTCCCTCTCCTTCCCTCTCTCTCTCCTTCCTTTCTTCTCTGCCGCGCGCGTGACCCAGCCCCTCCTGCCCCCTGCTCCACCCGGCCGCGCCCTCCACCGGGACACGCCGCCTTGGACCCCGCTCCGGCCACGCAGCGCGCCTGGCCCGGCCCGGTCCTCCTCCCCTCGCACGCCGCCCGGTCCCGCTCGGCCCCCCCCCTTTGCGCTGGCCCGCTCCTGAGCACGCCCCCGCGCGCCGCTCGCCGCGCGCGCATCAGGCTCGCCCCGGCCCGCGCCACCGGCCGCTCCCCTCGCGCGCCGCCGGTCCCGCTCAAGCCGCTCGCACGCAGCCGTACCGAGCGACCCCGCGCGCTCACGCTACGCCGCCGACCGTCGTTGACGCGGTACAGCGGCAACGACCCACGCACAGCGCCACCGGCGACCCGCCGTCGTGTCCCATCCCGCTCGCCGGCCCCTCCTGCCCCGCTCCACCGCCTTGGCTGCCTATAAAGGGGGCCAAGGAGCACCCCCGGCGCTCCCACGAACCGCAGAGCCACCGCCCGCTGCCTCCTTGCCCTCCTAGCGCCGCCGCCAGCACCGCCTAGCGCCGCCGCCACTGGTACCGCGGAGGCCCCTCCCCACTGCTCCACGGCACGAATCAAGGTAGGGGATGGCACCCCTATGGCCTCCTGATGCTTTTCCCCCTTCCCCCATCCGCTATCGTGGCCCAGAGCCGCCGGCCAAGCTCCATCGCCGCCCGTTGCCGCCGGCCACCGTGGCTAGGCCACCTCGGGCCACCTCGGTCTGAGCCATGGCCGGGAGTCGAACCCTCCCAGCCCCCACCTCCTTTTCCCCTTACCCCGGAGCCGCCTCGGGCCCTTGGCCGCCGGGTTTGGCCACACCGGCGAGCCGCCGGCCCCTCCCCTGTTTTCCCAGCGAGGGGGAGGAAGAGGACTGGCATTTTTGCCAAGAACCCCCTCCACTTTTCTATATTCACTAAGGAAACCCCACCCCTTTAAAGCCTTTTTCAATTAAAACCCCTTCTTTTGTTATATTCTCAAATTAAACCCCCACCATATAAAGTTAATTACAACTAAGCCCCTGACTCTTTCAGATTAACCCAAGAAACTTCTAAAATATAAACCAAGCCCCTGCCGACTTAGTCTTAATTACAATTAGGTCCCTGGACCCCTGTTTAGGGCCTAAACGCTCCCCTGACCTATCATTTTATGTGCCTAACGACCCCGGCTTAACTTAAAATTTTACCCCGCCTCTCCTAACTCAGTTTTGGCCATACCATTCAGAAACCATTCAAAAATAACAATCTATGCTCTATATTTCATGTGTTCCCGTTTCGAGCTCGACGACAAATCTTTGTTTTGATTGTGTGCTTGTTTGCGCTGTAGACCACGGAGTGAACGAAGGAGAACCCGTCAACGAGCCGTGCTGTGAGCAGGAGAACGAGGATCAATTCCACGACCCCGAGCCCGAAGGACAAGACTTCTCCGAAGGCTTTGAAGACGGCAAGTTCAATCCCATCCTTTGATGCATGTTTCTGTCCTAGTTTTTATAAACACAACCCAATGGCCTGTTTTAAAAAGTTGCATATGTTTTACTTGCATGAAAACACGGTTGGATAGCCACCCCTTGATTTGTGATGACCATTCCTTGACCACCTAGATTAATGTCTGATTTTGCTTGGACGTTAATCGATATTAGAATGTTTAGGACTTTACTCATAATATAATTTATTTGATAAAGAAAATGTGTGCGTGTGGGAAGGGATAAAATGTGGATTTTCGAAAGATGAGTATGGACGGGATGGACGGCATTTCTGTGTGAATTGCCGACTGGTGTGCTTATGCCTGTGTGGCAGGGCAAAGAAGGGAGATATCCATCTTGTCGTGTCTAAGGACCGAGTTGGTGTGTCATCTCACCTAACTCCACCATCGTGCAAACCACTCGACCGTTGAATGGGCAACGGCGTAGCATAAATCCCACTAGTTGGTGTGGTAGCCATCAGGAGAGCTGAGAGCAACGGGTAACTAAGGAAAAAGGGATAAGCCCCGAGTGGCTTATGCCCGGTTATACCTAAGTGAATGGTCAATGACCCCTTGGTGTATCCCGTGATGGCTAGTCAGGCTTAGCTATGGTGGGTAATGGCTATGTTGGGATCTACACCGACACGACGGTGTTCGAGTTGTGGTATCCTACTTGTGGGTAAAGTTGCACACCTCTGCAGAGTTAAGAATCTATTCGAATAGTCCGTGCCCATGGTATTGGGTGAGTTATGGTGTGGTCACATAACTAGTGTTTCTTTGGGATGGGCTGGTGTGAGTTGTTTTGGAATTGGTTCCGGCAGTTGTGCCGTGTGCTACGACGGACGGGGAGTCCGGTAGCAGTTTTAAAACCTGAACTCTGTGTTACTGCAAAAAAAAACTGATTTCTAAAAGGTTTTTTGTAAAATAAACCCCTGCATAAAATGCCGTTTTTCTGCAAATTAAACCGTAACCTTATCCTTGATTTACCTATGCATATTATTCTGTTATAACCCCCTCCGTGGGTGTGGTTGGACTTGCTGAGTACGTTTGTACTCACCCCACTCTTACTTTTTACAGAAGAAGACCCGGACTTCGTACCAGACGACGCCGAGTAGGGTTATCGTTCTACACCCAACCTTGCCTGTGGAACCGGCCCTGTTGAGATGCCTCCGCTGTCGTAGTACTCTGAGCCCGTAGTAGACCCTATGTGGTTCGCGGTCTGGTGTTATGTCGTAGCCTGGTTAATTATTATTATCATCTGTATCGAGTGTCCTCCAAGGTTTGTACGGTTTTGAACCATCTGATGTAATAAATGTGGCATCAGCCTCCTGGGACTGGTGCTTTGTATCACATTTAAGTCTTCTCTTATGAGGGGACGCTTCAGGTGGTATCAGAGCCGTAGGTTGGCCGTAGGACGTGACCCTAGGAGCGAAACCCGTTTTCAGGACCTTTCACCTTAGGACTTTTCTATCCTTAATCCTTTCCTCACACAAATACTTACCTTGGGTTCTTGCCCTGTTCCAGATGGCTGACGATGGATGGATCGGCGGAATCTGTTTCGCAGAGCCCGGCCTTCCTAAGTTGTTGATACTCAGCCTGGAACGCATTGGAGTTGTGGATCCGCCAGAGTTTCTTTACCGGGAGTATGACTCCAAGGGCACTCTTCGGTGTGACCTGATGATCTTCATAGCAAGAAGCACCCGCTACCCAGATGTGGACCCTTGGTTCATCTCCACCACTGGGTTCCGTTTCCCGGATACCTATCGGAAAGCCGCCCGTAAGGCCCTGCGACGGCTCCGAGTGATCTACAGGCATCACCTCCAGCAGACCCCTATGGGATTTTTCCCGCCGACTGAAGGAAGGGGACGCACATGGATTGCTAGGATGAGAGGACTTGGAAGAGAAGAAGAAGACCTAGAAGTCACGGTCTCTCACCTATCCATCTATCTCACCGGCCTAGATGAGCTCTATCGCGAGCAAGCAGCACAACTGAAGCAGCAAGTCCACAGAGCAGAAAAGGCAACCCAGAAGCTGGAAGAACAACGGTCGAGGACCGTACATGCCGAGTATTCCCTAGCCGCCCTCCAAGTCCAAATGGATGAAAAAGAAGAATTGGAAGAACAGCGGGCAAGAGCCACACGCGCCGAGGACTCACTAGCCGCTCTCCAAGCTCGAATGCGGTGGTACGAGGCTCGCTGGGGAATAGGAGGATGGATAGAGGAAGACGCTGAAGAAGAACCCGAAGAGGCTCAATGGGATGTAAACACCCAGACCGAAGAGGAAGAGCCCATGGAAACCCATTGGGATGTTGGAACTCAAACTGAAGAAGAAGAACCCGAGGAAACCCATTGGGACAAAGGTACTCAGACCGAGGATGACTTGACGGATCAGTATCTTCCCCTAAAGAAGCGCTCTCTTAGGATTGAGGAGGAATCCCCATGGTAGGAGTTGTCTCCAAGCTAGAACCTTTGCTCTAATAATAATCATGTAACCATGAAGTTGTACCCCACCATGATGCCATAAATAAAAATCATCTACCCCTTTGTGTACCTCAAATAATTGTGCAAGTTTTTCACCCTACTTTTATTTTCAGATGGCTGAGGAAGGATGGACCCAGGGCGACTGCCAAGCTGCGCCTGGTTTCCCCAGCCTCTTGATCAACGCCCTGGAAAGCCTTGGAGTCACGGAACGCCCAAGGTACTACAGCAGAGAGTACGAGCATCATGGCACTCTCCGCTGCAGGGTGATCCTAGTCGTCGCCAGAAGTGACCGCTACCCCGACATCCTGTCATGGCGAGTGACTGCTACAGGGTTTAGGCACCAGGACACCTATCCCCTAGCCGTCAGGAAAGCACTCCGTTATCTGTGCCGGATTTTCGAAGGACACCTCGCCCCCACACCAATGAGGTTCTTCCCACCAGCCATCAGAACTCAAGTTTGGGAAGCTCGAATGAGAAGCCTGGAACGGCGCCGCCATGAAGAAGTTCTCCTGTACCAAGTAGCTGCCTACCTAGCCTCCTTGGATCAGCTCTTTGACGAGCAAGCCAACTTGCTGAGGGAACAGACCCATCGAGCCGAGCAAGCAGAGCTCGCGGTAAGACTGCAACAGATCCGAGCAGTCCAAGCCGAGGCAAGAGCCGCAGCCGCGGTCAGCAGCGAAGCAGTTGCTCAAGAGAGCCTCAGGCAAGCCCGGGATCGGCGTATGCAGGAATGGACTAGAAGTGGAACCCCAGTCCCAGCAATTGGAGAAGACCATGTTCTGCTCGGAACGCCCATCGTAGGATGGGGACCGCTCATTGGAAACCCACTAGCCCCACCCGAGAATCCTGGAAGGTCTACGGCCGCCGCCGCAAGAGAAGCCACAACGCAACCCCGGGAAAACGGAGGTCTAGAGGATGGCGAACCGGGACCACTCATTTCCCTGGAGGTCGTGAGTTCCTTTCCGAGGGAGGAACCCACTCAAGCCGATGAGTCAGCCTAAAGTGATAGCGACCGTCAAGGGATGAAGCCGTGTGGTCCGACGAAGATCTGTGCCCCTTTTCTTTTGTAGTTGTGTACCCGGTCGTGTAGTACGCGTTTGGCTTTGCCCCTTGTTGTACCACCCTTGCTGTAATAAAGTTGCTTGTGCTTGTTGTTTGTGATGATTGCTTGTTGATTGTGTGTTTGCTGGCAGTAAATAGATACTGCCTTTTCAAAAATATGACCTAACCAACTTAAACATCACCTAATCTTAGTCCCAATCCACTCGTTCTGCAGATGGTTTCCCGAAGCATCACAAGGGCCTCTCGAGTCAGGGACCCTGCAGCCGCTGATGCGGGAGTACACCCTGACGGGCAAAACCATCCTCAGGAAGAACAAGAAGTGAGTCAGGGTAGAGGAGAAAATCATAGTGCACAGCTGCCACCACCACCACCACCACCTTTCGTGGACCTGGCACAAGTAATCCATAACCAGACTCTCATACTGGAGACACTGGCCAATGCTCTAGTGAACAGGCAGCCACGAGAGCAGACCTTTAATGACAAGCTGACAGCTTTTCTGAGGGCCAAGCCACCCACTTTTGCCGGATCCAGCAACCCCTTGGATGCAGATGACTGGCTCCGCGTGATCCAGAGGAAGCTCGAGCCATTTGGGTGCCAGGATCGAGATAAAGTTCTTCTGGCTGCACATCAACTCACCGGGACTGCCTTAGCCTGGTGGGAGAATTACTGCGCTGCTGCCAGAGATGCCTCCACCATCACCTGGAATGAATTCGTGAGGGAGTTCCGCCGTTATCACATCCCCTCGGCCACCATGAAGCGCAAGGCAGATGAGTTCCGCGCACTTCAGCAGGGGAGTATGTCGGTGGAAGAATATACTCACCAGTTTATGGAGCTCTCTCGATATGCGCCAGATGAAGTGAACGACGACGAGAAGAAGCAGGACATGTTCAAGAAGGGACTAAACCCAGAACTCAGGACCCTGCTCACCCCTCAGATCTACCCTGATTTCAACACCTTGATGAACAAGGCAATCCTCACCGAGAGGGCTAAGATTGAGGAAAGAAAAGAGAACAAGCGCAAGTTCCTGGAGAGTAAGTCTCGCCAGCAGGATCGTTTTCAGAAGACCAGAAGTCTCAGCTACAACGCACCAAGGTCCCAAGCCCCAATGCAGTACAAAACTCAGTCTCAAGTGACAGGACCACGGGCCCCTAACACACAGCCCAGAAGCCAGAACACCATGAGGGCCTCACAGAATAATGCGAGCCAGGTCACCAACAACAACAGCAACGTGAGAGCCTGCTTCAACTGCCGTGAGACGGGTCACTTCATCGCCGACTGCCCCTATGCCAAGAACAAGCCGGCTACTTCGGCTTTCTCCAACACAGTGAACGGACCCAAGCCAGTTCTGACCGGTGCCAACCGAGTGCCCCTCCGTGGCAACAGCAACAACAACAACAACCAGCAGAGGCAATCCCAGCAGTCTTTTGGACGAGCCCGTGTCAACCACATCGACGCACAGGAAGCTCAAGGAGCCCAGGGCATAGTACTCGGTGAGTACCTAGTCAGCTCAACTCTTGCAACAGTACTGTTTGATTCTGGAGCATCACACTCATTCATATCTTCGAGTTTTGTGGAGAAACATAAAATACCTACGGTACTACTAAAAACACCCCTATTAACCCGGACGCCCGGAGGAGACATCAGGTGTCAACTGGGTTGTCTACGGGTAAGGATCAATTTAAGTGGGGTAGAGTTTTTAGAAGACCTAGTAGTACTTAAGTCAGAAGGGATAGATGTGATCCTCGGAATGGACTGGCTAAGCAAACACAATGGCCTCATAGGTTGTACGGACAAGGTAGTACATCTGACAAACCCAGAGGGAGTCCGAGTGACCTGTCACACCCGGGAAAGCGGAGCAAACCCGATGATATTCAGTATGGAAGCCAAGAACTTGGATGAAGTCCCTGTAGTGAATGAGTACCCCGATGTCTTTCCCGAAGAACTTCCCGGTATGCCACCAGATAGGGACGTAGAATTTGTCATTGATCTTGTTCCTGGAACCGCCCCCATAGCCAAGAGACCGTATAGGATGGCAGCCTCCGAGTTGGCAGAATTAAAGAAACAACTAGAGGAACTACAACGGATTGGCTTTATCAGGCCAAGTTCGTCACCTTGGGGAGCCCCGGTTCTATTCGTCAAGAAGAAGGACGGGAGTATGAGGTTGTGCGTTGATTATCGAGCACTGAACGAAGTCACTATCAAGAACAAGTACCCTCTTCCCAGGATCGATGACCTTTTTGACCAGCTAAAAGGAGCCAGATACTTTTCCAAGATTGACCTAAGGTCCGGATATTTTCAGCTCAAGATTAGGGAAAGTGACATTCCGAAGACAGCCTTTGTCACCCGATACGGACAGTTTGAGTTCACAGTGATGTCTTTTGGACTGACAAATGCACCTGCCTATTTCATGAACCTCATGAACAAAGTGTTTATGGACGAGCTAGATAAGTTTGTCGTAGTCTTCATTGACGACATACTTATTTACTCGAAGAGTATTCAGGAGCACGAACAACACCTGAAGGTAGTTTTGGAGAAATTGAGAGTGCATAGGCTATACGCCAAATTCAGCAAGTGTGAGTTCTGGCTGGAGAAAGTAGCTTTCCTTGGTCATATTCTGACCGCGGAAGGAGTAGCAGTGGATCCCGAGAAGGTTGAAGCAATCTCCAACTGGCAACCACCGACCAACGTCAGTGAGATCAGAAGTTTCCTCGGATTAGCTGGGTACTATCGGAGATTTATTGAGGGATTTTCTAAGATAGCCCGGCCCATGACAGAGCTGCTCAAGAAAGAGAAGAAATTCACCTGGACGGAGTCGTGTGAAAGAAGTTTCCAGGAGTTGAAGCGAAGATTGACGACAGCCCCAGTGCTAACCCTGCCGGATATTCATCGGGATTTTGTCATCTATTGTGATGCGTCCCGACAAGGATTGGGTTGTGTGCTGATGCAAGATGGGAAAGTCGTTGCATATGCTTCCCGTCAGCTCAGGACTCATGAGCAAAATTACCCGACTCATGATTTGGAGCTTGCAGCCGTAGTGCACGCACTTAAGATCTGGAGGCACTATTTGATTGGAAATAAGTGCGAAATCTTTACCGATCATAAAAGTCTGAAGTATATCTTCACCCAACCAGACCTAAACCTGAGGCAGAGAAGATGGCTGGAATTAGTCAAAGATTATAATTTGGAAATTCATAATCACCCAGGTAAAGCCAATGTAGTAGCCGATGCCCTAAGTCGGAAATCCTATGGGCCCAAGAATGACCATTTACGAGAGGAAATGGCACGATTAAATGTGCACATTGTCCCTCGAGGTTCCAGCCAAGTGCTGAACGTTCAATCCACTCTAGAAGAAAGAATCAGGAAAGCCCAAAAATCGGACAAGGGACTGATGGAAATCCGGAGGCAAACCGGAGAGAATAAGGCCCCAGACTTTCGAGTTGATAATAAGGGAACGTTGTGGTATAAAGACAGAATTTGTGTGCCCCAGAAAGGAGATTTCAGGCAGATAATCATGGATGAAGCCCACAACTCAGCCTACTCCATCCACCCAGGATCCACCAAAATGTATATGGACTTAAAGCGGAAATATTGGTGGAATGGGATGAAGGCAGATATTGCACGATTCGTCGCCCATTGCGATACTTGCCAGAGAATCAAAGCTGAACGCCAGAAGCCGGCAGGATTGTTGCAACCCCTACCCATTCCGGTTTGGAAATGGGATGAAGTAGGAATGGATTTTGTAGTGGGCTTGCCCAGAACCCAGAAAGGACATGACTCCATATGGGTAATAGTGGATTGCCTTACTAAATCAGCTCACTTCATACCCGTACGGACCAACTATGGCGGAGAGAAGCTAGCTAAGCTCTATATAGAGAACATAGTGAAATTGCATGGTGTGCCCAGCCGAATCGTTTCAGATAGAGGGACCCAGTTCACCTCAAGATTTTGGAAGAGTTTGCATAAAGTCATGGGCACCAAGCTAGACTTTAGTTCCGCTTATCATCCGCAGACGGATGGTCAGACGGAAAGGGTGAATCAGATTATGGAAGATATGCTGAGAGCGTGTATTCTCACTTATGGCAAAGATTGGGAACAAAGCTTACCCTATGCCGAGTTCTCATACAACAACGGGTACCAAGCAAGCTTGGGCATGTCACCGTTTGAAGCTCTCTACGGAAGGAAATGCAGGACCCCTCTGATGTGGTCAGAAGTTGGAGAATGTGCCCTAGTCGGCCCCGCACTCATAAAGGAAGCAGAGGAAAGAGTCGCCGAGATTCGAGAAAAGCTAAAAGCAGCCCAGTCCCGACAAAAGAGCTATGCGGACAAGAAAAGACGGGAAATGAGTTTCAACCCAGGAGATTTCGTGTATCTCAAGGTATCGCCTATTCGAGGAACCCGAAGATTTCAAGTACAAGGAAAATTGGCCCCTCGGTATATTGGACCATACCGAGTTCTGAAGAAAGTTGGAGCAGTAGCATACCGTTTGGAGCTACCAGAAGAAATGTCGGATATACACCCAGTGTTCCATGTCTCGCAATTAAGAAGGTGTTTGAGGGTACCCGAGGCAGAGCATGTGCCAGTAGAAACGATAGATCTGCAGCCAGACCTGCGATATCAGGAAATACCGGTCAAGATTCTAGACACCGTCACCAGGAGAACCAGAAACTCCGAAGTACGAATTTGCAGAGTTCAGTGGAGCAGACACGGAGTAAAAGAAGCTACATGGGAGCGCGAAGATGCTCTGAAGAAGGAATTTCCCCACCTGTTTAGGAACCAGTCGAATCTCGAGGACGAGATTCATTTTAAGTGGGGTAGGTTTGTAACATCCCGAAAATTACCTAAAATAAATCGTGCGCTAAAATTTTGCTTCGTCGTTAAGCTCGAGATCCCTCCTTGAAACCCTAACCCCAGTTTTCCGGAATCCTCCCTGTTCCGCCGGATCTCCCGATTCCCCAAAGACCCGACACCTGTATCCAGCACCCTGTTTCCCCTCGACCTGCACGTCGCGCTCTCGCGCGCCCGGACGCCAAGCGTGGCCGACCGGCTCCGCGATCAGCGCCGTGATCCCGGCGCGGATCCATCTCTCTCCCCCCTCTTTTTCTCCCTCCATTTCTTTTTTTCCATTTTCTTTTCTTTTTTTTCCTTTTCCCTCTCCTTCCCTCTCTCTCTCTCCTTCCTTTCTTCTCTGCCGCGCGCGTGACCCGGCCCCTCCTGCCCCCTGCTCCACCCGGCCGCGCCCTCCACCGGGACACGCCTCCTTGGACCCCGCTCCGGCCACGCAGCGCGCCTGGCCCGGCCCGGTCCTCCTCCCCTCGCACACCGCCCGGTCCCGCTCGCCCCCCCCCCTTTGCGCTGGCCCGCTCCTGAGCACGCCCCCGCGCGCCGCTCGCCGCGCGCGCATCAGGCTCGCCCCGGCCCGCGCCACCGGCCGCTCCCTCGCGCGCCGCCGGTCCCGCTCAAGCCGCTCGCACGCAGCCGTACCGAGCGAACCGTCGTTGACGCGGTACAGCGGCAACGACCCACGCACAGCGCCACCGGCGACCCGCCGTCGTGTCCCATCCCGCTCGCCGGCCCCTCCTGCCCCATTCCACCGCCTTGGCTGCCTATAAAGGGGGCCAAGGAGCACCCCCGGCGCTCCCACGAACCGCAGAGCCACCGCCCGCTGCCTCCTTGCCCTCCTAGCGCCGCCGCCAGCACCGCCTAGCGCCGCCGCCACTGGTACCGCGGAGGCCCCTCCCCACTGCTCCACGGCACGAATCAAGGTAGGGGATGGCACCCCTATGGCCTCCTGATGCTTTTCCCCCTTCCCCCATCCGCTATCGTGGCCCAGAGCCGCCGGCCAAGCTCCATCGCCGCCAGTTGCCGCCGGCCACCGTGGCTAGGCCACCTCGGGCCACCTCGGTCTGAGCCATGGCCGGGAGTCGAACCCTCCCAGCCCCCACCTCCTTTTCCCCTTACCCCGGAGCCGCCTCGGGCCCTTGGCCGCCGGGTTTGGCCACACCGGCGAGCCGCCGGCCCCTCCCCTGTTTTCCCAGCGCGGGGGAGGAAGAGGACTGGCATTTTTGCCAAGAACCCCCTCCACTTTTCTATATTCACTAAGGAAACCCCACCCCTTTAAAGCCTTTTTCAATTAAAACCGCTTCTTTTGTTATATTCTCAAATTAAACCCCCACCATATAAAGTTAATTACAACTAAGCCCCTGACTCTTTCAGATTAACCCAAGAAACTTCTAAAATATAAACCAAGCCCCAGCCTACTTAGTCTTAATTACAATTAGGTCCCTGGACCACTGTTTAGGGCCTAAACGCTCCCCTGACCTATCATTTTATGTGCCTAACGACCCCGGCTTAACTTAAAATTTTACCCCGCCTCTCCTAACTCAGTTTTGGCCATACCATTCAGAAACCATTCAAAAATAACAATCTATGCTCTATATTTCATGTGTTCCCGTTTCGAGCTCGACGACAAATCTTTGTTTTGATTATGTGCTTGTTTGCGCTGTAGACCACGGAGTGAACGAAGGAGAACCCGTCAACGAGCCGTGTTGTGAGCAGGAGAACGAGGACCAATTCCACAACCCCGAGCCCGAAGGACAAGACTTCCCCGAAGGCTTTGAAGACGGCAAGTTCAATCCCATCCTTTGATGCATGTTTCTGTCCTAGTTTTTATAAACACAACCCAATGGCCTGTTTTAAAAAGTTGCATATGTTTTACTTGCATGAAAACATGGTTGGATAGCCACCCCTTGATTTGTGATGACCATTCCTTGACCACCTAGATTAATGTCTGATTTTGCTTGGACGTTAATCGATTTTAGAACGTTTAGGACTTTACTCATAATATAATTTATTTGATAAAGAAAATGTGTGCGTGTGGGAAGGGATAAAACGTGGATTTTCGAAAGATGAGTATGGACGGGATGGACGGCATTTCTGTGTGAATTGCCGACTGGTGTGCTTATGCCTGTGTGGCAGGGCAAAGAAGGGAGATATCCATCTTGTCGTGTCTAAGGACCGAGTTGGTGTGTCATCTCACCTAACTCCACCATCGTGCAAACCACTCGACCGTTGAATGGGCAACGGCGTAGCATAAATCCCACTAGTTGGTGTGGTAGCCATCAGGAGAGCTGAGAGCAACGGGTAACTAAGGAAAAAGGGATAAGCCCCGAGTGGCTTATGCCCGGTTATACCTAAGTGAATGGTCAATGACCCCTTGGTGTATCCCGTGATGGCTAGTCAGGCTTAGCTATGGTGGGTAATGGCTATGTTGGGATCTACACCGACACGACGGTGTTCGAGTTGTGGTATCCTACTTGTGGGTAAAGTTGCACACCTCTGCAGAGTTAAGAATCTATTCGAATAGTCCGTGCCCACGGTATTGGGCGAGTTATGGTGTGGTCACATAACTAGTGTTTCTTTGGGATGGGCTGGTGTGAGTTGTTTTGGAATTGGTTCCGGCAGTTGCGCCGTGTGCTACGACGGACGGGGAGTCCGGTAGCAGTTTTAAAACCTGAACTCTGTGTTACTGCAAAAAAAACTGATTTCTAAAAGGTTTTTCGTAAAATAAACCCCTGCATAAAATGCCGTTTTTCTGCAAATTAAACCGTAACCTTATCCTTGATTTACCTATGCATATTATTCTGTTATAACCCCCTCCGTGGGTGTGGTTGGACTTGCTGAGTACGTTTGTACTCACCCCACTCTTACTTTTTACAGAAGAAGACCCGGACTTCGTACCAGACGACGCCGAGTAGGGTTATCGTTCTACACCCAACCTTGCCTGTGGAACCGGCCCTGTTGAGATGCCTCCGCTGTCGCAGTACTCTGAGCCCGTAGTAGACCCTATGTGGTTCGCGGTCTGGTGTTATGTTGTAGCCTGGTTAATTATTATTATCATCTGTATCGAGTGTCCTCCAAGGTTTGTACGGTTTTGAACTATCTGATGTAATAAATGTGGCATCAGCCTCCTGGGACTGGTGCTTTGTATCACATTTAAGTCTTCTCTTATGAGGGGACGTTTCATCAGCTCAGCTGGAGGGCAAAGCTATCGAATTACTACTTAGTATTACCTTGATGCCGATCTCGGTGCGGGGCTTGGTGCGGCTGGTGGGTGTGTGGGGCTTGTCGGTGCAGTACACCCACATCCGCCGGACGCCGCCGCGGAACGCGAACCCCTCATGGAGCGGCACGTCGTAGGGCCTCTGCACCGGGAACTGCGCCTCCGTGAGCGGCACCTCGGTGAAGCCGACGGTCGTCGTGTCCACGGCGGCGGCGGCGCGCATGGCCAGCGGCGGCGGCAGCAGCAGCAGGATGAGCCGCCATGGAAGGGGGCTGTTGGCCCGAGGCATAGCCAGCTTAGCTTAGCTAGGACGTAGGTACTACATACCGTCAATTTATGCTCCGTTAAGAACGTCTTCAAATTACACATCCCTCCCTCCAATACTAAAAATTCAGGAGATTTCCAATTCAATCCAATTCCTATTACCTATAAACTTTTGGTAATCATCAAAATATATCTTTCTCTCTCCTAAATGAGGAGGTTTTCCTATATTTTATTCTTGATGATTGCATTTTAGTAGTCCGCTGCAGCAACTATTACGTGAAATATAAAAGTAGTTATTAGTAATGGAGAGAGAATGTATTTTAGATATAGGATATATGTCCCTGTTTAGTTCACAAAAATTTTTACGCGCTACAGTAATTTCGAACGTTCGAAATGTGGATAGCTGACAAAACCCATTCCATAACCTCTGAGCAAAATCACGAGATGAATCTAATAAACCTAATTATGCAATGATTAGACAATATCGTGTTGCGATAAACGACATGTAATGACGAATTAATTAGGCTTAATAAATTGATCTCGTGATTTGCCGTTAATTAGTTTTATAATTAATCTATATTTAATACTCCTAATTAGTGTTGTAAAAGTTGTCTAAAATTTTTTGGAATTAAACGCGGCCTAAGTAATCTGTTGGAGATGCTCGGCCGGTAATGTACAAAGGAATTTTTTTCTTTGTTTCGAAGAAAAAGAGAGAGGAACCTTAGCTTTTGGACGTTGTGTGTGCTGGGCCCAAAGTGCCAATGTGACCGGCCGGCTGTCTGTATGTTTGCGTATATCGATCGAATGCGGCCTTACTATTTTTAAGTGCCATGGCATGCGGCCTTGGAAGCAAGCGCAAACTGTTGGGCCGGCGGCCCTGGATACTACTGCGCCCCGTCCGCGAAGGAGACTAGAGATTTGTCAACATTAGATTTAATTAAATAAATAATACTACGTAGGCAATCGCTCCGTTTTGGAGCGTAAAGCAACGATAACTGTATGCATTAGAAATAGCGAACTATAGTGACGTTTTTAACGGTTTTATTTAGATTGGACCTTGTTGACTATATCGATAATTAGAATGGTGAAGTTGAATGCTTCAACGTGAATGGTCAACTATTCCACTTGCTCATGTTCCAGAAACCAAAAAAAACTCTACCCGGGGGTGTGAAACGGACCCCACCATTTTTTCATTAAGAGGAAGCCTAACCGGCTAACTGGGTAGAAAAACCCCCCGAACCATGGCCCATGCCTGAGAGTACCAAGCCTTGCGGCGAGCACAGCGAGGGATTTTTTTCTCCCAGCAGCCTGAAATTCGCTTCTGATGAGATTCGAACTCATAACCTGCTGGGAGCACGACGCTACCGGGCCGGGCTAACCATCTCCCGGCCTTTCGCCAGAAACCCAAGAGACACACAAGCCAAAATACAGTATATTGAAAAAGTCAAGGCAAGAAGAAATTCACTGAGACTCCTGTGGGCTATGGGATATTTGGTCGAACAGTTGATGCGCGTGCACCTCCCACCTGCCACGACCAACTTGGATGCACCATCAAACGTCGCTCCCCATGGCCGCACCAGCCCGGGACGCCGTCTCGACTCTCGTCTCGACCCGCTCCGGCCGGCGCTCGCGGTCGGTCGTTCCGCTTCGCTCCAATTTTTAGCAACAACTCAGCAGAGTCTCGTCCCCGACGGTACGCTCCCCGCGCAGAGAACACGCCGCCGTTCCTGGGACCCTGACGAGGCACATCAACCGATCGTTGCCGGTGCCGGCAGACCTCTGCTTATCCGACCGTGAGAACCCAGCTCCTCGCATGCTTCTTGGAGGCAGATGTCTTTGCTCGGATTCCCGGATCTACAACCACAGCGGCTTGAGAGCTGCTCCCAGATTCTGCTCAGAGCTGCTCCTCAAGTCTTGACACAAAAAGTGAAAACCCCACGACTGCCTGTAGCTGCTGCTCAAACTCGATGCCCATATTTTGGTTTTGTTTTCTGGGTCCCGTCGCGAGCAGTCGCCGATATAAGACTTGCCCACATGGCCACGGGGTGTGCGACCCGTCCCTTTCTCCTTTTATTTCGTGACGACTCACCGTGTGAAACATCACTGCTGTGCGTGACCTGCCTGTGGCCCTACAGCCGACAGGGACGCGTACCAAACCCTGCCTGGTATCGCAAACTTCTCCAGGTTCAGGTCCAGGTCCGATCGATCGATCGGCGACTCGATCGGCACGGCACCAGGGCGGGTCGACGGGCGGCAGCAGACCGTGGGAAAAGCCCCTTTTTCCAAGTGAGAGAGCCGGGCCGGCGACCTTTCGACCGCGCAGCGCAAATGACACCTGCGATTACGGAATTCTCTCGAGTTTACTATAAACGGAAACAAAGCGCCACCGTTTCCTCTTACGCCTCCTTCCTTTGCCCGTATGCTAATTCGGAGGAAAGCTTTGATTTTGCATCTCGCTTTCCTTCATCTTTTTCAAAGCGAGGTGCCTGTTTTAGTGTTTTCAATCTTTTTTCACGATGATTCTTTTTTTTTGGCGAGTCTGTTTTTTAAACAAAGATATGTAAGTGAATACGGTTACATGTGTCTTGTGTGCGGTGGAGAGGGAACATGCCGCCATGTTAGCCAGCCGGTAGCCTCTAGCTCCAAACTGCCTCACATGCCATGAATCTTCCACTAACTTTGCCACCCACCACCAAGCCTAAGTTGCCAACCATGGTTGTTTTTTCTAGAGTGATCTTCGTTTCCAGAGCACGGGAGTGGTTACGTCCTTCCATAAACAAGTGGGAATATAATCTTTGTATTTTTTAAAACAGATTCATCGATGCATTTAACTATTATGAAAAAATCTCACGTTGTATGGCGTATCACAATACAGTATATAGGAATATATTTTGGCACTCACGAAAGGGTGCTCGCTAGGCAATAGATAATTCAATGGTTAAGCCAATGGCAAGAGATCATAACCCCCTCGTTAGGCCCGTGCCTTCCATCGGTTTCATACAAATATACAATCGGCCTTTCTTGCATCCTCCTATCGTACCAAATAACTCCTATCATATTGAATACCTCTTTCATATGTCCATCACACCTATCAGCTTGATTAAAAACTACTGTTCTTTGACCTCCTCCGCGGGTTCCACAGAGAAATATGAACATACCCGCGATCTTAAGCTATTTTGCATAAAATGTTATCTATTTTTTAAAAAAACCGCAACTTAGTGCAGCAGTCCAAAACGAATAGGAACCACATTCATATAGTTCCTCGTATTAAAATTTTAATTCGACGTGAATAAGGGAAAATATAAAACTCCCCCACGCCACGAGACATTTTTGCGAAAACCCCTCCAGTAGCCCTAACCCTACACAATCTCTCTCCCTCGGTCTCCTGCTTGACGATCTCTCTTCTCCCTGCCGCCTCCCTCTTTGCTCTCTTCCTTCCCCCTCCCCGCCTCCCTCTCTGCCCGCACTGGCGCCCCTCCCCACCCCCACGCCTCCTACTCTCCACCACCCCCACCCGCTCCTATGGTTTCCAGATTAGTGCGGGCTACGACTCTAAGGGAGGGGACCGCGGGCTGACCTGGGTACATAGCGGCCTCTCCCTTCCTTTCCTTATCCCTACCGCCACCCTCTCTCTCCCTCTCGGCTCTCTATGTCCCATTACCGCCTCCCCTTCCCTTCTCCCTCTCTGCTTGCCTCCGTCACCCCTCCCCGCCGCTGCTGCGCGAGGTGAGGCTCGGAGGAACGAGACGCGAGCCGTCATGAGCACATGACAACCTCTCCCTCCCTTTCCTGCTCCCCGCCGTTGTTGTCTCTCTCCCTCTCCACTCTCTGCCTCTCCACCCGTTCTCCTCTCTGCTTGCCTCCGCCGCCCCTCCCCGCCGTTGCTCCAAGGCGCCCAAAGGCGTCAAATGTTCTAGTAACAATAAACCCATCTAGCCATTTATGTTGTATATTGCCAACTAAGAATCCCTGCTTTATAGTCCTCGCCAACTTTATTTCTCATTTCTAGCACGAACACCAAATTTACCTTCTTCTTTACAGATTGTTGTCCATTTATCATACATATATTATCCAAGCTCTTGTATGACTTCAGATCGATAACACATACATGCAAACCCTTGTAAGATTTCAGAGCAACACTTTTACCACACACCAGGATTGTGCCCATACTGGTCTCTATCTTTATAGGTAGCTTTCATCAACTAAGCTTTATTGCAAACTAAGAACTGTTGTTGATAGTTCTCACCAACAAGGCAACAACCTTCATAATGCATATATAGATCTTAATTTTCAAAGGGTTCATAGGTTCATGAAACAATAGAAAAAAATTTCATGTGGTTGGATTGGCAGAAATTTCTTGGGCTATGTGGATAGAAGAAATAACACCTGCTTTGATAAAAAAAAATCGGTGTGACCCCATATCAAGGTCGTTTGCATAGCCTCATCTTTCATCGTTTTCTGGTTGGAATTGCAGTGATCTTTGCACGCAATTTTCATCCGCTGCGGTGACCACAAAACTAGGGATCCTACTTCTCAGAACCAAAATTTCAAGGTCTATTTTGACGTTCCTGTTTCTGGGAGGAGTAACCCTGTAGTTTTGTGTTTTTTCGA
This sequence comes from Panicum virgatum, assembly GCF_016808335.1. Taxonomy (NCBI): domain Eukaryota; kingdom Viridiplantae; phylum Streptophyta; class Magnoliopsida; order Poales; family Poaceae; genus Panicum; species Panicum virgatum. The sequence continues at coordinate 76,248,266 of NC_053153.1, forward strand.
AGGTTTTTGTACAACCAGTCGTTGCTGTGAGGAGGATGTTGCGTTAGTACATATGGTCCAGTACATGGGCGCGAGAAAACCGCTTAAAAACTCTTGTAGTTTTGTTGTTTCTATCTTACTATTACTAATTGGAGGCTCCTTTGGAGCCCTCACGTGAAGTCACTTAGAATCCTAGGTTGACACTTTGAAAAAATAGAGAAATCCTATAAATTCTCATAAAAATCAGAAACATCCAACCATCAATCCAACAACTCTAATTATAATAACCATCGGATCTGTTATCTTTCCTAAGAAATAACCCACCTCTGCCATTATAAAAATAGACTAAAATAACCCCCTAAACATGTATCTAAATTACCCACCTTTGCCATAATAAAAAAATCTAAAATAACCCCCTAATTTTTGTGTAAATTACCCACCTATGTCATTATAAAAATAATACAAATACCCCCCTAAATTTGTATATAAATTATCCAATTATGTCATTGTTATTATAAGTTAAATTACTCATAAATCTGAATCTAAATTATATAATTACAATAATATATCAAAGTGCACCAATGAAATTCTAAAATTACTATTTCTATTATTATTAATATATTATTTATATAAAAATACTATCCACAATATATGTCACCATATATTCATGTACGATGGAAGAGACAAGAACACCAATTCCCGAACAAATAGTTCAACTAAATATATATTGAGTACACATGGAGGTGCACAAAATGAAATCTATTGTAACTAAATAATAAAAATATATATTTTAGAGTATGTGTTAGAATATTTAATAGATGTAAAAGGCGTGAGATGAATAATTATAATTATTGATCTTATTCTTATACATTTTGATTAGCCCATGCGGGAGCACGGGTTGACAGACTAGTATGTAATGAAATCAGGGCAAGACCTGTATGTGGAGGGGAAAAACCTTGACCACTTCTAGCACTAACACAAAATTTACCTTCTTCATTCTTGGTCTTTGTCCGTTCATCATACACACCCAGGCCCTTGTAATATTTCCTAATTATGCACAAAAGCACTCTAGTACTAACACTTATTTTGATTAGAGACAGTATGTTTTATTTCATCAGAAATCATAAAATCCTAAATTGCATCATGCTTATAATTTCCCATTTCCCCCCTAGTACGCTACCGTTGCTGATTCGTTGCATCCAAGTGGTCCACCGCAAAAAGACAGGAGGCGGTGGAGCAGGACGGCCTCTTAACATTTACATCCTCCATTAGCCTGCCTAAAATTCACCGTTATTGTTACTGGCTGCTGGTTTCGTTCCAGTGTTCCTGCCTTGCGTTGGATACTTGGATGTCCGCCAGCTTTGGCCACTACTAGAAGTCTAGATCACTAGGTGCCTTGTTGGAGCTTAACATTCACCGTTATAAGCTCCATGGATGTACAATGCCACCGTAACATTGCCGCTTGTTTTGTTTACACTAACCGTGGAGATCAAAAGCTTCCTCACTCCCAGGCCTCGGTGCCGCTCGCGCACCAGCCGAAGTTGAGGCTGGAGGCGTGCTCCTCGGAGAAGAAGCTAGCCGCGCCGTCGCCGCTGCCGATCACGTCCGAGCTGGCGAGCCATTCCTCCGTGAAGCCATAGCCGCCACCGTTCTTGTACGAGTCGTATGGGTATGCCGGCGCCTGCTGCCACTTGGTCTCGAACATGGAGAGGGGCGAGCAGCCTGTCGTCGTCGCTGCCGACGTGTCCAAGAACGGTGGACCGAACCCAGCGAAGGCCGTCTGCTCGAACGCCGCGCCGGAGTACGGCGACGCCTCGACGTCGTTGAACACCACGCTGGAGTCGCTGTCCGAGGAGCCGTCCTTGCAGATCGCCGCGGCCGACGCGCCGACCGTCGCCTGGCGCTCCTCCGCGGAGTCATTGGCGGCCGCCTCCAGCTTCGCCGCCGCCTCCGGCTTGGACAGCTTCTGCCTCAGCTCCCGTATCTGAGAATCGCGCCACGAAGACACGATTGAGTGACCAGCTGGCCACGGCACGACGCAGGAGAGTAGACGACGGAACGGCGGTGGCAGCGAATTCTGCGTACCTCGGCGGCGAGTGCGTCCTTGTCGCGGCGGAGCGCGTCGCAGTCGGCACGGAGGGCCTCGTGGCGGGCGCGCAGCGCGGCGAAGTCGCGCTCGAGCGTCTTGGTCTTCCAGCGGGCGCGGCGGTTCTGGAACCAGACGGCGACCTGGCGCGGCTGCAGGCCGAGGTCGCGCGCGATGCGGGACTTGCGGTCGGGGTCCAGCTTGTTGTCCGTCTCGAAGCACCGCTCCAGCGCGCGCACCTGATCCGCCGCCAGGCGCCGCTTCTTCTCGCCCAGCCCGCACGGCGACCGCGCCGAGCGGCCGCCGGCGAGCTCGTCGTCGTCGTCGTTCACGTCGTCCAGCTCGGCCTCCTCGTGCTCCATGTTGCGCGCCGTTAGGGCCTCGTCCAACGCGACCGCCAGCTTCTCCCCTGCAATACGCCGCATGCCCGTTTTAAAACAGCTCGAATCCTGCTCAAATTCCCAAAATTGCGAAGAACATTTCTTTTGCAGCTTTGTGTGACATCAAGTTCATCAAATGAAAAGACGGAATGCAGATAGAAGCAACACTTCATTGTCAAAAGCACAGTACTTTTGTAGCCCGCTGCTTCTAACTATACTGGTGTATTGTGACGGACATCATGGCCGCACGGCGCAAGAAGCAATTGTACTGTACCTTCTTCTGTGGATTCATGGCTGCTGGCGGGCCTCTTCGACTGCCTCTTCATTTCTGATCGGCACTCGAGCAGCTCAGGAAGGATTTGGAAATGGCGGCGATTCTAATTATGAGACGGGGCAGGGGAAGAGCCTTGGAAAGCAAGATGGCAGGCGCCGAGCTGCACGCACAAGCGAGAGGCCTTTCCGGCCCTTTTGGTGGTCGGCGGCGACGGCCGGGCCACTCCTCGTAGTATGTCTTGCTCTAAAGATGAACAAGTGGTGGTGAGTCCCTCTTCTTCCTTGGTGAGCAGCAGGAGGGCAGGAGCAGGACGGATGTGAGAGGGGGGAGAGGCCACAAGGGCAAACGACTGATGCAAGCGGCCATGAGGCTCGTATAAATAACAGCAAGCAGCTCGCCGGGCCGGGCACCCCGGCTGGACAGCGCCGCGATGTCATGTGCCAGAGATTTTTGTAGGATCCATGTGTTGGCATTGCCAGCTGGGGCTCATCGACATGCCTCTTCTTCTTTCTTAGAACTTGGTCTCCGTATTTTGTACAAAAATGAAGGTTGATCTTTATTGAAGAGTAAAACTATATTCTTGGAAAAATAAGGATTAAAAACATCTTTACATTTCGACTCCCATGTTAGAATAATTCAGACCCAATAGTGAAGACAATACTTTATGTCAATAAATTAGTTTGCCAACCTCGTTGAAAGCGGTTTTATGCTGGTGATGGTGTGGGTTTGCCAAAATGCAAAAGTATGTGTTTGTATATTTGCCATCACGGTGGCTCTCTGTGTCTGCATGGATTTGGAAAGAAAAAAAGAGCTCCTTTTAGAATATATTCCCTCCTTCCAAGTTTATAAGGAACACTAGAACATGACATGATCTTCAAAATAACACTTTAACCATTCACTTCTCATGCGTGTGTTTGGTTGGAGATGCGAAGCGAACCCGGTTGGAGCCGACCCACTTTTGGTCTGTTTGGATGAGGGGCGGAGGGAGCGGAGCGGCTCCAGAAGAGAATATTCGCCCAAGATGCGGGTTCGCTCCGCCTGTCAAATTTCGACGGACGGAGCGAACCCGTCCGGGTTCCGTCTCGTCCGTGTCTCGTCCGACTTCGTCGTCCTCGTCTCGCGCCCGCGGCAGCTTGCGCCCGGCCAGGGAGGGGAGGGAGAAGGGGGCGGGGGGAGGACGACGGCCATGGCGGGCGGGAGGAGCAGGGGCCACCGGATCTGGCCACTCCGCCGCGTCGAGAAGGCCGCCCTGCCGGCCGGACTTGCTGCCGCCGCGCGGACCGCCCCGCCCCCGCCAAGCCGACCACCGCGCAGGTCGCGCACCGCGCTCGCCGGTCTCCTTGCAGGCCGCGCGCCGCGCTTGCCGGGCCGCCGCGCTCGCCGGGCCTCCTCCATGATGCGGAGCAGTGCCTCCCACTCGGCGGCGGATGGTGGTATGGCGGGTCCCGCAGGGGCGGCGGCGTGGGGGTTGGGCAAAGCTCGGACCGGCGGGGCAGAGACCTTGAGGAAGAGACGAACCGAGGAAGAAGAAGGGTCCAGAGAATGATCGGTGGGACCCACCAAGCAGTAGCTCACGATTGCTCACGGTGTTAAATGAACCCTCCATCCCCTCTTTTTCATCCCTCCAACCAAATAAAAAATGGAATCAACCCAACCCCGACCCCAAACACAAACCAAACATGATACCGTCTGTTTGGTTGGGTGGTGGAGTCCAACCCGAATGGAGCCAACCCCCTTTTTATGATGTTTGGATGAGAGTGGGAGAGGTTGGAGCCAACCTAGAAACCGAATATTCTTGTAATATGCGGGTCGGTTCCATCCGCCAAAATCTGGCGGACGGAGCGAACCCCATTTTCTCCGTCCCTCACCCGTCGGTCTCCGTCTCCTTCCCGTGCCCGGCCCTCGAGCTCCACCGCCTCCACTGCCACCGTCGCGTCGTTGAGATTGGTTGAACAGGAGGCCTGGGGACGCAGCGGATTGTCCTGCCGCGGACCTCGACGTGTTTGGACGGTGGCCGGAGCACGGGGGCGCGGCGACGACGCCCTCGATGTCGACGACCGATTCCGCGGCGAAGGAGGCGGCGAAGCGCACAATCCCCAAGCTGACGCCGGGGCTGTCGTCTCTGGCAGCGTGGACCACGCACTCCACCGTGTCCATGCCCTGGCTCAGCACGAGGAAGGCCAGCCTGCTGCCGTGGGAGGCGACCGACCTGGCGGACCCGCGGAGCAGCACGGATCGGCGGTCGGGACGGAGCATCGGGGATTTGGATTGGCGGCCGGACAGGCACGGATCCGTCGGGGACGGAGGGGCGGCGCGGCGAGAATGGCGCGGATCCGCCGGGGACGGCGCGGACCGGCGGCCGGGGACCGGCGGCTCGGACGGCGGCTCTGGCGGGGCCGCGCAGGCCAGCGGCGGGGGGCCGGGCGCAGGCCGGCGAGTCCGGCGAGGGCCGCGCAGGCCGGCGGTGGGGGCCGGGTGTAGGCTGGCGGCGGGGCGCGCGTAGGTCAGGGCGTCGGGCAGATCCGCTGTGGTTAGAAAGAAGATAGGGTGTGACCCTGACAAGTGGGACCCATGAGTACTGTAGCAAATGGTGTCAAATATACCATCTGGCCCTTTTTTCCAATCCCTCCAACCAAACAAAAAAATAGGATGGAACAAATCCAACCTAAAACTATTAACCAAACATGAGATGGGTTGGAGTCATCCCAAAACAAAGGATGGAACCAACCCAACCCACTAGGTCTCGGAACCAAACACACGGATAAAGATTGGAGCCAACCCCAAAACGAGGGTTGGAGCCAACCCATCCCATCTAGTCCCACAACCAAACACACTGATAAAGTTTACATTATAAAAATAAAAAATTAATTGTCAGATTAATGGTCAAATATAGAAAAGTTTGAATCTTGATATGCGTGTACGCTTTATAAACGAGGAAGGAGAGAGTATGAGTTAACTAACAAATATGCCTTGTATGTTTGTGCAACAGTGAAGTTTTTTTTCTTTTCTAAAACGGAAGTCGATGCATCTGATAGACTATGTACAGTGCCTGCTACAATGTCAAAACTTTCAGACTACAAAAATATTTATGTAAAAATGTTATGTACAACATCCTGGATGACATAAATAAGGGTGCAGAATCATCACATACAAAAACTAGAACGGGTGATGAGTTTCTTTACTAGAATAAAAAGCATGCAGATCTTGGGCATTTACTAGCAAGATTCAAGACAGCATCAACATTCCACAGGCAAGCATGCATGATGCACCCGAATTAAGAATAAAAAAAGGAAATTCGAAGGAGTTTATTCTTTATTACAAAATTAACATTTAACAATAACTTCGCCACTGCCAAGAAATCAAATGGGTGCCCCTGTTGTTTTCAAGAACCTCACACTTATTTCAAATAGAAAAGAACCTCACACTCACACATCCAAAACACATAGGCACAGAGTATCCATAATGGGCCAATAGTCTAACCATGGTTACTTGCCGTAGTTCATTTAACATGCAACACCGAAGACTGAACCAAACCAAAATATTTTAAATGTTTCATCCCACTATATATATACAACTTTCCCTTACCCAAGTTTTTCTTTGCAAAAAGAAGACTTGCTGTTTTCATCCAGGTGCGTTGCCCTTTCAAGCAAGAAATGTCGCGCCAGAGCCTGCTGCCAGCAACTCCAGCTGGCACGTAGTATGACAGTACAGTGTGTGAAAATACTGAACCCCGGATGTGAACCCATAGCTACCATAGTCTACTCCAGCATGGGCAAATAAAACCGAAAACCAAATCGAAAAAACTGAAAACCGGAGCCGAACCGAAACCGAGAATTTCGGTTCCTCTTCGGTTCCTGGTTCTTAGGAACCGAAATACTCGGTTCGGTTTTGGTTCCTAGACCGGTTAACCGAAGAACCAATCTCATTCTAGATTTTGCCCATTAACATATTAGATTGGCCCAAGGCCCAAACAAAACCCTACATCACTACCTCCACTCGCCCACTCTCAACCCCGACCCCCTCCCTCTCCCTGCCTCCGCCTTCCTCCCGCACCCCATCGCACCAACGCGCCCCTGCCATCCCCGTCGCACCCTCGCCCTCGCCGCCCAACGGCAGCGCCCCGCCAGCCTCGGTCCGCGCCCGGCGCCTGCTTCGCCCGCGGCCAACGCCTGGCCGCCGTCTCCCTCCCTCCTGGCCACCTCTCCCTCCTTCCCTCCCTCTCCTCCCGGCGCAGTGGCGACGGATCGACGGCGCGCTGCCGCGGTGGTGGCGGATCGACGGCGCGGCGGCCGCTGGAGGGCGCGGCGTTCGGGGATCGCCGGCTTGGCAGCGGAGGAACGACGGTGCGCGGCCACGGGTGAGCACGGCGGCGGTGGATCGACGTCGACGGTGCGGCGGTCTGGGGAGGGTGCAGTGGCGGCAGATCGACGGCGCGGCAGCCATGGGAGGGTGCGGCGGAGGCGGATCAATGGCGCGGCCGTGGGAGCACGCCAGCAGCTCGTCTCGCCGATGAAATTTTTTTCTATTCTAATTTTTTTCGTTCTTTGTTTAGTAAACCTCGGTTAGTTCGGTTAGAACCGGAACCGAACCGAACTAACTGAAACCGTATTTCATCGGTTCTCATTCCTGAGAAGAACTAATCGGTTCGGTTCCTATTTTTTAGAAACCGAATTTCGGTAAAAATTGAAGAACCGAACTGATCGGTTCGGTTCTAACCGAATGCCCAGGCCGAGTCTACTCCTGTCGAGCGCTCCACGTCACGCCAACTTCTTTTCCGCGAAACCGATGAACAACTGCTCTTCACAATCGCGTTAAGCTTCTGACAGACGATCTCGACGAGCACCAATATTCCTTGAGGGTTCAGACTTTCAGTGCCAGCGATCTCTTTGTTCCCTCGTAATCGTATAGTTAAATACTCTACTTAGCATCCGCAGCCGTATTGTATTGTATTGTGTCCGCCGTGAATGACGGTGCATGTTCTGCAGGAACCGGAGCCATGTTCACTTGTGCAGTTGGGCTCCAAGCTCAGGGATGTCAAAGACTTGTGCCAGCTGAACCTGAATCTGGTGGCGAAACGTGGTGGCCACTGTGCTGGCGAGGACGGCGCCGCCGGGCCGGCACCCCAGCTCAGAGCCGCGCTTTAGGAACCGTCCCGGGGCCCACCGGCCGATAAAAAAGCAGGACAGGACGACGACGGCGAGGTTGAGGTCCTAAAGTGCGGCTACCTAGCGATGCCGCAGTTCGCTAGCCTAAAGGCTAGTACTTCAGAGCTTGAAAGCCAAGGCAAGTAGTACTCGGCACACTTCGTGCGCCGCGGCGCCGTGTGCCATGCCAATCCGGCGCGCCGGCGTTCGGGTTCTAGATGCCCGGTTGCTCTCCTCCTCCGGTCCTCCCGACGTGTTCGCCTTTCGCGGGGCAGCCGAAAATATCGCCGCGCACAACAGCGATGTCTGAGCTGATCAGCTCCTTGGTTGGATGGCCTTGCGCAACGTTAGTTTTCTTCTTCTTTTTCTTCTTTCCCTCCTCGTGTGTCATGCATGGCCGTGCACACGCGAGGCTCTCGTGCGGATCCATAGGCCATCTTATCTTATCCGATCCCTCGTCAACACCGTGATCCGGCCGGTTTGTTTGATCAGCATCATGGTGACGCTGGGGCTGTGGTGGTTTCACCAGCGTACCTTTGTGTGTCAAGCAGTAAACGACTGACGAGGACAGTTGCTACCCTACGCCTAGCTATATCAACTACTCAATTTTGTTTTTGGGCCGATCACGATCATGCCCATGTAAAACTGGTCCGCACACACGACAGAAGATGCAACTCCCTGCAGATTGCAACTCCGAAAGCTAGCCGTGTTGCCATCCGATCCGTCCTGCTAGCTTTCTTTACCCATGAGCATGGAGATGGTCTCTGCTTTTTCGCAGCGAGTGCCGTGTTGTCATGGGCACTTTTGACTTTCTGGATAGAGCGGCAGTGCTCACTTGTAGGTCCTCGATGCGATACCAATGCAGTGTCCATCACTTGATGCTACATACCCCACTAATCCGAACACCAAGAACGAGATTTGGCTATGCTAGTAGACATTTTTTTTGAAGGGTGATATATATGTTTATATATATGCTAGACATGCTCCATGCTCAAGTATCGAGTTACTGAGCATCCAATGATCTGAACATCCTAAAGGTGTGTTTAGTTGGTGAAAAAGTTTAGATTTTGGTACTGTAGCACATTTCATTGTTACTTGACAAATAATATCCAATTATGGACTAATTAGACTTAAAAAATTCAGCTGGTAATAATCAGTTAAACTGTGTAATTAGTTATTTTTTCAACTGCATTTAATGCTCCATGCATGTGTTCGAAGATTCGATGTGACGGGTACTGTGCAAAATTTTTTGGAAACTAAACAGGGCCTAAGATAAATGGGAACTGTGAATGATCTGAACAAGTGTCGAGTTACTAGCATCCAATGATCTGAACAAGCCGAGTACATACACATCAGATAGACTGTTGGGTCACTGAACACCTGAAAGTGACACACTGCTCTATCCAAACTTACGGGCTCCTCCTATCTTTTTTACTCAACACTACTGCTAGCTAGCTAACAAGCTAACACGCTCCATCGCAGCATCAAACAAACAAACAAACAAACAAACCGTAACCACTCCGCCCATTTTTTTCCAGCCCCTCAAAATGGGGGAGCCCGGAATCTATTCCTAGACCTCTGAAAAGCAGGGCGGGGAAAAACCTTGCCTTGGTTGGTTCCAGAAGTTAAACTCTAAACTATGTCTCATTTAAGAGAATTTTGATATTTATTAATATTAAATAAAATCTAATTACAAAACTAATTATAACAAATTATAGATTAATTAGGCTCATTAGATTCGTCTCGCAAATTAACACTCATCTGTCAAAAAAAATTATAAATAAATTTTTTTTGATATTTCTAAATAGTAAGATTTTTTTTGATATGATAGAGGCTAAAAAAACTGATGGAAACAAACAGGACTGGTCGGAGGCCGCCGTTCCCAGTTGGCCAGTTCGCCGTGTGCCCGGAGTTGAGGCGTGTGCATGGCCATGGCCCATGGCAATTGGCAGGAGAGTGAGTGGTCGATCCTGTCAAGGAAAAAGCTGGTGAGGCGACGGGTGCGGGCGACGGAAAGTGATGCGCGCTGCCTGCCTGCCAGTGCCACAGCCTTCGCGAGGAAAAGGACGGCCCGATGCCATCCCCGCATCCCGTGCGCTAGTGGCCGCAGCTTCTGTTCCCACAATGAGAACAAGATCGAGCTGGGGCTTTTGGCCGCTTGGGTGCACGGCGAGGCGAGAGCAATGGAAAAGAACGCGCAGCGGCGCCGGCGCACGACTTCGCCACTTGCACTGGCTGCCAAGTACTACCAACCGGGAGCAAGGACGACGACTCCGTGGCGTTTGTGCTAGAAAATTGTACGCGTTGTGCTGCCCGTCAGGATCGGTTGGCGATTCATCAATGCGGGAGGGAGGACGTACTGTGTTTGGTGATCCGACGGTTGGTGGGGGGGGGGGGGGGGGGTGGGTCGGGACGACGGCACAGTGCGGAACCCTGTACGTGTCAAATCTGGTCCTGCCTCCAGCTTTATCTGGCTACAGCAACGGACACGCCACGTATCGACAAGGGGTCACTGTTGACTCGACAAGTCCGTGCGAGCTACACTGCTACTGGATCGATCCGATCATCCGGCGACGGCATCGGCAAGCAGCGTGCAGCCAGGGTCCGTGCAGGTGCCGCCGCTTTCGACTATAGGGGGCCAACGAGCCTGTTGGGCCGGCACGGGCACGGCCCGAGAAAAGCACGGCCCAAACACAGCCCGGCCCATGGCCTCGCGGGCCCGTGCCAAGCGCCGGGCCGTGCCTGGCCTGCAATCCCGGCCCGTGGCACTAGCACGGGCCCGGTCCGGCTAAGGCATCAGCACGGGGCGGCACGGCCTCAGCCCGTGAACTCCCGCGTCGCTCCCCCCTCACATCCTTCTCGCGACAGCCGACAGGCGACTCGCCGCTCGCGTCGCTCCTCCCCCGCCGCCGCCGCGCCGCTCCCCCTCCGGCCGGATCCGCAGCGCCGCTCCCTTCCTCCCGTCCGCGAGCTCGGACCTCGCCTCCGGCGTGCTCGGATCTCGCCTCCGTCCGCGAGCCGTCACCCCCTCCGCAGCCTCACCTTCGCGCTGCTGCTCTGCTCAGCCTCCTCCGCAGCCGGCGTGCGACCTCGGTGGTGGCGTCCCCTGCCTTTGCCGCGTCGCGTCGCCGGCCAGCCGCAGCTCGTCCTCGCCGCCGTCGCCCCCACCCGTCGCCTGCGCGGCTGCGCCGGTCTCCCCCGCCATGATCCGCCCCGGCCGCCGCCGCTCGGGCCTGCCGTGCTGCCGTGCCCAGGGGCACGGCCCGGCACGCCGGCGCCCTCGTAGGGCTGTGCCCGGGCCGGGATGTCAGCACGGCGGCGCCGCCATGCCCCGGCGTGCCGTGCCTTCCCGTGCCCGTGCCGGCCGTGCTCGGACCGTGCCCGTGTCGTGCGGCCCGGTTGGCCACCTATACTTTCGACCGGCACGGGCACGGACATTTGTTCGGCAGCCGCTAGTGGGCGCTAGTCTCGCTCGGCAGCAGTCGGCCGCCTCCGGCCAGCCAGTCGGCGCACTAACTCTTCTGCAGAGTGCAGAGCACGCCGTCGCAGCACGCCATGACCAGAACAGCTGCGTGGCGAATGGGCTTGCTTCGCCGATGAGGCAGGCCACGGCGAAGCGACGCGGCGTGGGGTCGTGGCCATTGACGACCGGTGGTTGCGTCGGTCGCGGACCGTGGCCCCGGCGCAAGCAACCGCGTCAGCCGGATGCCGTGACCGCGACGCCGGGTGGAAGGGCAGGGCCGAACCCCCCGAGGACGTCAACAAGGGCGGCCGTCGCGTGGGCCGGATGGGGAGGGAGCGCCGGAGCGCTAGCGATCGCGACGGGAGCACGGCGGGGTCGTCCGCGTCGCGCCCCCTCGCCCGCCGAGCACACGACGGGCGAGAGCAGAGCCGGGCGCTTGCGCACGAGTCGCTTTCGACGAGACAGCACGCGATACGGGAGGAGAGGGCCGCATCCCGGGCGCGAAAGTGCCTTGGCCGGGCCGATGAATCGGAGCTGGTTTTGGCGTCGTCCGGACTCCGGAGCCCGGAGGGACCGGTTCAGGTGAGTCGGGGTACCACCCCTTGCTTGCTTAGGGCAGCTCCAACCTTGTTACCAAAGGGGTGCCAAGATAAGAGAGAAAAAGAAAGTTGAGGTGCTATATATTAGAGTGGGGGTACTACACTAGCACCTTCTAGCACCTGTGTCAACTTTAAACACCTGGTGCCTAGAGGAGAGATGGGAGAGGAGGGAAGTGGTGGAAAAGCTGTACTCGTGGGCCCACCTCAATCCATGGTGAAGTGCAAGGTGATACTATATATTGGACTGAATTTGACTAAGCTAGCAACTACGACGTAATAGTATCTTAGCACCATCTTAGGATCTATACGCAGTGGATGCCCTTATGTCCTGACGCGGGCACACGGATGCGTGCAGCAGTACTTGTGCCCTGTACAGTTTGAGGACGTATTTCCGCTGGAGCCGTGATTCGTCTCGGATTCTGTCAAAAATCGCCCGATGAGTTCGAAGTCCAAACTTGCGTGACACTGCTGCTTCAGAATTCAGAAACGTGCGTGCGTATGGTTGTCTGCCGCCTGACACTGCTGCTTCAGGATTCAGAACGTGCGTGCTTCCGGGTGGAGGACGACGCAACAGGTGGCCTCCCTCACCGTGCCTGTCCTCGCTGCTGCTGCTGGCTTGCTGCTGATATCCAGCATGCGAGCATGTGAGCAGAGCACGACGCCCTTCTGCAGCTTTGCTTTCCGGGCGCCTCCACACTCAACGCTCCAATCACTGCTCCATCACTGCCCTTCTATTGGGTTACATTGGGCTGTCGTTTTCCGCCCACAGTGAGCGCTCGATCGCCGACGTATCGGGGAAATAGGATGGGGTAATCTATTACTATGCCTGAGTATTTTTTAGTTGTTCTACACTCGAATTTTTTTTACCGTTGGATGAAGATTCAACGAACCACGGTCATCTTCAACCTCCAGCTTCCGTGAAGCATAATCTTCCTCCTCCAACCATCTCCACAGAGGTCCTCATTTGCCACCCCCCGCGTGCCCCCGCCCTGCCGTAGCGCGGAGCTCTGGCGAGACCCTAGCCCGCCTGCGGCAGCCGCCTTCCTACCCCGCCACCGCCCACCGATGTTGTCATCGACCCCGCCCTTCTTCTCCCCCGCCACCGGCCACCGGATATCCGGCCCCGGCCGGCCGGCGGCGCTCCCGCGCCGCCTCGCCCTCCGCCGCCGGCCGAACCACCACCTCCGCCTGTCTTACCGCCGCCCCCGACCTCCTCTAGATCCGCCGGCCATTGGAGCCTCCCCCGACCCCAGAAACCCAAACCCTAAAGGCTGCCGCCTCGACCTCCGCCTGCGGCCGGCGGCGAGGTGCCGCCGGCCGCCGCCGCCGCCCACCTCCCACCCCTCCAACCTCGACGCACGATTTCTCTCCGACGGAGCTCAAGAAGAATAGGCAGCGAAATTCGAGTAGGGGGAGGAATAGAAATACGTGTAATATAGCTTTCCCGAATAGGGCCGATCACCAACGGAGGAAAAGGGCGCACACGACGCGGTGATACCGGGCAAGGAACGACAGCACGTTCTCTCCCCGGACCTTGAGCGTGCTGATGCGTGTGGACGTGTGGTGTGGTGGCTCTTGGTTGGAGAAGCAGAAGCACAAGCAGTCAAGCTCCCCTACGCCATTGGGTCTACATGATGCCTACATTGATAGCCTACATGGCCAGCTAGAGCAGTCAAGCTCCCCACCCCACTGCTCTGCGATAGTGACTACGTGACATATCAATTAGCGATATGTCACGTAGCACTAACATGCTGGATGCCATTTTAGCGAAAAAAAAAGTTCGCAGCTTCCGTGATCCCGGGGTGCATTAATGCATCGCACCAGACCCGCTCGGCGCGAATTTTCGTGCCGAAACAAAATGTCTAAAACCACACCCAAACAACAATTTGGGTCTATTGGAGTATGTTGGACGCGATTTTAGCGAAAAAGTTTTCGTAACTTCGGTGGGCCTAGGGATGCATTTATTGCACTGCACCAAACCCGTTTTGCCCGAATTGTCGTGCCGAAACGAAATGGCCAAAAACACATCCAAACATCATTTTGGGCCTTTAGGAGAATGTTGGATGCGATTTTGGCGAAAAAGTTTTCCTAACTTCAGTGGGCCTGGGGGTGCATTTATTGCACTGCACCAGACCCGTTCTGCGCGAGTTGTCGTGCCGAAACGAAATGGCCAAAAACACATCCAATGATCCTTTGGAGAGCCTGTTTAGTTACCAAAAATTTCTGGCTCACTTTTAGACACATGCATGGAGCATTAAATGTAGTTAAAAAATAAAACTAATTGCACAGTTTAGATGTATACAACGAAACGAATCTTTTAAGTCTAATTAGTGCATCATAAGTGCTATAGTAATCCACATGTGCTAATGATGCGGTCAAAGGCCTCAAAAGATTCGTCTCGCAATTTTCAAGCAAGTTCTGAAATTAATTTTTTAATTAGTGCCCGAAAATCTCTTCTAACATCTGATAAAACATTTGATATGACCTTTATACCAAAAATTTTCATCAACTAAACCGCCTGAGTACGATGGACACGATTTTAGCGAAAAAAATTCCCAACTTTAGTGGTCTTGGGGGTGCATTTAATGCACTGCACTAGACCTGTTCTGCGCGAGTTTTCGTGCCGAAACGAAATGTCCTAAAACACATCCAAACATCATTTTTGGCCTTTTGGAGTATGTTGGACGCAGTTTTAGCGAAAAAAGTTTTCACAATATCTGTAGTCTCGGGGTGCATTTATTGCACTGCACCAGACCCGTTCTGCGCGACTTTTTGTGCCGAAACGAAATGTCCAGAAACACATCTAAACATCATTTTCGGCCTATTCGAGTATGTTAGACACGATTTTGGTGGAAAAAAATTTCACGACTTCTGCGGGCCCGGGGATGCATTTATTGCATTGCACCAGACCCGTTCTACGCGTGTTTTTGTGCCGAAACGAAATGTCGAAAAACACATCCAAACATAATTTTGGGCCTATTGGACGCGATTTTGGTGAAAAAAAGTTTTTGCAACTTCTATGGGCTCGGGAGTGCATTTATTGCACTGCACCAGACCCGTTCTATGCGAGTTTTCATGCCAAAACGAAATGTCCAAAAACACATCCAAACAACATTTTGGGACTTTTGGAGTATGTTGTACGCGATTTTAGCGAAAAAAGTTTTCGCAACATCTGTGGGCTCGGAGGTGCATTTATTGCACTGCACCAGACCCATTCTACGCGAGTTTTCGTGCCGAAACGAAATGGCTAAAAACACATCCAAACAACATTTTGGACGTAAAAACAAGTCTCTAATTTTCTGTGTGGATATCATGTATTTTACGCTTATACGTGCGTGCACTTGAACCTTTTTTTTCCTTCTTACTTACTGCAGCATGACAAAAAAAAGAGGAGAAAAGAGAAGAAATACGAGTAAGGCCCAACAGTTTTCGGCCCACCAGCAGAATCAGTAGTGCCCGTGTGCTCCCCCTGTGCTGAGGAATTGATGTGCCCGACGGCGTGTCTGGCGGAGCGTGTCTGCCCGCCGGTGAAAATCGCCATTCGTAGCGGTATCGGTGGGCGAGTCTGCCTGCTGCTACAGTGCGTTTAGACCCGCCGCTACAGTACAGTTTTGTTGTAGTGATAGATTTCTAAAATAGTGTCCGCCGTCATTTGATTGTGGAAACTTGTGCCAGATTTATGAAACCCCTTCTGTATATGCTTAAAAAAAAGTCTCAAGGAGACACACTTGAAGCAAGAAGGGCAGACGAAAACAAGATAAGCCATCACCAGCATACCACTGTGATGGTTTTCTCAACACACGTCATAAAAGCGTGGCGAATTTTTGTGATGGTTTTACGAGATCACAGACACTAGCTTGTGGAATCTTGTGTCGGGTTTTTGAAACTCCATCTGTATAGTTCTAAAAGTATAGCAATATCTCACAGCCTCCGAGACAAAATTGAAAGTCCCGGCCCCAACACAACTCACTCGTGCAACAACTAGTGGATGCACGCACGAGAAGGTGGAGGGGCCACGAGAGATGGTTGGATGCATGCACAAGCTAGATGGCTGGATGATTTTGAGGGCTGCACAAGACCTAGAGTAACAGTTGATAGTTATTTCTTGGTCTTTGCACATACCTTTAGGCGACGGAGAAAACGAGATGGAGGGAGTATTATGACTTGATTTTCCAGAAATAGCATAACATTAAAGTTTTGAGCGATCTGCTTGACTACCAAGTATTACCCTATCTATACAAGTTACATCATGATGTTCATGGCCTTTGGTTTATATAGGCCGTGTTTAGATCCAAAATTTTTGTAAATTGTCTGAATGGTGTATTGAATATAGTCGGAAAATAAATCGCATTACACAAATGAACTGTAAATCGCGAAATGAATCTAATGAGACTAATTAGGTCGTGATTATATACTAAATTGCTACAGTAAAACTACAGCAACATATGCTACTGATGGATTAATTATGTTCATTAGATTCGTCTCGTAGTTTACAAACGAGATCTATAATTAGTTTTATTATTAGTCTATATTTAATACTTCAAATGTGAAAGATTCCCTTTCAAAAATCCAAAATCCAAACTAAACTAAACACACCCGTAATATATAGAAGCATAAATGCATTCTTTTTTTTTTGCGAAACAGCATGCAATTGTTTTTCTAGCTTCTCTTTTACTGATGTAGCCGTAGGTACCAATTTTGCTCATTAGATTCGTCTTGTAGTTTACAGACGAAATCTATAATTAGTTTTGTGATTAGTCTACATTTAATATTTCAAATGTGAAAGATTCCATTCCAAAAATCCAAAAATCTAAAATCCAAAGTAAACTAAACACACCCATAATATATAGAAGCATGAATGCATTCTTCTTTTTTTTGCGAAACAGCGTGCAATTGTTTTTCTAGCTTCTCTTTTACTGATGTAGCAGTAGGTACCAATTTTGTATCTTTTATATAATGTTATTACATTTGGATTTGAAACTTTGCGTGCATATCTATCATCATATCAACTACACGTACGTATGGCAAGTTTCATAATTTTTTTTGACATGTGATTTTTTTTTCTCTTTCCGGTGGGATGTCCGACAGGTGGGAGAAAAATCCATATCCCACGCACATGCCAGAAGCATGTTTGAACAAGTGTGTTACAATACAGTATAATTTCTTGAGTTGTCAACTTTGTGTCAACCGAAAGAAAGAATTCCAAGGATTAATAAAAAAAAGACATATCTGGATCAAGCACTGTTCTTGCATATATATGTTGCGCAATATTAGCATGGGTGCCACCACTTACATATTACTTCTTGCAAAAAAAAAGTATTGAATAGTTCTTAGCTAAGTTGTTCCATGCGTGACACCGTCTTGTCAATCTCGCTCGCTTAGAGATATTCGCTGTGTTCGTTTGGCTGTAGCTGGTGGCTGGTATTGATTTAGTATAAGAGAACAATATTGTTGACTGGTTGGTAGCTGGTGGCTGATACTGATGATTTAGTATAAGAGAACAATACTGCTGGCTAGTTGGCTGACAAGCAAAACGAACAGTGCGATTATATACTCTGGTGCTCGGACATAATAATGGCGCTAATGGCTTCGGCCTTCGGGCACAGTATGTAGCTAGGTTGATCAGTACGCGGCCTTGGACTCGATCCTGGGCTTGGTCACGATAGTGATGCCCTGGGTACGGGGCACGATGACGACGTTCACGGCGCCGTCGTTGGCCGCGCCAATGTCGTTGAGCACGTCGTCCAGCGGCAGCTCGACCGGCACAACCAGCGTGTTCTTGCCGCCGCCGCGCGGCAGGCTGGCGAAGCTCCCGGCGTACTCTTTGTAGCGGGGGTCCAAGTTGCCGGCTTGCTCCGGCGCGACGTTGATGACCACGTCGAACTTGGCCTCCTCCCTGGGGCTGAATTCGACGGCGTCGAACACCAGCACCTGCTGCTGCTTGGGCGTGGTGGGCTTGGGCCGCGCAACGGACGGCAGCTCCACGTTCTGGCCTTGCGTTAGCCTCAGCGGGGACAAGTTGTATTTCATTTTTGGGAAAGATCCAGATATGAAATAGTTATTTATAGTGCCGGCGCCCGTGCTGGTGGCCTTGGTCTTGCTGTCGGAGCTCAAATCCGGCGCGCTGTCCTCCCACGGCTGCTTCTTCTCCTCGTCGTCCTCGTACCGGTAGCCGAGCTTCGCCGGGTCGAGGAAGTCGCGGACGGTGACGCGGACGAGACTCTTGTCCTTGTCGTAGAAGGTGAAGCTGGTGTTGAGCCACTCCTGATCCTCGAAGTTGCGGCCTTCGAGCCTGGTGGACCAGATGTGCCAGAGGCGGTCCGCGTTGGCGTGGTGCGAGTAGAACACCGGGTCGCGCGACGCCGTGCCCAGGAAGCCCATGTCCAACTCACAAACCTTCCCATTGTCCTTGTCCTTGCACATGCTCGGGTTGCCCAGCCAGATGTGGATGCCGGTGTGCGCCGCCGACTCCAGCTTGCCGGATGTGCCTGAATTCCTATCCACCGCGGGGGAGAAATTGCCGCCCAGGAAGTCGCTCGCCCCTAGCGCGTTCTTCCCGTCCCGCATCTTCATCTATATATACATTCAAGAAGAGTACACGTATGAAATCTAGTAGCTAATTGCAAGGAATGGTTATATCTTTTGTGGTATTAATTGTAACGGAGGAATATGGTTGTGTACGTATGACGAAGTTAATATATATATTGACGAGTAAATTTCACAAAGGAATAACAAATAAAGCTACAGATTTAATTCAGAAGGTGTGTTGCGTACGTATTTTACAACTTGTAGCGTAAATTAATATGTATTGTTATATATATATATATATATATATATATATATATATATATATATATATATATATATATATATATCGTGAAAGTACATATTAGCTAGTTATATTAAGGAGTTAATTTATCATAAAACTACATATTTACTATATTCGATCATTAAGTTTTGTAGTTTTTTGCTATACATTAGATCATAAAAAATCTGCAGTTTCTTATTATATATTACTTGCTTATAAAGATGTGTAATTTTGCGATAATTTTATCGAATAAGTCTATATCGACACGTACCCACCTGACAATAGATGTGGGCGAGGTTTTCCTTGACCAGGTCGTTGTGCTGCCCTGCCCTGCCTGAATATCTTTCGGCGGGTCAAACGGGATGAGGACACCGTCCTTCGGGTGCATGAAATTGACGTAGGCGTTGACGTGCTCCGGGTTCCGCTTGGCGTCGTACAGCGGCGAGGTGCTGTCCTCGAACATGGCCGGCAGCGCCATGCCGGCCGGCGCGTCCCAGTTCCAGTAGGGCAGCGCGAAGGTGTCGTCGTCGATGAGGCTGCCGAGGATGCGCTCGTAGAAGTAGATGTACATGCGGTGCCACGGCGCGAACAACCACGAGAAGTGCACGTCGAACGGCTCGTTTCCGGCACCGGCGGCGCCGAGGAGATGGTAGTGGCCGTCGCAGTAGGCCTCGTGGATCGCCGCCTGTCTGGCGAAGTTGCGCGGGTCGTCGGCCGGCAGCTCCCGCATCTTCGTCAGCGCCTTTTTGTACTTTTCCACGAGGTCGAGGTGCTCGTCGGCGCGGTGCGCCGGCCAAAGCACGCGGCTGACGGACAATGGCGGCTTGAAGCAGGCCCGTGCCAGGGGGCGTGCGGCCCGTGCGGCTGCATAGGGCCTCATTTTTTTTGGGACCCCAAAATTTGTAGCAGCTTATTAACTCCCTGCATTCTTCCTACTTGGCCGGCCCTAATACAAATGATGAAACGGACGCATGCCACGCCCTTGCCCTGCACAAAACAAAAAGGCCCGCAACACTGAGGAGTCCTGACGCCCGCCGCCCGCCAGTTTAGTTGCCGTGCTGTCTTCCTCTAATCCTGTGCCGATTCATCTTCAGTTCTTGTTTTTCACGAGTCACGACACCAAGGGCTGAGCTGTCGAGGTAGATGCCAGACGGCAAGGCAGGCAACACCGTGTCACCGCCGAGGCCATGATCACGAGTTCGCGACGGCGACGCGGTGCAGCAGCCGGCCAGCGGCCCCAGGGCAGGCGGAGAATTCAGCAACGACAGGTCGGCAATTTTAACTCTTCACACAATTGACTGGCTTAAAGGAGAAGGTAAATAGATATTTTTTTAATTCCCCAACTGTATTGATATACATATATACTTGTATCCTTTGAGTCTTTAATTGATTAATTATAATTTTGTTCTTTCATCTTTTATGTTAGAAAACGATCGATTGAAGCCATATTTTTTGCAAATCGATTTAGAAAATATGATTCTGCAAGCCAAAAATATAAAGATAGTAAGTCTAGTAGGCATTATTTCAGAATTTCGCACAGGGCCCCGGTTGATGCCGGCACGGCCCTAGCTTGAAGTCGAGGGCGGGGCACACGTTGTCCCCCTTCGGGTCGTCGCACACGAGGCGGTCCTCCGTGACCGTGATTTTGCCCTGTTCTTGTTGCTGTCGTCCGGCTCGGTACCGGCGGCGACAGCCAGGTTGGGGTACACGCCGAGGGCGACGCCAGTCAGGCCGGCGAGCACGTCCCGACGGTCGATGCGGAAGTAGTCACCACCAGCAGCCCTGCACAGCAGCGTGGTGCGGCGCTGGGCCTTCTTCCTGCTGCTGCCGAGCGAGGCGGCGGGGCAAGCAGAGGCGGCAGCGGTCCTGGGGAAGAGCTGGAGATGGTACCCGGCTCCAGCGCTCGCCATGCTGTGTGTCTGTGTACTGTGGACACTGCTGGCCGGTAGCTAAGTGGATGATGAGTGAGTGTTGTATGTGTTGGAGTGCCACCTTTTATAGACTCGATCAACCGCTACCTGCCGGCCGGTTCCAACAACGAATACAAAAAAGGTGGAACGAGAGCTTGTGTCTCAACAATGTATTTCTCAGTCTACAGTTACAGTTTTTTGAATAGCGAAAGAACGTTTCCTTGTGGTGGAACTTAGCTTGTCCATCCAGATTCGTGTAAAAAGCTCCATATGGTTGATGGCGGTCGTGTGGTCGTCCTCGCCGGACACCTGTATGTGTATTGTCCTTGTGGGTGTTACTTCGTATTTAAATTATTATCGTCTGGATAAAAAAATTGATTGAAAAAATGAACTAATATTATTATCTTTTTTTACTCAATATATATTACTACCTTCGTCCAGAAATATAAGGATTTGTTGACTTTTTAAACTTTGATTTTGACCATTCGCCTTATTCAAAAATATTTGTGAAAATATAGAAACCAATAAGTTATAGTTAAAGTGTATAGAATTATAAAACATATCATAACAAAGTAAATAGTATTTTTGTAATTTTTTTTTAAAAAATGAATGGTCAAACGTGATCGGCAAAAGTCAATATTTTTTTATATTTCTGGACGGAGGAAGTATTATCTTATTAATATTAAAAGAAAGAACGGATAAAAATATACGAAGGAAGTCGTAGATAGATTGCCTGCCGGGCACACGCCATTGGTCTGCCGGCCCTTTCGCTCCCATGTATGTGTCTCCACGCCGTCGTGTTTCTTGCCTGGTTTTGGCCAGCTAGCATTGTCCGGGAGTACACGAGAAACACGAGTACGATAAATGATATGGGGTTGTTTGGTTGGGTGACCAACTCCCAACCAGACTTCCGGTGGCCACCCAACTCGCGTTTGGATGCCTGTATAGACCCTGTAGCCTGTCCGTCCCTGGCTGTGCAGTGACGGGTCGTTGGCCTGGCTCCATGGAAATGCGAGGATCGGCCGCTTCCGCGGAGCCAAGCTTAGCCAAGCCGTTCCTACTCAACACTGCGTATCGAATCATTCCCTCCTTCCACCGCTCACCTCCTTACCTCACGTTCGACCAGCCCACCATAGGCTGGCGGCGCACTCCCGGGGTCGGCGGAGGCGCTCCCCCACGGGCCGCCGGAGCAGGGGCCGGCGGCGCGCTCCCCCGCAGGTCACCGGAGCAGTGGCGCACTCTCGCCCGGGCGGATGGAGTGGTGCCTCATGCAGCTCGAGTGGTGCCTCCGCTTCGTGCGCGGCGAGATGGAGACCGACGACGGCCAGAAGCAGCTGCTCGACGACCTCCTCGAGATGCGGGACCAGATCCAGGCGCGGCTCGATGAGGCCGAGCTCGCCGTCGCCGAGGCGGACCGAGACTACATGCGCCGAAAGCGCGCGGAACTCGCCTCGGCGCGCGGCTGCGAGACACCTCCTGCGGCTGGGCGTCATGGCGCTGAGGAGGAGTGCGGACATGCGTTCGGTGAGCTTAGGGTGTCGGTGATTTAGAAGACGTCGAGGATGAGGGCCAGGCTGAAGGACGCGAGCTCCACGCTGACGGCGCTCATGGAGAAGGTGAGCGGCGAGGCGTCGCCCATGGCGAGGCTGCAGGAGGCCGGCCAGCGCGTCGCAAGCCTAAATTGGCTACACCGATATTCAATTTGGCTTCTTGCCTCATTGCCTCCTCCAATCTGTCCTTCTCTTTTTTTTTTTGCCTTGTTCTTATTTGGATCGATGCAATTTGATTGGTGGAAACTGAGGTTGCACTCTATTTTTTGATTGGTGGATTTTGGAATTGGTGTTCTATTTTTCCTTTTTCCCCTTCTTTTTGGTTATTCTGAAAT
The DNA here is from genome assembly GCF_016808335.1 of Panicum virgatum. NCBI lineage: Eukaryota > Viridiplantae > Streptophyta > Magnoliopsida > Poales > Poaceae > Panicum > Panicum virgatum. Next base: position 76,270,794 of record NC_053153.1, read on the forward strand.
TGATATGCTTTATAATCAATGCGTGTCTTAAATTCATGAGGTGTGTGCGGTGATAATTGCGAGCAACAGCTGCTTGATGAATTTGATGAGCAGAGAGAATAGGAGGAGTAGATACGGCAGAAGTGTGGTAACTCCACCTTCACCCTTGTCCAAGGTGATTCTATAACTATATTCAGTCAACCAAACATATGCATACTCTGACCAGGCTAACTCAAATCACGTAACCAAACATAGATTCTTGCATCTCCTAGTCCAAGCTTGGTCTAGCCAGGCTTAGAATTTGTAGATCTAGTCGAACAACCAAACAGACCCTATGTGGCTGCGTTGCAGCAGATGTGACACCGCAAAGCGAATGGGAACTCGAGCGACCGCTGCCAAAACCAAACACACACAACATAGTACATGGCAAGCAAACACACACGCGCGCACACACTATTGGAAACGAAAATATCACTGTGGGCCAAAAAGCCCAAAAGTGTAATGATGAAGATGTGCAAGGCAATGCATATTTGGGTCTGTCCCGTAGTACAATTTTATTGTTTTAGTAGTAGTATATTTATATTGTTTCAAAAAAATTGAATTCAAAAAATCAAAATTATTGGAAGAATTGATTTCACTATTGGAACATACTGAAACCAGGTTTTAAATCTCGTGTTCTAGCTGCCGCTATTTGTGTTCATGTACTATTTAATTCCGTAGGCACCAACTCGAATCTGCTATTGGGCAAGATGGGCCTTCCCATCTGGTGCAAACCATTGGCCACAGCTCCGGAAACTGAAAGTGTAACGCGCAGGGGTAGCAGCTAAGGCTCTGTTTGGTTTAGGAAGTAGCATAAGTAGTATAAATTTTGATAAATAATTAGAGGTACTAAATAAAGATAGTTTGTAAAACTAATTTCACAATTTCTGTGCTACTTCTCGAGACGAATCTAATGAGACTTTTGATCGCACGGTTAGAGAATAATTGTTGTAGCATCACTGTAGCCAATCATCGATTAATTACTATCATTAGATTCGTCACGAAAAGTTACACCTATTCCTAAAAAAATTTTGCAAATAGATTTTATTTAGTACTTTATGCATACGAGATTTTTTTTAGGGAAACGTGCTAGCACAATGCAAACACGACCTAAGGGCAGTCACAATGCATTAAGGTGGTGTGGTAGATAGTAAATAGTGGCAAAATGATAGTTTTAAAGACTATTTGGGAAGTTCCCAAAGCACATCGTTTCCTCGTTGCACACCGTGTGCTACCTCCGATCGAGGCGAAACACACCGCTCCTGCTCGGCGTTGGACGCCCGGCCGCGGGTGTGCTGGGATCCGATGTTCCCCTCCCCGCCTCGCCAAAATCTCCCCCCCGCGCGCTAAAATCTTCCCCCATGCGCGCCATTCTTTCCTCCGCGCGCGTAGATTTCTTGCAGCCTGCGCGCGCCAACCCTAATCCACATATGCCGCCCCCCAACTCGGGCTGCCGGGCCACCGATTCGTGTCCCCGCCGCCGCTCTCATATCACCGCCTCGCCGAGCTCGAATCGCTGCCTCGGCGACCTTGAATCCCTGCCGCCACGGACCTCGCGCGTCGCCGCCCTCCAATCGCAGCTGCCGCCGCTCTCCAATCGCCGCTGCCGCCCAAGAATCCCACCGCCGGACTTAATCGACGAGGCCGAGAATCCAATCGCCGCTGCCGCCCGAGAATCCCTACCGACGACGCCGAGCGATGGATCCCGTGAAGGAGCGCGCTAAGAGGTCGAAGACGACCAAGACCGCCGTCGGACACCAAGCTCGTCGCGTAGGATTTCAGCCTCCTCGACCTCGAGCCGTGGTTCCACCTGTCGCCCTCAAAACCCAAGGGGTTGGACCGCTGCAGCACTGCACTTCTCAAGACTCTGCGTTCTGGTCTTCATCAGCCTCTTCTGATTCACCTCGAGGCTGTGAATAGTATGCATGATTCTCCATGTACCTGCGTTTTTGTACCTGCAGCTTCATGTTGATGATATAATTTGTTACCATGATTATTTTCCGATTTTCTTCTACTCCTCCATGACGAGGCCGCCAGATCTCTGAGTTCCGCCCGGTAGATTCGTTTCAGTTTATGGCCGGTGGTTATTATCCCTCAATTGATCTGGTGCTCTGAAAAGTTAGGATTTTAGGCTGCTTCTAGTTCTAGCATATTTAATAATTTTCCCATTTATCGTGCTTCTTAAGCATAGATATTTCAGATGCCATAAACAAAAACTAACTAGTTGCTGCTTACCTAAACTGAAATTATTTCATTAATCAAATGTTTCTGTAACATGTCCTGATGGGCATACTTCAGCATCACTAACTGCTATGGAGCACCTTTAAGTTCTGCTGATTAATTGTTGTCTCTAAACATATATATTTTCATTTGTTCAGGTTACCAACATCAGGTGAAGGGCTCATGAATTTACTGAATAACCCACATGCTATCAATGTGGGAGAAAATTTTCATTTCGTCGGTGCTGGTGTTGGAGTCCCATCTCCTAGTGTCCCATCTCCTGCTGGTACTGGAGTCCCATCTCCTGCTGGTATTGGAGCAACTCAAATGGAATCAGAAGACCATGAAACAATTGATTTGGATAATGCTGACACTCCTAGGGCTGAAGGTCGTCTGTTTTACACTACAGATGAAGACGTTAGATTGGTAAGTTCTTTTTCCAAATAGTGATGTAGATAATATATTCAAGATTGTTTAGAAAAATGACTTTTGGACTTTGCAAAGTAGGCTAGTGCTTGGTTATTTCATTCATGTGATTCAATCAATGGAAATGATAAGAAAGGCGAGCAATATTGGGGTGACGTTACTGCAGCTTACAATGCCACCACTGAAACGCACCGTAGGAGGAACCGTAATCAGCTGAAGATCCATTGGGGGACCGTCAGGAAAATTGTGGCTGATTTTAATGGTTGCTTTGCAAGAGCTACTGAACTCCGTAGTAGTGGTGAGAGTGATGATCAGGTACAGGAAGCTGCAATGAAACTGTATGAGAGTGAACATGATGGAAAGGCTTTTAAATATCACCATGTATGGAATGTTGTTAAAGATCAGCCCAAGTGGTGTACTTGGATGGGGAAACTTGCCAAGGAAAGGGCCAAGGCCAAGTCTGGCACTGAGAAACCAAGTGTAGTGGTTAATTTGGCAGATCGTCCAATGGGCCATAAGAGAGCCAAAGATGAACGTAATGGAAAAAGGAAGGAGTCTGGAGGTAATGGTGCTATCAATGAGAAATTAGATAAGTTCATTGAAGTAATTGAAAAAGCAACCACAGTTACTAGGGAAGATCGTGAGAAGATGGAAAAAGTGCAAGATAGGTTGGCAGATAAGAAGTTAGAAGCTGCAAAGCTTGCCCACAAAGCTGCTCAAGAACAAACAAAGTGTAGAATGCTTCAGAGTTACACTGAATTAGCATTGGCTGATACTAGTAAGCTGAATGAGGAAGCTTTGGCTGAGAGAAATAGAGCCTTGAGTCTATGAGACAGATTTTATTTGGTGCTATAGATCAAGGTAATTTTTTTGTTAGTTATTTGAACAAATTTTCTAGTGGCTCAGATTTCTAGTTAGAAGTTAATTGACTCAGATTTCTTTCTGTGCAGGTAATGAAGATAATTGATCCTTACTAGATTTTGAAAGGAAACTCGGTGCAAGGTAATTTTTGCCCCTTACTTTAAATTGTTGCACAGATTTTAATTGTTACATGCTATGACCTTTTGAAAATTGTGAGCATTGGAAACCTGTAGATTCATTATTGTTACATGCTTTGACCTGTAGAAAATTGTGAGCATTGGAAACCTGTAGATTCATTATTGTTACATGCTTTGACCCGTTGAAAATTGTGTGCATTGGTAACATTATGTATCATTTATTACATCAGTGGTCTCCATTTTTCACTCAGAGATATGATGCTCTGGATCGGCCTGGATTATCTCCGATCCAAAAGTGCACAGCTGCCATTCGCCAGTTGGCCTATGGCAGCCCTGCAGATCAACTAGATGAGTATATCAAGATTGGAGAGAGCACAGCAGTGGAGTGCTTGAAGCAATTTGTACAAGGTGTGTTAGTAGTATTTGGTCCCGAGTATTTGCGCCGCCCAACAGTTGAAGATGTTGAGCGCTTATTGGAGAGTGGTGAGCGTCGCGGATTCCCTGGCATGATAGGAAGTGTTGACTGCATGCATTGGCATTGGGAGAAATGTCCTGTAGCATGGAAGGGAATGTATACTCGTGGTGATCATGGTGTCCCAACTATCATACTAGAGGCGGTTGCTTCGCACGATTGTTGGATATGGCATGCCTTCTTTGGCACTGCCGGATCAAACAATGACCTCAATGTGCTGAATCAATCAACTCTATTTATTGATCGGGTTAGAGGGGAGGCTCCTGAAGTTGTGTTCCATGTTAATGGAGCGCAATACGACAATGCTTACTATCTGGCAGACGGCATATACCCGCAATGGGCTGTTTTTGTGAAGTCAATACGGGCTCCTCAATCAGCCAAGCATAAACTTTTCGCAGCAAAACAAGAAGGGGCAAGGAAGGATGTTGAGTGTGCATTTGGTATGTTGCAGTCCCGTTGGTCCATTTTGCGTCGACCAGCACGCCTATATGACCAAGGGGACTTAGAGAGTATTATGCTAGCTTGTATAATCCTCCATAACATGATTATAGAGGATGAGAGAGATATAGAACAGAACCCCTTTGATCTGAATGAGGCTGCTAGCACATCTACTGTCCAAGCAGCCACAATAACTTCTGGCCAGAACCAAAAAATGGAGGAAATCCTTCGCAGAAACACTAGTCTTCGTGATCGTACTATACATAGACAACTTCAAGCAGACTTGGTTGAACACATTTGGCAAAAGTTTGGGCCCAAAGATACCTAGGTAACAATTTAGAGGATTAGCCACTTATATGCTGCATTTTTCTATGTCCAGTTATAATCTGCTACCCATTTATATGCTTCATTTTTCTATATGTTCAGTTATAATGTGCTACCCATTCTGATATATATTGAATGCATTTTTTTTCAGCTGAGGAATAAGATCCATGGAGTTGGTGTTGCTGGAATCGTTGAAGGCCCTTGGAGTTTCTGTTGGGTGCTGAATGAATGCCTTTTTTACATCCTTCTAGTTTCTGTAGTTGAACTTCGTGAGACAAAAAGATTGCGTACTGAACTGAGCTGCTGCATGTACTTTTTTATTTTCAGATGTGTTGAACTCATTCCGTTTAACTGAGCTGCTGTGACTCATTGTTGCTGCGTGTATTCTGTTGAATTCATTGTGCTGCGTAAACTCATTGCTGTTCACGTGATGTGCAGTGTATGCACAGTGTTGTCTACTATTTCCTTTGCCATAGCTAATCGTTTGAGTGTACTAGTACTGTGGGTTTAGGCATTAATGAGACTGCTCTATACACACTAGTTTAACACATCATGCATTGGAATGGTAGTGTGTTAATTGCTTCCTTTTCTCCTCAACACACCACTTAACACACTATGCATTGGGACTGTTCTAAGGGCATGTTTGGGAGCACTCTACTCCTAAAACAGTCACTCCACCAATTCCACCTCATCAATTCTACTCCACCATTTGTGGTCCATTCTGTTTGTGTAATCTGTGGCTCCACTCCACCTTCTAAAGTTGGGCCTGCTATGCTTGGGCCTGCTGCATCTAGCTCAGCCCAGTTTCTTCCGCTCCGCCAACCCAGTAAAGCATCTCGGCCCATCTAAACTCCACTCACTTCCATGCGGACCCCATTTGTCAGGTAATTCTTCTACCTTCACTCCACCTTTCCTCTTCCTCCACCCGGGTGTGCCCCTAGCCCCTGCAGGCAGCGGGAGTCCTGGTGGGTGGTGGCGCCGGAGGGAGCCTCGGTGAGCGGCGGCGTCGGTGGGAGCCCCTGCAGGCGGCGGCGCTGGGGGCAGCCGACTCGCAGCACCCCGTCGAAGAAATCCCTGCGGTTCCGATCCGTTCATGCATTGGACGGTAGGGTGGGTGGTCCTCGGCCCAGCTCGCTACACCAGCAAGACCACGCGTCCTAGGTTGGGGCCATCGACGGCCATGCATGCTAGCCACCGCAGCAGCGTGCCCCTGTGATTGGATCCAGCCTTGTGATTGGATCGGATCCCTCTGGAGATGGTCGATCCAGAAGCAGCATGCTGCGCATGTGAAGAGAGAGAGAGAGAGAGGCGAGCGGCACCTGCTGGCCGCGGGCGGCGACGGCGAGAGCCCTGGCGGGTGCCGGGCGGCGAGCGACGGGCAGCGCGCGGCGCGCGGCGGAGCGAGCCGACGGGCTGCGGCAGGAATGTTTTGTTGACTTTTTCTTTTTTCTTGAAGGGGTACGTGCGTAATCAGTGGCAGATGTATAATTATCTCCAACTCCACTAGCTCTACTATTTGTTGGAGCACCTCTTCGGGAGCTCCTAAAAAAAATCTGGGGTGGAACTAATTTTTGTTGAAGTGGAGTAGAGCTAACTGACTTGTTTGGGTATTTTTTCATGGAGTGGAGCTGTTTTTGGTGGAGCAGTTGTAACACTTGGTGTTAATTTTGATGCTAATCCTATGATTAATCGCTAATTATGGCTTAGTAATGTCTTTAGCTTGTTATTGATCGTCGATAGTACCCCACTCTAGTCGAACTTTGAGCACGTTTTTCTCCTTAATCCAAACTCCGAATTAAATTTCGTCCAATATCAAAGTTGTAGAACTACTCTTCCTCTACAACTTCTATTTTAGCCAAATTTCAAGTTCTACCAGAAAAATTTGAGTTTGGGCAATGCAAACTTTGAATCAGGAAATTTTGTGGGTGCTGGTTTGAGACCGATTCGACCGGTAGTGAGCTCCGGTTAGACTGGTGCTCATGGCGGCGCTGTGCGCCACGCATCGCCGCGCCGGTGAAGCATTCACCGCTTAAGCGGCGCAGCCCCGTCGCGAGCGAAACCCCGTTTCGCTTCTCCTTCTCCGCCCTTCCCGCGCCCGCGCGAAGCCGGTAGGCGGAGCAGAGCCGCCGCTCGCTGCAGCTCGCCGCCGCTCGTCGCGTTGGCCGTCCCGCCGCCGTTCTTCGAGCCCGAGCCCTCCCCGAGCCGCTCTACCTCACCCCGCACCTCCACCGCCCCATCCCGAGCTGATTTTTGCCGTTCCCCAGCCGGAATCGCACCTGCCGCCGCCGCCGACCACCCAAACCCATCCGCCGGAGCTCCGCCCCTCTCGCCGACGACCCACCTCCGCCTCTCCTCGAGCCGATTGAAGGTAGCAGTGAGCTTCTTCGTACCCTAATCCACCTCCCCGACCGGCTTTCCCTTGAGCTCATGCGCTGCCCTCGTCGGGAACACGGCTCGCCGCCGTGCGTCGCGGCTTTTAGCCGCCTGCTCGTCGCCCCACGGCTTGGGACGAGCTCCTGCGCTGCTTCCGCGCGCACGGGGGTCGCCTACCTCTACTAGACTAATTCCAGTCCTCCCTTGCCGCCGGCCTGAACCTCGCCGGCGGGAACGCCGCCGTTGAGCCGACGCGCCACACGTCCTCTGCTCTGGGCGAGCACCGCCCTAGGAAGCGGTCTGACTGCTATGCCGGGCCGGTTGAACCGGTCTTGACCTGTTAGACCGGTGTGGTGAACCGGTTGGACCGGTTCACTATTCTTTTATGTGTTCTGGTCTTCCAAAATTCATAGAAATTGGTAGAAAAATCCTAAAAGGGTAAAACCAGTTGCATTAGCTTCATAATTTCATGAGCTATTTGATAGAACCATGAAAGGGACAGTTTCATCACTATTGCTAGATGGTTTTGCTTGCACTCGTTTGCTAGTAGCTGAAACTTAGAAAAAAAACATCCTTTCGACCCTAGAGCTGAGCCGATCCGCTCAAGAGAATTTCCTGGTCGTCATGCCGGAGACACTTCAGGCTAAAAGTAATTAAGGACTAAAATTCCATTCAGCACTGCACCATCCTTGAACCATAGCGAAGGCTGCAGTTTATTGGTTTTATTCATGCATTTTGTGTTAGTGTTGCATTGCATAGCATTACATCTTTTGATGCATCTCATGCATAGCATATTTCACTCGTGTAGCTGCTGACACCGAGGTATCCTACGAGCTGGTTGCCGAGCCGATCCAGGAGCCACCAGCAGGAGAGCAGCAGACCGAAGAGGCCGTTGAGCAAGCTCCGGAAGACGTCGTTAACCCAGCTGACTTGCAAGGCAAGCCCCGAAGCATAAATCATACTTTAAATTTACAAAGTATTATTAAATTATGTACTTGTGCATTAAGTTTCTAGGAGTTGTATGGAACCCTAGATGCATAATCCCTAGGTTACTCCAGTGTCTCTACTAGTATGTGTAGGACAATAGCACTGCTACGCTTAAATAAGATTTGATAGAAGACGGGTGATTTCCTGTCACCCGCGAGATATAGGATTGTTAATTCAGAAGGATGTAAAAAAGAGTACTGTATGAGTGAAAGTGGAGACCGGGTGGAGGAGAGTTGGACATGGCTATGGAATAAAGGAAAACCGGGACTCCACCTGTGTCGATTGAGGACCGTACCGTTGTTGGCACTATTGATCGAGGCTTGAACAGTACTAACCACATGCCAGAAGTAGGAGGTAGTTGAAACCGGTAAGCTAATTACCTAAATTGCGTCGAACTCTGATTCTCGACCTGCGGTGCTGGGTAGGGATGACAGATGGTGAAGTCGTCCACGGGTTCACCGGGTGTTCGCACGTGCGGGGCTCATTATCCGGGTGCTGGTGGCTTGATTCAGGCTTCAGGGTAATCGTGGGAATGGTTGCTCGGTGTGACTAGACGGGGTCGCACTTGGCGTGTGAGTTAGGTCCACCTTGCAAGGTTAAATCGGATCGATTCGCCGTGACTCGCGGATATGAGAACCTTGATCTCTCTGTCACATCGTAGTAAAGAAGTGGAGTGAGACTGGAATGGAAATGTTGAGTTGTATGTTACTAAAAGATAATATGATCAACCATGTATGCTCTAGAGAAATAGGTGAACCTAGTTTATAGCTGTCAACTCAATTGGAGCTAAAATATTAAAAGTAAGGATCCAGTAGTAGTAGCTTTTCCGCAAAACAACTCCAGAGCCAAAGAGCCTTGCATGTCTAGATAATGGGCTAAGTATACCCATAGACGGTTAAGTCTTGCTGAGTATTAGAGTACTCAGGGTTTTGGTTATAACCCTTCTGAGCAGGATATGTTCCGAAAGATTTCGAGGAGATTTGCGCATCTTGGATTGGTCAGCCTATTCCTCTGGGTTGGACTGTCGAGTAGGTCCCGTCTTCTCCGTGAAGTACAGGCAGGTTGGCCTCACATTAGTGGGCAAGATGTGAAGCTTGCCTTTTGTCGTCGATGGCAGTTATCATATTGTATTTTGGGTCTCTGTTAAAAACCCTGTTTTACTTCCGCTGTGTTGAACTCTGAGATTTGGATTGTAAATCCTGGATTGTAAAACTTTGTTGTAAATTATTTTGGAAGCTTGTGTTAAACTCTGTTTGTAAATTAATTTGAACTCTGCTTTTGCTTGTAATCACCTGTGCTCGTCTTTTGTCTAGAGTTCCCGTGTAATCGATCCTGGTTACAGCAGGCAGTCTGGGTGTACTGGTTGAGTGCAGAAGCTGTGGTTTAAGCTTAAGTTGTTAATTATTGCACTTGATCAGTATTATTTGGACTGTTCTGTGACTGCTGGCATCAGAGCTAATTGCACTTGGGGGTGATTACTTAAGTGCTTAGCTAAATTAAGAAAACTTTATTTTGCAAAACTTTTGGGTTTTTCGAAAAGTTGACGCTAGATGCGCTAAGGAATAGGATAGATAGTTCGTATGCCCTAATTATGTGTTATAAGTTAGGAGGCATCTAAAGTATCTATTTCATTCTAGCACTTCCAGCATTTACTTTTCGTTAAACCTTACTTTGTGCACAACTACTATTCTATAATGACGCGCCTACACTGAGGGTTGGGCGCACTCCAGTGCCCTTCACACCGGCCACTTCCCTCGTCTGCTATGGTAGATGCTCAGGGCGTTTGACTACACCGAGCCCCCACAGTACTCGTGACACGAGTCTAGCTTGCTGGGCACCGAGCGCTGTCAGATGATAGTAAAGATTCCTCCATGCCCCACTCGCTTGGATTGGGACTCGTGGCAGCTCACTGTCTATGGTAGGAAGCTAGAAGACTCTTGGGAGATCGCTGCTAGGAGGGCCATTGAGGAGTTTTCTGAGAAGCATAGTGCTAAGGTTATGGATACTCCTTACAGTGTTATTCCTCTGAAGGACGAGACCACTCAGGCTTATACGGAGCGGGTGAACCGCAACTTAAGCTATATGATGCCCGACTACAATGTCAAGACAGCCATCTCGTTCAGCTACTCCTCAGCTTTGATTAACCAATACGAGCAGCTTCGCGAGGAGAATGCGATGTGCAGGAGCAAGGTTCAAGAGGCTCATATCCATGAGCAAAACATGACTAGCGCCCTGGACAAGATTAAAACATTGAAGACTAAGGCAAGAGCTAGGAAGATAAGGATCCAGGAGCTAAATGAAGAATTGGAGAACACGACTCAGATGGTTGAGCACCTAGAGGGGCAGTTGCAGGAGGCACATGAGCTAGTTAATGATGTGCAAGCTCAGGTGCAGGCTATAGCTGACCAGGCAGCAGCTGAGGCTGATGAGGAAGACCCTGAAGAAGAGGAAGAAGAGCCTGAGGAGATCCAGAGGGAGTCCAGAGTTGAGTCTGGACCTGGGACACCGTGAGGACGTAGCCAGAAGACGAAATTTCTCCCTTCGTGATAGCCTGACTTTTGCGTAGTTGGTAGGATGGTTAGTGTGACGCAGTAGGCTAACCCTGGGTAGAGGAATTCTGTTGTGACTCAGTGACTTTGAGTCATGTAGGATAACCCCTTCACTAATGTTAGCGTGTTGCTCAAGTAGTGTGCAAACCTTTTCCTAATGTGTGTACCGCGTTTGTAATAAGGTTGTGGTAATGTAAAGAACTGTTTTAGCTCAAGCAGCGTGGCTACTTAATGTAAGGTTACTCCTGTAATGATCTTCCTGTTAATGGGTAGAACTTTGGTTATGAGCGAGGCTTTGGATGTCTGTGAACCTGCATTTTTGTTCAGCCATGCTCAGTATCACCTACTTTAGAGCCACGTCGGACCGGATCTGAAAAATTTTATAACTGCAAGTTGTAGCTAGACGAGTGCTCAATTTGCTATTTAAATTGGGATATATGTGGTTGCATTGGAAATGAGCCATTTTTATTCTCTTGGTGAACTATATCGGGAGGGGAATAATTCATGCTGTGTGTTCATATTAGTTATGCACATTCTTTATTTTGCATGGACTATTCCTAATAGCGAAATGGCTAACCAAGGGATGGTGCTTTTTCAGATGGGCGATAACAACGCTGTTAACCATGGAGTCGGGGGTCAAGGAGTACAGCCACCGCCACTTCCCTCCTTGGCTCAGGCTATTGCGGCCCTTATCGCTGACCGCAATGACCAAACCGAACTGATGAGGCAACTGGTGCAAAGCAATGCTGGCAGAGGTCGACACCCCCTAAGGCTTAGCGCGCTACCCCGACAGGTGGAAGAAGAAGGAAGAAGGAGGGAGGAGGAAGAAGAAGAGGAGGGGCGGCCGCCGGAGGAATGGTGGAGCACCGGGGCGGGGCGGTTAAAGGCCCTTGTTTGGTTTTGGTAATTGAGTGACAACTTAGGTGGACTAATAAGTATTTATGTTGAGATACACAGGAGATTAGTCCACACAAAGACACTAGTATGAGCAACATGTGCCATAGAGGAGAAATGACTAAGGGTTGATACTATGCTCATATAGTGTGATCGAGGAGCTCATTGCATATGAGACATGACATGGAGTTATGTGACCAAAGTGGAGAAGATCAAGACAAGGCTTGGCTTGATGGACCGGTTGCAATGGAGAAGGGCAAGAAGGCTTTGAAGCGAGGGACCGCAAGGCGGTGAAGCTTGGGCAAGATTTGGCGCCGATGGACCGAGGCAACGGTGAAGAGCGAGCAAGGTCAAGATCGATGGACCAAAGAGGTCATGTGAAGAGCCAAGTGTTGACTCATGATGATGATCAAAAGGCTTGATGGAGTTTGGTGCTTGTGTGGCATCAATATTTGGGAAGATGAAATGAAATGCGCAAGGCAAAGGTATGACTTGTAGGGCATTTCATTTCACTGGTCAAAGGTTGTGTAGAGAAGTGCATGACCAGATTTAGGATAGATGGCCGTACTATCAAGAGGGGCAAACTTGTTTGCATATCGGTCATCTAGTGCCACTTGAGCGATCTAATATTGCGATGTTGCTAGAATTGAGTGGCGTGGTGAGATCAAGTGAAAATTCTTTGAAAATGTTTGTGAAATGCTAACACACATGCACATGGTGTTGTTGGCACATTTGCAAAGGAGAAAGAGTTGGAGTATGTTTATCAACTTGGGGAAGCAAGAAAGGCTTTTTGGTGTTCTTCGGAGATTAGGTTGGCTCTTGGAGTGAAATACTGCTTTGATCCATTGTGTTTTGGATCAAATATTCAGTTGGGTTGTGTAGCCCTCTGAATAAGCTTTCCATAAAGTCCAAGATCACCAAATTTGGACATAGGAGCTAAGAGTTATGGCCGTTTTACCGAGATACATTTTTGCTGAAATAGACCTGCGGACGGTCCGCTCCTGGGGGGCGGACGGTCCGCCGTTATCTCGGATGAGCTCAAACAGAACCGTTTTTGGCTCTGTTGGTGGTCCAAAATGAACTGCGGACCTTCCGGTCCATGGGGACGTTTGCAAATCGGTTGGTTCGAAGTTTTGAACCGCGGACGGTCCGCCCCAGGGGTGCGGACAGTCCGCCAGGGGCTCTAACGGTCGACTCTGACACATAATCATTGCAGTTCTAGCCGTTGGTTTTGAATGGCGGACGGTCCGGTCTCTGTGAGGCGGACAGTCCGCGAAAACTCTATTTTCACAGGATTTGAGTGTAACGGCTAGTTTGGTGCCTCCCTTTATAAATAGAGGGTGTGGCCGGCCATTTGAGGTTGCTGAGCACCTTGGGGACTTGGTGTCCATGTGTGAGAGTGCTTGAGAGCCCTCTACTCATTCTAACTTGATAGTAATCATCCGATCGAGTGAGAGAGCGATTCTAGTGCGAATGCTTTGAGAGATTGCATCGAGTGGCACTAGGTGATCGTGTTGCAAGCCGGTGTGCTTGTTACTCTTGGAGGTTGCCACATCCTAGATGGCTTGGTGGCAAGAGGCTCTGTTGAAGCCCGCAAGAAGATTGTGCGATGCTCCGGAGAAGAGATTGTGAGGGGTATTGTGCTCACCCCGCGGGAGCCGCGAAGAGCAACTCTAGTTGAGCGAGACATGAAGAGCAATAAGTGGTCCGGCCGAATCATGTGCTAGAGCTCGGTGTGAGCACTCCACGTGGGAGAGTGTGACTTGAGAGTCACCACTAGCAAGAGAATTGGCGGCAACCTTGGAGCTTGTCTCAACGGGGATTAGCTTGGTGGCAACTAAGTGAACATCGGGATAAAAATCACCGTGTCAATTTTGTCTACTCTTCTCGGTGGTTTGCATTCTCCCAATCATAAGCCTTGTATTTACATTCATCTATATCTTGTGCTTGTGTAGTTGCTCTCTAGTGATTAGTTAGCTTGTGTAGCTTGCTAATCATCTTCTTGCTTGTGTAGCTAGAAGTAGAGATCCTAGTGTAACTAGTTAGCTTGTGTAGCTTAATTAGTTGCTCGTGCTTAGATTGTGTAGCTAAGCAAGTTGAGGTCTTAGATTTGGATTGTGTATCCTTGTCCTTGAGCATCTAGTGAGCTTATGTTTGGTTTTGTGCTTTTGCTCATTAGAATTGTGTAGGAGCTCCCCCGATTTGTGAAGTACTAGTGCTTAGGCTTGTGTGACTTGGCATTAGAATTGTTAGGAGAGCTCTTACTAGCTTGTCACTCCATTTGCTTTGTGTAGGATCTTTTTGGAGGTGCCTTAGAGTCATAGTTAGAGGGGTGAAGTCTTGGCTAAGCGAATAGTTTCAATTCCGCATAAGTTTCGGTTAGCCGGCGCAATTAGTTTTAGAAAGGACTATTCACCCCCCTCTAGTCCGCCATCTCGACCCTACAGGCGGGCGGTGCGCCGCACCGCTGGCAAGAGGATTAGTGCGGGCGGTGAGCTCGAGGACGACAGACGGGCGGTGGCGGGCGGGCCGGGCGGCTTTCGGGGTTCTGGCGGCGGCGGACGGGACGGCGTTAGGGTTTGGGGGCTGTCGCCGGCCGCGGGTAGGGAAAGGGTTGGGGTTCCGGGGAGGTTTCCTCCATCTCCGGCGAGCTTATATGAGGGTTCGGGGGCGGCGGTTGGCCCGGCGGTGGGCGGCGGCGCGGTGGGGCGGCGAGGGAGGTGTTCTACATGTGGTGCTGGTGCCCCCAACATCCTATTCTCCAGAGGGAGGTGCCGCCATTTAGGGCGTCGTCCGTCGCAGCGGCGCAAAGGAAAGAAATCGATGCGTATATATTCGTGTACGGCCCACGTTCGTCCGTCTCTCTCATGAGCTTTTCCCTTCCTGACATCACGTCACGTGTACAGCCCAAAGACAAGAGTATGCAAGTCCAGCCCAACAGCAGCAGGACCACAACGGTTCACCTGTATACATCTTTTTCTACCTCACGCAAAAGGCACAGCAAATAGAAGTCAGAATAAAAAAAAAGAATAGAGCTATACGCTGCCAGTGGAAGAAAAATTGAAGGCTCAGGCGCGGGGCTGAGGGGAAGGGTCTTTGCGCCAGCGTGATCTATGGCGGCCGCTATAGTTCCCATATTGGTGGCTCCGCCACTGAGTAAAGCCCAGCAACTCCCAACAAGGTCATAAAAAACTACTTCCTTTGTATATAAAATCGACAGCATTCTTTAGTTATAAGTTACTCGTTCCATTCTCTAATTGTTCTTGTTAGGACGACTTTTTTAGTTCAAATTGCATCAAAAAAGCTATCCTAATTACAACAATGAAAGTATGGAGGGAGTAGTTTATTATGACTGTCAACATTTCACGGCTGGAGGGAGTACAAGATGGCTGGAGAGATGGAGGGCGGCTGGCCGGGGGTGCCATGCGAGAGGTGAGAGAGAGCGCCGGACGATGTATTCAAGGATGAATAATTGCAGTCCAGTGTTGAAATCACGTCCGGCGATATCTTAGATCAGTCGTGAATGACCGGGAGGTCAGCAAATCCATTCTTGGCTAACACATACTACCTCTCTTCTCATCACTCATGCACCGCCCGCCATCAGTCATCTCGTACTCTGGATTCGCCACTTGGTCTATCAAAGGATAATTAACATTAATCATTGTGAGTATATCTCTCAAATCTCAGCCTACTTCATCAGGGCTTAAATTTCTCAGATTATTACTAATCGTTCCTTCCATTTCCTTTTATTATATATTAAAAGCAAGAGGAAATAATCTAGAACACATCAAAAGAATGTGCATTCCAACTCGTGTGCACCAGTAGCGGATCCAGGAATGGATTAAGGGGGGCTTATTACTTCTTCTATTCTTCTTTCTCCCCTTTTCCCTTCTTCTTTCTCCTCAAAAATGGAGGGGGCTCGAGGGAGAGCTCCATTGTTTGTGGGGGTCTAGGAGGCCTCCCACCGCTGCCTCCGCTACTGTGTGCACCCAATCACCTAGGCTGGCAGTCACGCCGGAAGTTGCAAACAGCACGCAGCGTCGGAGTGACGGCCGCATCGCCGCTCGCGCCTCGTGGCCTCATCGGCCCTGCCGCCCCCGCCCCCTGTCTGCGGTCTCCATCGTCTGCTGCTCGACGGCCTCCATAGCTCGGCCGTGAGATGAATCAATTTGTGGTTCGTCCAATCCCTAGCACCCTCTACCAAGGATAGGTGAAAGTATCAAGGCCCAAGAAGGGAGGATTGAATTGAGACTTTTTCAAATTTCTACCAAGTCCTTATCCTAATACTAGTGTTGCCCAATCTACAAAGGTTGAACCTATCAACTAGAGCACACTAGCATCATCAACCTAGGTTGGTAAACACACTAACAGCATCATCACACTAACAAATAATCAACCTAGTCAAAAGAACATACTAGCAAGTGAATGATCTAGTCAAGTAGCAAGCAAGGTTGAGCAACAACTAGCACAAGTAATATGAAATGCTAGAATTGTAAATGCGAGGGACACGAGACAACCGGATTTTTTCCCATGGTATCGATGAGTTGACGCTCCCCCTAGTTCACGTTGGAGCACCCACTAAGGGTATCGCTCTCTTGCCCCACGAAGAAGCAAGTCTCCACTAAGAATGCTCTTTCTCCATCTCCGTAATGGCGAGCTTCACACCATGTACAATCTTCACTTCTTGGGGCTTCCACAAACTCTAAGAGCTCACCAAGAACCTTCTGATCACCAAGACCGTCTAGGTGCCGTCAAACACCAAGAGTAACAAGCTCTCTAGGCTTCACTTGACCCTCATTAAGATAGCCCTAAGCTCAAGCACACTTGCTACTCAAGAAATGGATGTTTTCTTCAAGTTTGGATTAATTTCTAGCTCTAGATCTTCATCTCATGGCTCAAAGCACTCTCTTATCTTCTCTAAGGTGGCCTCATGTATTCAATGTGTTAAAGGCATCATAAATAGTAGGCAACTTATATAGGGTGGAGAAGCCCCCATAGCCGTTGGAAATCCACTTCACAAAAGTCAAGACCATCGGTTGAACCGACGGGTAGGCATCGGTTCAACCGGTCACATTGAGTATAAATAGTAGCCATTGGAGTTCTGACACTGTTGACAGGCTTGCGTCATTGCACCGATGCTTGCACTGATGGGGCATCAGTTAAGCCGGTGCTAAAGAGTATTTTGATTTCAGCAAAACATCGTCTGGTCAATAGTACAGTGCATGCACCGATGCTTATCTTGAAGGCGTCGGTTAAACCGGTGTTTAAGCAAAATTTTCATCCCTAAAACATGCTCTCTGGATGATAGTATGGTGAATAAGCCGACGCATATTCTTTAAGCATCGGTCCAACCGGCGCAGTAGAGATTTCAACCTTGATTTCCATCTACACGGCAGCATTAGGCGAAGCCAAGGCATCGATGCATCCGATGTCCTTCGGTTGCACAGACGCCCAGGCGTCGGTTTTACCGGTGAGGCTGTGTTTGTTGTTTTTCTGCTGAATTGACTTGGAGTTGATTCTTTCTTCGAGTTTTCGTTCTTGCAAGTGTTTTCTTGAATTCTTTGAGCTGTCTTGAGCTGAGTTTGAGCAAGTGTGCGAGATTTCTAAGGCCAACTCGATTTGGATCAAGCTACTGACTCGAGAACCCCTCTTAATAGTACGGTCAAGAACTAAAAACTATAAAACCTTAACTAAATCAAGTGTCATTCATCTCCTTATGACACTCGACACTAGAAAGGTCCTTAATCTTTAAAACCGAGTCCTTGGCACGCATGATCGTTTGAATTGAGGGGGTCTCCTTTCACATTTCATATGAGACATAAACGGTAATTGATTTTTCCTTCAAAACACACGTTAGTCGCATACGGTTGTCATTAATCACCGAAACTTACCATATACATCTACGGACCTAGATGCGCTTCAACAGGCTTCTTCCTCCTCGGTTCTTAGTCTGGGAAAAATGGTCCCCCTGCGGTTCATTTCTAGCTCCGCCACTAACTACCACTGTTAAAATTGCAGTAACTACAGCCCTGTTTGGTTTGAAGTATTTTCACAGGAAAAATAGAGGAAATCAAAATGCAGGAAAGGAAAGTGAACTGAGCGTTTGGGACGAAGGAACAGAGTCATCCCTTTTCTCCGGAATACTGTAGCCACCATTCGATTTCACAGGAACCAGAAAATCCACTCCCACCTCTTGTTTTCTCTCCCTTCGCTGAAGCCCGAGGCAGCTGCTCCATTCACTCTGTTCGCTCGATTTGTCAGCCAACCAGCTAACAATGTTTTTCTCTAATACCAAATCAGCAACAGCAACCAGCCAGTAAGCAGTATTATTCTCATATAACAAATTAGCTCCAGCCACAGGCAAGCGAACATTAGCACTGCATGAGAGACGATTAGGCGATTACTAGTAATCATTAGCGCTTCCTATAGAAGGTGAGCGTTGTCTTAATTTCTTATATTTGTAAGTCCCTGTTTACCAGATTTACAATAAAATAAATTATTGTTTATCAGATTAACAATAAAAATAAGTTACCGCATGTCATACCAACAGTCTGCTTAAGAAATCACTAAGTATTTAATGTGTTTTAGCAATTCCAATGGTTCATAACTCTTGTGTTATAGTTTCCTTCATTCCAAACACTTTATTCTATTCTTTTCCTATGTTTTATCATTCCTCTGTTTTGCCATAACCTTTGCATTTCATTCCTTTGTTTCCTTCCATTCCTCTATTTTGTATTCCTTTGATCCAAACATGCCCTACATGTTTAGTTCTTTGGAACCCACTCTTTTGTATCAGTCAAATAGATCATCCCTAGTGTTTGCAGAAATTCCTTGGATCTCGTATTTGTCCAAATGTAGCTGGGCCTTTTGGGATAACCGCAAAACCAAGTTGGGCCTCGAAACTGCTCGGACGACGAGCGAAGGTGGCCCAGCGCGGGGGAAGCGAGCAGGGGCGTCGTTTCTCTCGTGCGAACGGTGCAGCGCAAACGGACAAGAAATGGATCACGGTTCCAAAATAAAAGATCTTCATCTCGGGTCACTCCAACTGCTATTTAGGGATTAAGGTCATTAGCACAACAGATTAATAAAACGCGGAGCGTCACTTGGGTTTGTCAGCGATTATCCGAGACTTAGAAAAATTCTAAGTTTCCAGTGAACAATATGTAAGAAAAGCTCTAAGGTGATGGGCATCATTAACGGGCATCCTCACGCTAAGAAAAGCCTTGGTCTCACGCACGCGTAGGATGCAGGGCAAAGAGGCCGCGGGTCGCCTCGCCGCTGTCGCGCTCTGCCAATTTCCGAATTGTAATTGTGAAAAGTTAAGGAATTCCAAAAGTTAATAATCCCCCATTGGTAGCTTCCCGTGCTGGGCCGCCGTGATTCGGCCCATCTACTCGTCCGATTTCGGCATCCTCCGGAGCCTCACAGAAGTCCCTTAACCCTTCCGTGCGCGGGTGGGAGGCGTCGCGTGATCGCGTCGCACAGACCCCCGCACCTCCGTCTCCGCCGCCGCCGCCGCCCCCTTCCGTCCCCTCCGCCGCCGCCGCCACCGCCCTTCGCTGTTTCCCCCGCCGCCTCCGCCTTCCTCGGCCTCCTCCGCCGCTCCCCTTCTGCGCCGCCGCTCGTTGTACTTTGCCAACCGAAAGCCGTCCGTCCGCGCTGCTCACCGCATCACACGACAATGCTTGATATCAACCTCTTCCGCACCGGCCGTTGCGGTAAGAAAGAGGACGGCGATCCGGACGCCGTCCGCGAATCGCAACGCAGTCGCTTTGCTTCCGTAGATATTGTCGACGAGGTCATCAACCTAGACGAGCTGTGGCGCAGTAGTAAGTTCTCTTCGTTGGCCCTTCCAGATCTTCGGTGTACATCTATCTGACTTCCAGCATTCTCGTCGCTACAGGGCAGTTCGATCTGGATAATATCCGAAAGGAGATCAACGCCACCAGCCGAAATACGGGCAAGCTGAAGATGGTACGTCCACTAGTGTCTCCCGAAGATTTATATATAGATCAATCGACTAAAATCTTCCAATTTTGCTACCTGTTACTTGTTATTGAGGTGCTGGGTCTTACTTTCCTGTGCTGTGCTGTGCCTATCTGTCCCAGTTTGGCTTTGTGATGTGCTTTTGTTTCTCTGCAGGTCATGCGTCAGGTTGAACAGAAACTCAATGCGAACAAGGAATTACAGAAAGACATCGAGGAAAAGTTGGCTGCCAATGCTGAGGTAAGATGGAAATCTGATCTGGTTGTCCTCATCATGATTTTTCTTTATGCATGTTTATTTCCATTGTGACAAAATTTTCAAATCCTGCAACCTATTCTGGAACTTTGATAGTCCAACAATTCAGATTAATCTCTGCTCTCACCCCTCTCAGTCAACTCATCTCAGGCTTTGTGAGAGCTAACGTGACTTTTACCTAGCAAATTTGTTTCTTTTATTGCGTGTCTTGGGGTTTGTTGTGATGTTTGTGTTGCTGTGCAGAGCAAGCTAGAAGGTGTCCATGAGGAGCAAATTAAGCTGTCCATTAGGTTGAATGAACTAAACGAATCCATTGAGGAGTATTGCAGCATGATGGTTATACTCATGTCTAGTCTAGTTTCTTGTGTAACTTCTGTTGTCCTTGGGTTTGCCATGATGGTTTCTTTGTTCATGTGCAGAGAAATAACGAACTAAAAGTTAAGGAGCACATGGAATCCACCAATCAGATAAAGGAGAGGTTGGCTGCCACAGAAGCTGAGGTGCGGCGCATCAAGATCATGCTTGACACCAAGCTTATGGCTATTGGCAATATTGTGCATGAATCTGTGCCCATCAGTGACAATGAGGTGCGCTATAATTCTGGAGGTCTAGATAAATAGGTCAATCTAGTTCTAGCAAGAGAAACAATGTATTATTATTAATTTAAAAAGTGAAACTCGGAGTCATAAAACTTTTTGCTTCACTGCCATCCCTGGTAGCTTGGCTTGTGGGGCCTGTCTTTCATGATTCGATCCTAGAAATTCAGAGATGTTCCTCCTAGCTGGTTACTAGAAATTCATTCTGCTTAGCTGATATCAATAGCTGGTTGGATTTATTAAGTTACTTGTTACAGGAAAATAATGTTGTTTTAAGGACATGGGGAGGAAGGAGAATGGAGAGAAACTTGAAGAATCATGTGGATCTTTGCAGGAAGCTTGACATTGTGGCTTTTGAGGAAGGTACATGCTCACAACTTCCCTCTGTTCCTCAAGTTCTTTCTAGCTTTCAACTTTGTTTATTCTAAATTGTTTTCTGCTGTTCTCATTATCTTGATTTATTCTTAGCCGCCTTTCTAGTGTGGCTGCATGTGATGGTATTGCCCTTGTGTTGCAATGTTTATTTGTGTCTTAGAATGTGGAACCACTCATCAACTCATACTGGTATAGAAGAATATTTAGTTTTGTTCTGGGGCTTCTGTTTATTTACTGAGGCTTTCCATATGTCATTATACATGTCAAGAATTTATTTTCATGTCTTGCTTAAGAACACGAATAGATTTTGGCTGCCAATGTTATGTTAGGGAAATGTTCTTTCAGTGTTTTGTGATTTAGGATTTAGGATGATTCCACCAATTTTTTAGTACACTTGTCACCTTTGTTATCTCTTAGGGCTATTGAGTTGCAATCAACATTTTCAATATAATTTGATGCCTTAAAAAAAAAAACGATTGCATGACTGGAACTTTCTGTTCATTGATGACATTTTTAAACAATTCAGTTGAGCATTTGTTGCACTTATATTTTTTTTTATCTTGGCACAGAACGGTTTCTATCAAGTTAGCTCTGTTTCCTATCTCCTATATTACTTTTATTTTTACCAGGGAGTCATGCAATAGTTACTACTGCCAGTGGCTGTGGTAACTGAAATCTCAAACTGAACCGATCCTCTTGTAATCAGGCTTTTTAACCCCACTTAGGATCAAATGCTTTGTACTAACTTAAATCTCAACTGAACCGATCCTCTTATAATCAGGCTCTTTAACCCCACTTAGGATCAAATGCTTTGTACTATAGGATAAGTTTGTTAATTAAAACCAGGGAAGTTTTGCTGTTAAAGCTGAATCATAGTTATTGGTTGCAAATATTCATAATGTGTTCTGTGCCAAGACTAGACCACATGGACATAGTGATTAACATATACTCCCTCCATCCCAAATTATGGGTTGTTTTGGCTTATATCTAGGTGTGTAGCTAATCCCAAATTATGGGTTGTTTTGGCTTATAACTAGGTGTGTAGCTAAGTCAAAACGACCTATAATTTGGAACAGAGAAGTAGAACTAATAGTTTCTTGTTCTTGGTACTTGATTTCTCCTGTTTAAATATTTTATTATGTAATTGTGCATTGTGTTAGGTGATTTATCTGCCAGTGGCACTGTTTGTTGATTCACTAATTAAGTATATGTTGAAGAAAAAGGCCATGTCATGATGCTTTCAATTTTCAGAAATTTAGCTTGCTTAATGTATAAGCTATACCTTAGTTAAGCATAGCTGTTCTCACATCATTTGATTCCTCTCCAAATCACTCTATTTGTGTTTTTATTTACTTATGCTTTTTCATGTCTCAACTAATTCGTTCCAGATTGCTGATTGGCCTTTTACTCTTAACTGCACCATATATTCTAGTCATCTGTAAAGTACATGCTATTTTTTGGTTTGCTGCACACTCATGGAAACTAGGAAGCCAATTGGATTGGGGCAAACGGTCAAGTTTTATTTGTGCATGGTCAATTTTCCACTAGCACATGGAGTTCCTGAAAAATATCAGGAGAGAACCTCTATTTATCTCTTCCGTATTCACAATCTGAACTAATTTTTTTATGAAATCTGTCAATCAAGTCGAATAATTGTGAAATGCTTTCGTTACAGAGTAAATTTTGTATTATTGTAACTGTGGCACCAGTTCTTTTTGTTTCCTGTCGTTGATGTTAATTTTTAGCATACGGAGTTTAACTCCGTGATTCACGTTGAGGATTTTGAAATCACTTGTCACAATTGAAATTCGGCCGGCTAACACATCATGGCTAATACAATTTTATCTGTTTTTTTGTCAATCATTCAATCCTTGTCACTACCATATAAAATCACAATATGTTGAATGCATAATTGTGCACTGACAGCTGTTCTTGATCTTCAAAAGAAAGAAAAACTACTACTGATGTTCTTGCTATCTAAGCGGCCCCCTCTGGTACCATGGAAGAAAAGTACAATCACAGAAAAGATGTGATAATGCATTCAATTCGCATTGCACCAAAAGCATATCACCAGTTGTTCCAACCATAGATGCACATGCTGATGATCAGAACATGATCCTTGTACTGTTATTTGGTGCCACTAACCAAAGGATCCCTAGGATAATGTTGTCTTTATGGTTTGTAATTCCAAAATGAAGGCTGGAGATTTGAGTTTCCTTTGTCACTGCCGGCATCATAAACGGGCAGTGACAAATCTTGTTTTTGTTTTCGACTCGAAATTTGAAGTAGTGCTCTGATTCCAATATCAAGTTTGCCTTTTTAATGTAATGCATAGTCATGGACACTACTGAATATGCATGTATGAAGAGGGCAACTTCATTTGTTTCTGACATAGCCGAATCTGTTAAGTAAGTTCACAACTTTTGCAGGTGTTGATGTGGCCGGTGGAAGGGGTTACTTTTTGAAGGGTTATGGTGTCCTCCTGAACCAGGCATTGATTAATTTTGGCCTAGCTTTCCTGCAAAATCGTGGCTTTAATCTACTGCACACTCCCTTTTTCATGAGAAAGGAAACAATGAGTAAATGTGCCCAATTAGCCCAATTCGATGAGGAGCTATACAAAGTAAGGCTGCTGATCCATTCCTCACTTTCATATATCATGTCTGTCTAGTTTCATGATTTGTGTTTTCACTTCTGTTTCAGTGGTAAAGCCATGTTCCTGTTAGAATGTGTTTTTTGCAGCTGCTGATGCGCTTTGGCTGCAGCAGTCTGCAACTACACCCAGCCAGCACTGTTGAATGGGACCTTTTTTTGCTGTTCAACAGAACTTGTGTCTTCAAATTCTAATTTTTAGCTGCCTGCCTGCTGCAGCCCAGCCAACAGTGGAATGGGACCTTTTTTGTTGTTCAACAGAATTTATGTGTGTTCAAAATCTAAATTGGTGATGGAAAATTTGATCTAATTTCGGTACTGGTTGGTTTCCAATATTTTGCAACATCATTACTTAGGTTGGCTGTAGTTCCAAAAAAAAAAAAGATAGATAACTATCAGTATGAAAATGAACACTTCTCATGACTATCTGGAATGCGATTCATATTTTAATTGTGTTCTGTGAGAAAAAGAATATATGCTATTACAAAGTAAATGACCATGAGAAGAACTTTCCAGGTAACAGGTGATGGGGAAGAAAAGTATCTTATAGCCACATCTGAACAACCGATGTGTGCTTATCATCTAGGCAATCGAATTCATCCAGATGAATTGCCAATTAGGTGGGTCACCCCTCAAGTTAGTATGTCCTCAATTTATGTCCACCATTACATTGATGGAAAATAGTTTTTTTCCTCATTCAGATATGCTGGTTACTCCACCTGCTTCCGAAAAGAAGCTGGTTCACATGGACGGGACACAGCTGGCATCTTCAGAGTGCACCAGTTTGAAAAGATCGAGCAATTCTGTATTACAAGCCCAAATGGCAACGATTCCTGGGAAATGTTTGAAGAGATGATTAAAAATTCAGAAGATTTCTACAAGGAGGTGGGCATAATTGCTTTGTGAACATCTGTCTTGCAGATTGGTCTGGCATACCAGGTTGTTTCTATAGTATCTGGTGCTCTTAATGATGCTGCTTCTAAAAAGTACGATTTAGAAGCTTGGTTCCCGGCATCAAACACCTACAGAGAACTTGTGTCCTGTTCAAATTGTACAGACTATCAAGCAAGAAGGCTTGGGATCGCCTATGGCCAGAAGGTGGTTTCATCTCATTACTCCTTGCTTTTTTTCCTTTGCTTATCACCAGTGTAGTTCAAATTGCCTGACCAGTTACTAACATTCTCCCAATTGATGCTTGTAGCTTGATGAGCAGTCAAATAATAAATTTGTTCATATGCTGAACTCCACTTTGACTGCCACTGAGAGGACGCTCTGCTGTATTCTGGAGAACTGCCAAAAGGAGGGGGGTGTTGAAGTGCCAAAAGTGCTACGAGCATACATGGGAGGAATTGAGTTCCTTTCAAGCAACCTATGGATGGCAAACAAGCTGCTGATAAATTAAAGTCTGGATCAAAGGTGGCGTCTGCCTCTGGATCAAAGGTGTTGTTTGCCTCTGCCTTTACTTTTGGTTTTTGTAAGAAAACGTTAATTATTAATCTTACCATTGTGAATTTCTGTATTTCAGGTGCCTGAAATATAGCATGTTTTCAGGCAACGATCTTCACCGGTGGCTCATGGGCATGTAAAGCCGATTTAGCTTGATGAGGAAAATGGATGGATACGATACTAACACATCTGACCATTATTAGGAAGAAAAGTATGCTACCTGAGATTGAGCTGAATCCTTATGTATTCTACAGTATATCTACTACCGACTGTTGGGTGTGCTTCTGCGTCGATCTGAGCCGCCTGACAAACCCGACCCAACTCATCCGAAAAAAACCCGATCAACCTGACCCGATCAAGTGATGGGTTGGTTATGGGCTGGAATATTTGACCTGAAACTAAAATAGCCCGACCCAATCCGAAAATTACAAACAAAAATGTGGACCGACCCAATCCGAATCCGATCAGACCCGACTATGTCATGGGTTGGGTGTGGGTGAACATTATTTAACCCGAAACCCAAAGTGACTCGACCCGAACTTGATCCAGTGGATGATCAGGTCTAATTTTGAGATGTTCTGCGTTTGAATTTTATTTCCCCCATAATTGTATGTATGCCTTTACACACTGGATACATGGGCCCTTGTCACAAGTAATGTTTGATTATTGACTATGGATTCGTCGTTCCGTTTCAAAATGGATGTATTTCTAGTTGTCCTAATTATGGACATAATTTAACATCAGATTTCATGTTTTTTATTTATTCATATAATATATAATTCGTATTTTGTTAAACGATGCAGTTTTGAGGGGAAAATTTGATCTAAGTCAACTAAAAGTGGTTACAACCATTTTGAAACTGGCTGGGCATATATTTTTTGTTCTTTATCGTAGCGGTGGCTTCGCCTGCAAATTGATTTAGGTCAACTAAAAGTGGTTACAACAATTTTGAAACTAGCTGGGCATATACTTTTTATTCTTTATCGTAGCGGTCGTGCTTCGATTGCAAAAGCTGTTTTGAAGCACCTCTAAAAGCTGTTTTGAATATCAAAACATAAATCAAAATTGTGGTTCTTTATTAAGTGAATTCTTATTGTGGAGCTATAATAATTGCACCTATTAAAGAAATGAAGAAATAGGGATATTAGTTCAAACGGAAGATATTTATGAGTCCACTATTTTGGTTTGTAATTTTACTGGACGCTCGCCCATGTTGAGTTGTGATCCAAATTTAGTTGTACACATATAAAGGCGACTTTCGAACAGAGCGAAGCGGGGACGCCTGGGGGGTGCAGGGGGCAAGCCCCCTGCGGTATAAATCGTATAGCACATTAGGGTTTCACTTATATATATACCTCTTGTAAACTGCCATTCAGGATAAGAAAATTATTGTAAATTCCCGGCAATTGTAACCACACTCGATACAATGAAGATTTGCTAGTTGGCGCCCGTGGTTTTCCCCCGTCTTGAGAGGGCTTTCCATGTTAAATCACGTGTCCTCTGTGATTGGTGTGTTCCTCTTCATCATTTCTTTGTCATCCATTTGTAACCCGCATAGGCTGAGCGCGGGTTACGGCATGCCGTAGCCTCTTTTTCTTGTCTTGTTTTTGTGTTCAGTGATTGGGTTTATACAACATAAGCTTAGTAACATAGCAGAAGGCTCACTAAATGTTACTAGTATAATGCTCGTGCTAACACTATGGCTTTATCTTGGAGATGCTCATGAAAACAAACTAGGATAGGGGGCCCCGCCTCAGCTGAACCCCGAAGGAGACTTCCATCCCGCCCGATCCCTGGAGTGGGGTCCCCACCTTGGCCGACCCCGAAGGAGACTTCCGTCCCGCCCGACCGCTGGAGTGGGGGCCCCGCCTCAGCGGGATGATGTTACCTTGGCCCTAGATGTTGTCCTTAGCACTACGTCCACGCATGCCTCGGCGAGCTAGAGCCCACAGTTGCCGCCACGACGCGATAAGACCTCAGTGCACCGTCTACCTCTAGCCCAGTCGTGGCCGCCTTCGCCCTGAGCCGGGGGAGAAGAAGGTGAAGTTGTGACTCCAACCTCCAGATCTGGCCATCGTCGACGAGCCGGTGGAGGCCACTGGTCTCCAAGAACCAGGAGGCGGCGGTGGAGGTCGTGTGGTGTTTTGTTTAATTATTCTTTTCGTGGTGGTGATGGCAACAATGGCGGCGACCTCGGGGCCAGAGACGTCGAGGCCAAGCGGTGCCTGCACGATGGCGTAGTCGAAGCCTAGATTGGCCCTCCACATCCGCCAAGGGTAACTGTGCTTAGGGATCTCGCAACACCGCCTCTAGGGTCGCCTTACCCGTGCATCTTGCCGCGCTGACGCTAGGGCGACGCGACTGGTCACCCCGGTGCCGCGAGGTGGCCATGGAGGAAGGGGACACCGCTGAAAATACCGAGGATGCCGCTTAGAGTCTAGGCGGTGAATAGGCGTTTCTAAAATTCAACCCTTCAAAATGCGAAAACGATTAGAGTTGGAGTTTCCACCTAATAAGAGAATTAAACCCCTCACGAGTAAGAAAGCAGTGTAAACAACGTATATAAAATAAATCTAGAAGCTAAAACCTACACCACAAAGATTAGCACAACAAACAAACAAGTTTTGCTCAGGGGGCCAAATACCGGACGTGTCCGGTATACGCGGGTTCCGCACTTTGTTGCAGAACTTGCTTCTTTTGGATTCTTTCTTCCCTGTATGCAGCTGGTACTCAGCAGAACCCTGTTTACAAGCTTATGAAACAAACAAGATCACAAATACGAGCTTATGGAACACGGAAGCTGAAAAATGGAACTATTAAACTGAAAGGGATAGTGAAAAAAGGAAACTCAAAACTCATTAAACGAAAACTAAAAGAACACTAGAAGTTGCATGATCTTGTGTGTGGCAAGTTTAATTTCGAAGTACGTAGCAAGTTATATTTTGAGAAAATGACAAGATATCGTTGAATGGCAAAATCTGAAAATTATAACTTCCAAACACATGAAAATGATAACTTATTAAACTGAAAGTGTGACAAAAAAAACTCTTAAATCATCAATAAAATGAAAATAAAAGAAACAGTAAAATAAAAAATAAAAGGAAGAGAAAAAATAAAAAATAAAACGTCAAAGCACTAGCACAGTCGTTTTTATTTCGAATTTGCACAATCCAAAAGCCTGCTCCTCTCGTGTCTGGCATCAGCCCACGTCGCCCACATCGTAACAAGTTATGGGTCGTACTGGTCTCACACACGTGTAGGACGCAGGGCAAAGAGGCCGCGGGTCGCCGTTGTCGCGCGCTCTTCCAATTTCCGAATTGTAACTAGAAAGCAAGCGCGCGGCTTTGCCGCGCCGCCGTCGGAGTGAGCCAGCTCTTGATCCCGTGTTTGGCAGTTTGGAAATGCCCCCTGTATTTTTTAGGCTGCTTCCATTTCTTGTACAATTTCCATATGACCAGTTTTTGCATTTTACGTACAATTTCCACATAGAATGGAAGATGGTAAATCGCCTTAAGCTTTGATTGACTATAATCAAGTGACACAAAATACATTTAAAATTCCAGCACCTAGTAGGTAGTTGGTCTGACAATATCTTGCTGGTAGAACACGTAACTGGAAGTCCAACGATCTTCTATGAATCTATGATCCTTCACTTAGAAATTTATTCAGAGCACAGACAGATGTATTATGGCACCATCTGGAAGACCTGAAACAAAACAATGAACAGGTGAGTGCCCATGCAAAGTTTTCTTTAAAAACAAAGCGCCGCAAAGAGCAATATGCGGATAGAGTGTCTCCAAAAGAAAATTTTATTAGACATAGTTTCAGCAATAATCTTCTAGATCGTCACCCTTGTCATAACTCCTATAGAATATTTTATTCCATTCTTAAAGTGGAGCACATCGTACCTTTGCAGGAGCTATTCAATTACCGGCAGGCCATTAGTAATCTGATGTATGGTTTCTGTAGTAGGAAATAAACAGCAGTGGTAAAGGAAAAGGTAGGATTTTCTTTTGCCACAATTTGCACTGGATGTAATATTTTATTAACCTTTCAGTTTAGAATAATATTGAATGTAAAATAACTGTAACATTTATATGACAACTTACTCTAGTGTGGCTCCAGTATAGTTAAGTCATACAAACTGGCAGATATCAGAAATTAAGATTTACAGAGTTCAATAAAATGATAAATCTTATTACTATCAATTCTGTACCATAAATCAAAAGTTTAGATTGTGCTGCTATATGTTGAAGTAACCATAAAGGACGTAGCCCGCATAACTGAATAGTTTAGTAAAGCTATTATAACGCCTTAAACTACATCATTTTCTTTTATATGTTTCCACACATACAAAATCTATTTTAATATTTAGATGATCCATTGATTTCCTAGCTAAGTGACTCATCAGCATGATGCGTGAGATCAGTCATATAAATATAAATGTGCACATACAACAGCAGTTGACTCACATATTAAAAGCTTGTTTCAGGATAAAAGATCAAGGAATTACCTGTACTGTGAACTGGAGAATTGCTACTTTTATGAGAAATCTACCTTGAACAATGAAATAACTGGGGATCATCAGTAATCTTCTTGGTCATGATTTCAGTAAGGCAATGCAGAACACCTGCTGTTTTGCCTGTATCATTAGGTGGCACGCAAGCTGGGTTTTAATGTAGCAGTATAGTACATTATTAGGCTTGCATGCACTTGTTGACCATAATCAACCTGATACAGGCACATACACTGCAGTAGGATACAATCAATCGATAAGAACACTGCATATTGCAAAGGATATGGCCACATGAGGGGAGCAGAATCGGTAAGACAATAACATCAACTCTCTTATACACATATCATCGATCACATATTGTGCATCTACTGTGGCCACTCCAAACTTCTGACTCTGAAACTGAAATATTTCTTGCTAGTGTTTTTATCTAAGGTTAATTGGAGCTATACCATTCCAGTTACCACATTTCGGAGATACACATTGCTGAAAGCATCTAGGCCCTCAAGGTATGTTTCGGTGATTAATGACAACCATTATTGTGACTAATGAGTTTGTGCAGCTTAATGAAATCTTATCGCTCATTGGATCATATGTTAAAGAGGCCCCTAAATTTCATTATTCAAAAAGGTGATCTCGATATTCAACTCAAGTATATAACAAGACTAAGGATCTTTCTAGTCCTAAGTGTCGCAAGGTTGAGAAAGACACTTAGGTTAGTATAGGTTTTATAGTTTTGTAGAGGTCGCACTATTAAGAGGGGTTAAGGCCAAGTAACTTGAGCATGGACATGGTCAATCAAAAAATGGATGCACACATTGGTCACTCAGATTCTTGGGAGCTCAAACAAGTGCTACTCAACTCATCTCAAGCAAAGATGGATTTCATTCAAGACTCAAATCAAAACAGACAAAATCAGGAAAAAGTCTTATCACCGGCTTAACGGACGCCTTCAAGTTTCTATACATCGGTTAAACGCTATCACTGAAGCATGGACACTGAGTACACCGGTTAAACCGACGATATTTGAAATTAACGTCGGTGCAGTTGTCCAGAACGTTGGTTTTCCAGGGGTTTCTGAGCTTATACTCACCGGTTAAACCGACGATTGATTTGAGCTAACGTCGGTGTAGTTGTCCAGAGAGTTGGTTTTTCAGTTAATCATGGGACAGCTACATTCACCGGTTAAACCGATGATACGTCGGTTAAATTGACAGAGCAGTAACGGCTAGTTTTTCAAAAGGACAGTTTACATTCATCGATTAAACCGACGTTGACTTTTGGAGGGCCGTCGGATTAACCGGCGTTGTGTACTTTTCTGGCAGCTTTTCTCCAACAGCTCTATCCACGTGAGCTGCCTATATATACCCCTCCAATGGGTCATTTTATAGACTCTTGACACCAGGCAACACTGATACACTCATTCTTTTGTTGAGAGCCACCTTGAGCTTCACATTCCACTCATTTGATCATTCAATCATCCAAGAAGTAAGGCTAAGGACTTGAGTAGAGAGAAGCTTGTGTGCATCCGTTCTTGGTGATCGGTTCTAGCTCAAGTGAAGGCCCTAGCTTGTTACTCTTGGTGATTGGCATCATCTAGGCGATCTTGGTGATTGAGGTGCTTCTTGCGGAGCTTGCCAAGTTGATTGTGGGAGCCCGAAGAAGATTGTACGTGGCTTGAGCTCCACCACGCCGGGATGGTGAACGGAGACTCTTAGTGAGCACCCTCGTCTTGGTGACTTGGGAGGTGACAAGACTCTTAGTGAGTGTCATAACGTGGATTAGGGGTGTGTGCCAACACATCAACACCACGGAAAAAAATCCGGTCGTCTCTTGCCAACTCTTTACATTCAAGCACTTACTTTCATGCAATTTATTCATGTGGTTGACCCTAGATATCATAACTTAGCTCTACCTTGCTTAGATTTATATCTTGTTGTTTCCTTTATAGCTTGTGTAGGTTGCTTAGTTAGCCGGTTGGTGAATTGAGTCTTATTAGTATTGCATAGGTTAAGGTTGCTTTATTTTGTTTTAGAAATTTAAAAAAGGCCCAATTCACCCCACCTCTTGGTCCATCGATCCTTACAATTGCTATTCGCGACAGGAATCGATGCAGGAAGTTGGAGATGAGGGCATTTTGGTCCAATTTTTTTCATAAACACATCGAAAGGGTAGATAATGGCATATCTCTAGGATGTGTGAAATTGTAATAGCATACTCCCGAAGTGACTCCCGCACCCATAGGGCCCAAAGGCACCACGAACGAAGAAGAATAATCAACGATCAGATGATGGAGGATGGTTGATGCGGTTCTTGGGGAAAATCGGGCAGAACAATGGATCTAAGGAAAGTGCATGAGCTGTTGGTGTTGGGGAAAGAAAGGGCAACATGCCTTAGATGTGATCCTCGCCTGCTCCTGCTCTGCTGGTTATGTCGTCGGCAAGGAAAAAGGTGCACTTGGTGTGAGGAGTAAGAGGCTAACAGGGAGGGGGTGGCATCAGGAGAAGAAAAGGCAGGTGGTGGACCTTTTGCTAGTTATGTGCGGTATCAACTCGGGATGAGGCGGTGATTGGCGTTGAGGTGCAAGGCGTAGCCTGTCGACAAGGGGTCCACAGCGAGGGAGAGGGTCAGATGGATTGGTCGGAAGAAGGGCATTGGCCGCGGCATCTCGTTGAGTGGCGGCAAGGTCGGCGCAACAAAGGTGATGAATTCACCAGAGAAAAGAGATGAAACTTCAGTTGGAAGCAATTACAGAGCTATGTGATTACTGAACTCTACACATTTTCCATGGAAAATTAACTGATTGTGGCAAATTCAGTTGAAAGTGTTTGATACTATCAATATTGATCCATGGTTGGAATGTAAGATAAGATACAGAGGCTATGGGTATCCAGTCTGCATATTTTAATTGGAGGATATGGATAAAAGTTTAATTGCTGGGACTGCAGTAAGCTTTAGGTAGCAGAAAAATAATATCGGATTTATCTAGATGTCTGTGTACATTAGTTGCTAAATTAGTTCCGCAAGTGGTATTCAGCTGCAATTCCTGAGGACGCTGTCCAGGTAACAGCAAGCGATATGAAAGTAACTCACATTCTGATCTTAAAAGAAGTAACCTAACTTATACAAGATCACCATGAGTTATTAAAAAGAGACCTGCAGAAAAAAGTTATCTAGCAACACTTGTAACAGGAAGGCTATATAGTATATACTATGGCTAGCAACTAAATAAAAGCAAAATCATAATGTCGGGCATAAACCGGTAACCAAATTTTACCAACATGATAAAATATTGATAAAGCATGTAACAAAATTCCTCCAACATTTATTGATACCAGAAATTATTTATTTTGGCCTTAGTAAGACAAGTTGAACAATTAAAGATCTACAAACATGCATACAACTTATGGGCCTAGGAATTTTGCAGTGAAGTACACATGCAAATATGGGGCTACTACACTAATTTCATAATTTTTGGACTTCCGGAACTGCAGAGATTAAATAAACAAGCTTAAACAAGCATTATTCATGATTAAATTAATACATCAAAGAAACATTGACTACATCGCAGGTTTAATATTTTTTATAGGTACTGCATGTCAAAACAAAGCTAACCCAACTGGTTTTATAATTTTAGCATGCTCCTAACTCCATTTATGTATTTAACAAGCTACAAAAGCATTTATCTAGTATAATTAAAACTGCACAGATAATTTTATCAAATAACACATTTCATGGTTCTATCATATAGAGTATAAAAATATGCAGCTAACAAAACTGATTTTGTATTTTTAGCATTTTTCTACAATTTACTATGCATTTTCAAAGTTTCAGCTAGTTTTTCAAAAAGATCCTACGCGGCACTACTCTTATGAGTCTATGGTTGTGCAGTTAGGCCCCTGGATTTGGCCCTATTATTACGAGGGGTCCCTGGTCGCGAATTGGAGCAAGCGAGGCACTCAGGGAGCTCGATTCCGGCTATGGGGTTGGCACGGGAGGGACGAACGCGATGAGGGGAACCCGAGTGGGGCCTGCACGGCTGCTGGATTGCCACAGACGGCCAGCAGCGTGCAGCTCGGCCGGGCCACAGCGGCCGCGGCGGCACAGCGCCACCGCATGCGTGCGAGGCATGGAAGGGGGGCGAGGGGGTGGAGAAGCTGGAGTGGAGTGCTGTGCTGCTCACCATGGTCCGAATCGGATGGGGGAGTTGCCTGTCGACGGTGAGGCCGAAGCTTCCACGGGCTCCAATGGTGGACGGATCATGCGAGGTCGATTCTGGCCGGGAAAGGTGATCGGGAGGTCGAGGGAGGCGCGGCTGGGCTCCCCTGGGCCTTGAATCGGGCGGGGAAGTGACTGGAGGGAGGGGATCGACGTGCTGCCGAAACTTCGGGCGGAGCTTCTATGGGGGCCGGCTGCGCAGGTGCGCGGTCCTTCGCCAGCCGCCGTGAGGAGCCGGTAGCGGGGGAGCCTCGGCCGCGCGAGGTCGTTGGGGCGGCGGGTGGCAGCGCGCGGCCCCTCCCCCTTCGATGGCCGGCGTCCGGGGCCGTGCCTCCTCCCGCTGCCATGGCCGTTCGTTGCCGGATGGACGGCTGGGATTTCGTGTACTAACGTGGCCAAATGAGAGGCCGGGAAATTAGCCGTGAATCGTAGGTAGAGATTGTGAAAATTTAAAGAATTCCAAAAGTTAATAATAGGTTCACTGCAGTACTACGGGCCCGTAAATTGTGGGCCTGCGCTCTGGGCTGGCAGGCACATGGACATGGCGAACGGTTTCCCATCAACTCTCCCACGCCCACAACTACCAAAAAAAAAACCCTACTTTTCGTCAAAGAAAAAACTGAAACGGATATGCCACTGCATTCGTTCGCGAGATGTTGTTCGGACTTCGAACTTTGGAGCTTCAGCTTGTGTACTCGTACTCCACCGACCCCGTGGCTGATGCGGCTGCTCACAGCTGAAGACGACAAGGCTTACGCGGTTGCTTGTTGGAGGCGCCTGCCTCTTGTGTCTGGACGGCGCCTTACTGGATCTGCGTGTTCACGGCTCTGTTTGGTTCTCTGTCTCTCGGTAGCACAGATAGCCCAAACTTTCATCAATAATTAGGGTACTAAATGAAAACATTTTATAAAACTAACTCATGCGTTACTTCGCGAGACGAATCTAATGAGGTCTTTGACCGCACGATTAGAAGTTGGTTACTGTAGCATTACTGTAGCCAATTATCGATTAATTACTGTCATTAGATTCGTCGCGAAAAATTATATCTATCTACAAAAAGATTTTGCAAATAAATTTTATTTAATACTTCATACATGCAAGATTCTTTTGTAGCGCGAGTAGCGTGGAAAAAACCAAACAAGACCCACAGTCGACACCTCATCACAGCTCACGTGGTGACGTGGAGTTAGGGCCCGGTTTGGTTGATTTTCGCTCCTCGCGCTACAAAAAAAATTTCATGTATAGAGTACTAAATAAAATTTATTTATAAAAATTTTTCACGGATGGATGTAATTTTGCGCAACGAATCTAATTATGGTAATTAATTGATGATTGGCTATAATGGTGCTACAGTAACCATCCTCTAATTGTGTGGTCAAAGACCTTATTAGATTCATCTCTCGAAGTAGCACAGGGTTGTGGAGTTAGTTTTCTAAACTGTCTTTATTTAGTACCTCTAATTATTTATCAAAGTTTGTGTAGTTGTACTACGGAATCAAACCAAACAAAAAGTGGCAAGGGGCTTTCTTCAGACAGACAAAGACCGTGTTTGGATGCCCCCGTGAAAAATTTTCGCCAAAAGACGAATGCACCTTGCCGATGCCAGTGGTGCGAAATCTTGCTCTTATTATTTTTTTTCCTTTTTTGGCTTAGCTTGCCGCAAATCCTCCTGGCTGGCTGGCTCCCTTCGCCGCTCCTTGCCGCCTTCCCAGCTAAGCTGACTGTCGGAGGTCAGACCGCGCGCCCACCTGATGAGACGCCGTAATTTCCGAATGCTTTTAGGGTAAGTACATTGATTGTCTAATAGACGGTCTCATGCACACATATCATCTTGAAATGATATAACAGATAACACATAGAGTTGTCGGTGTCTCATAGTAATATATAATTTCATAATTTGTGTATAGAAAAAAAAATATTCGCTCTGTTCGGTTGGCTGTGCCTGGTAGCTGGTTCTAATTTGTTGTAAGAGAAATTAAGCATTTTCTGGCTGGTTAGTGGTTGATGCTGATTTGGTGTGAAAGAAAAATAATGCTAGTTGGCTGGCTAACAAGCCAGCTGAACAGAGCGATTATGAGTTGTATGGCAATAACAACTCGTACAATGATTAAAAAATGGTCTCATAGACTTAAATTTTGGCCTATAAAGTAGTTGTCTCGTGAAACAACTATTTTGTTCTCTCTTTCTTCTCTCTCCGTCATTTGATAAAAAAAATTACATGAATTCGCATGAAACAACCTATGAAACCGCTGACGTATATAATGTATTTGCTCTTACTAGCTGTAAACACTCCCACGTACCGTTACCTCGCTCTGCTCGTTTTCCTCTGGGGCAACGGTAAATCCAGGCGGCGCGGCATCATCTTCGTGGTTGTCATTGCCGGACCCGCGTTTACTCCTACAGTCTCTCCGTGCTCCCAACTACTCCAGACACGTTTGTTGTTTCTACGCGCCGTTGAAGGGAGGGAGCGGTCACATGGCCGGGGTAAGGGTAACCTGCCAGGAATCCCGCGGCGCCATCTGTCAGGGCGCCTCTCCTTTTCTTTTCTTGCCCGTTAAACAATTCAAACCGACCACAACGGCTAGCTGTCGTCCGGCTGTGGACGGCCGACCGAGCCAGCCGCGGCCCGCGACGCCGCCGCTTAACCGGCCGCGAAAGGTGCCGACCGCGCATCCCCGCCGTCCGAACTCGATCACGCGGCGCCACGTGCACGCGGAAACTAGTCGTTGGACTCCGTCCCCCGCCCCGCGACGCGGAAAACGTCCGTTTGGACGGCGCCGACCCGCGACCCGTTCGCCTCGCTGGATGACAGCTGGGTCCCACAGGCTGTCACCCCGCACGTCAGACGCGGTTCTCTTCTCTAGACGCGGCTGGCGTCCACGGCCGGAGACTTGAACGTTAGCGCCAGTTGCCGCTATAAATACCCGCCCCCGCCCCTCGCTTCCGATTCACAACTCGCATCTGGAGCCATCGGAGTTCATCAGCACTCTCTAGTCACACAGCACATCTTCTTCTCCTCCTGCTACAGAGCTCAGGCAAAAGCTTCGCCGCCACAACATCCCAATGGCTCGCTTCGCCGTGGTCGCCGCCATCGTCGCCCTCCTCGCCGTCACCGCGGCCGCGCAGGCCCCGGCCGCGACGCCCACCCCGGCGCCCAGGATGGCCCCGCTGCCGCGCTCCCCGGCCACCGCCCCGGCACCGGCCGCGAAGCCGCCCACCGCCTCGGCGCCGTCCCCGCTGGCCTCTCCCCCGGCCCCGCCCGCCGCCGAGGGCCCCGCCGCGGCCGCGCCCTCCGCGCTGACACCGACCAGCTCCGTCTCCGCCCCCGCCGGCGCCCCCACCGCCACGCCCACCGGGAACGGCGCCGCCTCCTCCGCCGTCAGCTTCGTCGCCGTCGCCGCTGTTGCCGCCGCCGCCGTCGTGTTCTAGATGGGGGACGCGTGATGGGATCTCGAGCTGTTTATACTGCCATATTCTTTTTTGCCATTCTTTTTTATTAGATACCGATGATGAGAGAGCAGAGAGAGAGAGGACATTTGAGGGGGGGATTCACCGAGTGCTGTACACATCATGCATGGTTCATGATGATATGATTATTAATGGAATTCTTTCATTTGTTACTACTACATCCCGTTGCCATGAGTATCCTTGAAGCTTGGCTTCTTCGTCTCTACGATGAGCGGCTCACAAACTCTGTTCGGTAATTCAGAGCCTGCAAGTTGCTCATCCAGCATCTGAAATTGCTGCCGATTTCGGCTCACCTGCATGCCAAACAGTGTCCGGAATGGCGCGGCGATCTCGACTCGAGTTCCACTTTTCCGATAGCTTAAAACAGAGCAGCAGGAGTCAAATGGAGTCAAATGGTCGCACGAGATGCTGCTGCCAAGGCTTTGGCATCTTGCTTTGCAGTGTACTCCCTCCGTTTTTAAATATATAATATTATTAATTTTTTTTCATTTGACTATTTATTTTTTTACAAATATTTATGCAAATAGCTAAATCTTCAAATTAGATTAAAGAGATTCGTGATAATAGACGTAAAGGACTAAAGGTACTCATTTAACTAACCAATTAATTAAATAATATTGGTCAAAATTGAAGAAAAAAGTCAACGGTGTGGAGGGAGTAGCATTTTTTTTTTGTTGAAGAGAAATCTTTGCAAGCTTCGAGCTTTCTTTCTTTTCCTTTTCCCATTGCCGTCCCTCCCGGATCCTGCTGCCATGTGACTCGTTTTTTTTGTTGTGTGCTCTGTACTAGCTGTAGCTGGTACGATCCACCAGATCTGTTCGCTTTGAGCCCAATGTGGAGCGAGGCATGTATCCAAACACACAATAGTACAATACGGTATCCTGCAGCTCTCTAACCCTACCCCCATAATTTTATACTGATTGAACTACTAATAATTTATTGTGGTCTCATCCACTGCTAGTCAAGCAGTGGTCTATGGACGATTATCCTCCGTAAATCCAAATTCATCGACGATCGATGCCAAACCCCCCACTGCCGCTGGCTTGCCGGCTTGGAAACTTTACTAAATTAATCTAAAAATTCAAACGACAAAGCATTCAACAAATTTTAACTCATACAGATCGAAAATGTCCTTTTTCGTTCTCAACACTACTAGATTTCAGGCCAAAATAGCTGTTCCCATGTCATCAGACCTGTAAAATGTATACGATTCCACCATGGCACCATACTACATCCTTTACCGTCGCAGATGATTCGGCGGAAATGAAGTTCCAACGACGGTGGAACAATTGCGTTTTTTTTTTCTGAACTGTCAAATTCTGGGACATCTTCTCCACGGAGTTTACGCATCGGATCTGTAATTACATTTCACAATTCAGGATGTTCGTCAATATGAGCACCTACATTTCTGACGTGCATGCTAGGAGACACGAGGGCGAGGCTACTTCCTTCGTTAGAGTCCTTCGAACAATCACAGGCAGTAACAGTTTCACGGTCGCATTGGAATCACAGAATCATTAAATCGATCTTGCTGCGCATTTTGTCTGCAGAATTTTTTTTTTAGAGAAATTGTCTGCAGAATAATTCAATGCAATCACCATTCATTCATCAGTAGTGATCAGTAGCAAAATGGCATGTGTACCTGCATAATTGCGTCGGTGCTATGTAGATCTTCTGCGATCGAATGCTACCCGGGGCCTGAATCTGAACGTTCAGCTTTCAGTCATTTTCTTAACTTTCAGAGAGCACTCGATCGATCGTCGTTTGATGCCCACCCAACGCGGATCTGCTGAACTTTTTTTGTGAAGCCCACTCGGACTTAGATGGGCTGAACAAGTACCTCGGCTGTTGGCGAAGCCCAGTGTGACAAACTGAAGGAAAAAAGGCCTTGAGCTCTTTGATACTAATCTTGGCCCATAAGCAGTCAAAATTATGTCGCATTCCTTTCTGATATAGTTCACTTACAAGATTTCCTATTCTCAAAAAAAAAATACAAGATTTCCCTAGTCCAATAGAACTTGCTAAAATTTCATCTTGGTCAATGAATCAGCATGGAATATCCGTCAAACATGAAACCTGTTTTTGATGGGACCACTTACATACACGTATGCATACAACCGATCGATGGTCTAGTGCACGTAATAACCTGGTGACATGAAGCACAGTGTGAACTCTTGGAAGTTTGCCCGGCCCTTCTACCCCATCCTACCATTTCGCTCAAGCAAGCAAGGCTCCTTTTATTTTGTCAAGTAAGCTGGAAGCCAGAGAACCTTAGCTTTCAAGGATGGACACTTCACCTCAGGACGAAAAAACCACTGTATGTTACGAGTGTGTGATCCAGTGAAGTAGAAGCGCCTGGACCTTTTTTTCCCCCCATTTGATCAACTCTAATTGAACCTTGCAAGAAAAGGGAAGCCGTCCTCTTGGCGGGTTCCAGGGCTCCAGGCTAGCTTTCAGTTCGTAGTCTACTATACAGAGCTACTGTTGCACGTGTCAAACGGATCAGGGTCCATTTCTTTCGCATCACGATTAGACTCTAGCAACACCTGGCCGAATTGGACGCCAGACGATCGAGTGCTTTCTCTGCACATTTGTCCCCATGTCTGAAGAAAAAATGCATGACGTGGCCGAAGCAGCCACGTAACCTGTATTTGTATACGATTCCACCGTGTATCCTTATCTTCTCACAAATGTTTTGCCTGAAATGAAAGTTTCAACAACTGCCGAATATAATCGCAGGGTTTTTTTTGTAAAATGTTGGAGACTTTTTCTTCAGAACTTGTATTAGGCTGTAAATAACGCAACCACATTTTGTAAATCAGGTTGTTTACATGAGAAATGAGGGGGCACCAAGTTTTCTGAAATCCACGTGCTAATAGCAGGACCGAGACTACTGTCATCTTGCAGTCCTTGGGACATCTGGACAGACAGACACCGATGTACATTCCCAGGCAGTACTGTTTCGCGGTCAATGGAATCTCTGGCCCCTAGAGAGCTCGAAACCACTCATGCTGTCTGTGTGGACCCTGTCCGTGTATGCTCGCATCTCGACTGCGCATTCTGTCCGCAGAACATATTCACCGTCCTACTACTTCCTACAGTACACTGAAACTGAAGTACTGAACCATGCATTCACCACGGGTTCATTATTCCTTCGCGAGGTAAAAAAAAAGAGAGAAGGAAATGACTGTTGACTGACGACATCATCGAGCCATCATTCTGTCTGTCTCGAGACCCGTTCACAGAAACGCATTACACTCCACAGATGCCACGGCAAAAGTGAAAAGAGGAATGCTTAAGCTTCAGGCAAATTTGTATATGTGAATAATTGAATCTACAAGTAGTCCACTCCAAGTTAACGGAGCTAGGTGAAGGTGAATAGGTGCTTAGATTACAGCCTAAATTCTTGACGTGTATCATTGGCTGTGTTTAGATCCGTAAAATGGTGATAAAAAGGTTACATCGGACACTGTAGTACACTGTAGTACTTTTCATTTGTTTGTGGTATTTGTTGTCCTAACATGATCTAACTAGGCTCAAAAGATTCCTCTCGTCGTGTACATCAAAACTATGTAATTAGTTTTTTTATTTACCTACATTTAATACTCCATACATGAGGTAAAAGATTTTGATGTGATAGGTGAATAGTGAAGTTTGGAGAGAGAAATTTTGGAACTAAACACAGCCCTTGTGACCATGGACAGACAATGCTGCGTGGTGGCTCAGGTGCCCAGTGTGCGATCACGGTCACACGTACAGGCTACGGGATTCCACTGGCAGGACGGCACTGCCGCTGCCAGTGCAGCTTTCGGAGGGCATGCAGATAGATGCAGGTGCTGTGCAGAGCTTCACATGGCGGCGGTCTCCTCCTCCTGCTGCTGCTGCTGGATGCTGCCGAGAATCTCATGCACAGCGGTGGCGATGTCCTCAACAGACCCCATCTTGGAGTCATCCTCCACCTGCCATCCAATCGGGAAAGTGATGCCATCACCGGCTTCAGTTTTATAGAAATGGAGACCCAACGAACACTGGCCGCGCGCGCCACGGCGCGTGCTACTTCTCTAAACGCCCGGTTTGTCTCGACCGGCTTAAACTAGCCACCACGAGCCGTACGGACGAGGGGTAACGTTTGGCAATTACCTTGAGGCTGAAGGTGTAGAGGACCATGGCGTCGACGGTGGTCATGTTGAGGTGCAGCGGCGGGATGCGCAGCTGGTGCAGGCCGGCGACGAGCTTCAGGAGCTGCTTGGGACGCCGCCGCGCGAGCACCTTGAGGCTCGCGTGGCCTTCCACCATCGTCACCTCGATGTCCGCGACCGCCGCCGGCCGGCCGCTCTCGGCCGACCCGCCGGAGGACACGTCGCTGCTGGCGGCATTATTGCTCGTGTTGCTCGAGCCGCCGAGGCTCGTGGAGCTGCTGCTGCCGTGAGCCGGCGAGGTGGAGTACTGCGGGAAGCTGAAGAAGGCGGCGAACGGGGAGGAGCTGCTGCCGGCGGCGTCCGTGGAGCCGCCCCGCCGGTTATTCCTGATGCTCTTTTGGACCTCGAGCGACTGGAGCAGTTGCTCCAGCTCCCTCACGTAGTTGATGGCGCCACCGACGATCGATGCCTGGTCACCCTGTAAAAAGGAACCAAAAGCGTAGCACTGCTGTTACCGCATTGCAAAACGTGACCAGACTGTTAAGTTGGTAACGGTGAGCGATTGAGATGGTAGTGGCACTGTGGCAGTGATCGATGGATCTAAGGTTACTGCTGACTGGACGTAGGCGTACCCTGTGGGCGTAGGACGGCGGCATGTGGGAGCGGAGCACGGCGAGGTACTCGTTCATCTGGCGGCGGCGGTTGCGCTCGACGGCAATGTGGGTCATCCGCTGGGTCTCGATCTCCTCCTTGTTCTTGACGACCTTGGTGCGCCTCCGCTTCCTCCGCACCGCCGGCGCCGGCTCGGGCGCCGCCTCCTTGCCCTGCTGCCGGTCCGAGGAGGCGTCCGAGGAGTGGTCGTCCCTGGACGCCGCCTCCGCCCAGTCGACGTCCCACACGGCCGGCGCCGCCGCCCACGCGTCGTCCAGCTCCTGGTCCCAGTAACCCCCCGCGCAGAGGTCGCCGAGGCCGCCCATGTCGCACCAGGGCAGCGCGTACGGCGAGTCCCCGCGGCTGTAGCCGAAATGGCCCGCCGCCGCCGGGGAGAACACCACGGCCTCCAGCGCCATGGCCGCTGGCAAACGGACGCTCCGATCCCGCGCGCACTGAGGGACGCGAAACGGCCTTGCTGGCCCGCTCGTGCGGCTGTGCCGGCGTGTGGTGGCTGGCGAATAAGGTGACGCGCACGGCGTACGGGCACGGGAGTGAGACCGGCTCTCCGGCGGGTTGATGTGAGGTCGAAGGGTGGCGTGTGCCGAGCCGCGCTTTATAGCGGGTCGGGGGTGAGGTGAGGTGAGCGAGGCGGACACGTACGCGGCACCGAGTGGCCACGGGCCCCGCCGCCGGGCGCCGGCTTTTGCGCTCGGGGGGATGGACGGGGCGACGGGCAGGCGATGAATGATTTTCCCCGCGATTAACCGAGACTCCGAGAGGGATCAGGCGAGCGGGAGAGAGAGGGGGTACGGTGGAGGCGGATCCGGCGGGCGACGTGGCGCGGCGGTCGGGTGGTTTTGTTCGTTGCCGGAGCTGGTGGGCCTAGGTGGTGGTGGCCGAGCTCGAGAACAGGCAGCCAGGCCAGGCTGCGCTGGCACTGGCACCACGGGTGGGCGGGGTTGCGAACTCGATCGCCTTGAGGGTGTTACCTGCAATTTTTTTTGAACGAACGGCATTCGACGAGTGCGTTTCTATTGATATAGAAAAAAATACAAGACTACGACTCTGAGAGGCC
The DNA here is from genome assembly GCF_016808335.1 of Panicum virgatum. Classification (NCBI taxonomy): domain Eukaryota; kingdom Viridiplantae; phylum Streptophyta; class Magnoliopsida; order Poales; family Poaceae; genus Panicum; species Panicum virgatum. The sequence goes on from NC_053153.1 coordinate 76,313,870, forward strand.
ATAGGCAGGAAACAAAAAGAAAAGAAAACAACAAACTTGCTCAGTTGGATTGGGATGTTAATACAGGTTACCGCTCAACTATACTCATTGGCTGGTTGGATTGGGACATCAACACGGCCAAACTCTATTCACAACGACGACAAAGGAGAAAAGGCACAACCGCAGCTTCCACCTACCATCGCCCTCTTGCGGCTATCGAAACAACTAAAGTGTTTCAGCGTTGATAGAGGAGCAGAAGGGGCAGACACCACCACACCAGGAGGCCACTGTCGTGCAGTACCCAACACCGCAGTGTTGCTGCACCCAAACCGACCGCCCGACGGCATGAAAAACACCAAGTCCAGAGCAACCCAATGCGCGAGGGACTCACCACTTCCGCCATTGGACGCCACTCTCGCGTGCGCGGGGACCTCCAACCCGCCACTCAGCACGGCTCTCTCGTGTGCGGGAACCTCCAACCCGCCACACGGCACCACACTCCGTACTCGTTTCAGGGATTGCTGTCGAGGCAGAAGAAGAGGTGCCCCGCCGCCCCGGGAATTGAACCAAGCCACCAGACCACCTCCGTGATTCGAGATCATCTTGCTTTCCCCCTTGCACGAAGACGCCGCCCTCAAGCCAGAAGACCGAAGATGTCGCCCGCGCCGTCTTCCGACGTTGTACCGCACCGGAAGGGTTCAGCCGTGCTGAACACCCCGTTGCGATCCGCTGCAGGCCGAGTCGTCATTGATTGTCGTTGCCGCTAGCGCCGTCCTTCAAACGCTGTCTCGCACCGCACTGGAGACTGCCACGCAGCTCCAGGCGCCGCGGAACGCTGCAAGCAGGCGAACAACAGCCAAATGATGACCCTCGGCCACCAACAGAAGAGCAGGCGTCTTGGCGTGATGTAGGCAACCCCCTTCTCCGCACGCCCTCCGACAGAATTGTCACCACCGGCCGAAGTAAATCGCGAGCAGCAGGCCTGCCAAGTCGCCAAACGGTGTCTCTAGAGACGACGCCTCCAAGAAGATCACGACGCCCACAGGCACCGCCGTCGCTCATCCAGGAGCTGGACCGGGTTTTCACCCAGAGACCTCGTGCAGGAGGGTTGCAACTCCAAAATGACGCCCTCAACAGGGAGAGCGACGCCCGGAGGCGCCGCCGCCATTTCACCAGATTGAATCTGACGAGGGCTTTCGCCCGGAGTGCCGGCACCCCACTGCACGCGTTCGTCGCCTCAAGCCGGCAACATCACTGCGGCCGCCACAACCGAGAGACGCCACTGTCACAGCTCCACAAAGCCCGCTGCTGAAGCTCCATCTCCCTCCGCCGTCCTCGCGACCCGGCAACACGCCGGCACCACACCGCACCACCGCGTCCGCCGACAAGCCACGCCGCCGTCTGCGCACACCTGTGCCGCCAGCCGCCCGCACGCCTGCGCCGCCAGCTGCCCGCACGCCAGCCCGGAGCTGCCACCAGCCGTGCGCGCCAGCCGCCAGCGCCGCCAGCCCGGAGCCGCCGCCAGCCGAGCGCGCGCGGTCGCCGCCCCTGGCCGCAGATCCACCCTTGGGGGGGACTCCTCAACGGATCCACCGCTGCGGCCACCGGATCCGGCCTCCGCAGCCGCCCGCACCTCCTACGCCCGCCCGTCGGCAGCCCCCACGGCACACTCCCCGTCCGCCGCCGAGGCCGGCCCGCCGCGTCCACATGCGCCGGCAGATGCCTGAGCCTCCCCACGCACGCCCAGGCCACGCGGCCCCGGATCCCGTTGGCACCGAGCCGGATCCGGAGCCCCGCGAGCTCGCCACCGCAGGCCGCCGCCTGCGCCGGCGAGCACCCTCCGGAGGTCGAGGCGGCCGTGCCCGCCTGGAAACGCCGAAGAGCTCGGGAGGAGCCCCGCCGCAGCCTTCATCGCGAGTCGTGTGGGCTTCCGGCTGCCCGCTCGGGTGGCGGCGCGGCGGAGGGAGGCGTCGGAGTAGGGGCGGCGGCTAGGGTTCGCCGGTCGCTCGAGCCACCGGCGCGAGCGGTCTTTTCTCCCTTTCTTCTGATATTAAGTCGTTACCTGCAAATAAAATGGGCGTCGTCGAAGCGGGTGCGGGGATCGAGAGATTCTGCGAGCAGAGCACGGGGGCCGGAGCGGCGTGACAATACCATGGCGCGCAAGCGATCGTCTGTCGCCAGTCTCGTTCTCTGCTCGACGGCCGGCCGGTTGCTGCAGAGCCGAACGGCGACCGGCGAGTACTGGGCCTCATGTGATCGATCGTTCATCGCAAGGCTTAATAACGTCTCTTGCCAGTCCTTAATTTCTTCAGAGACTCGACCATGATCGCGTCCATCTTCCAACGGAATCATCAATTCGTCATGAACTACCCGTACAAGTCCGTTACGTGATTCCAGGCGGCAGTGACTTGTACGTTACATTACATACGGAGTGGAATGGAGCGGGAGCCCCCTTTGGCTTTGGGTTAGATCGATTCTCGGGATCGGAATTGATGGGTGTCGATGCATGCTTGCTTGCTGTGCATCGTGGCATTGGTGTACTCCTATGTACTGCGCGTAGACGACGTTTTCACGAACAGCTCGATCAACTTGGCCCCGTCATGTAGAGGGAGCAGAAATAGCCGTGTCAGGGACAGGGGGAAAGAAAGCGAAAGGTGCATGCATAAAGTCTCTCTGACACACCGAATCTGGCTGTCACTTTTCATGCATAGCTTCTTTTTTGGCCGTGTTTAGTTGCCAAAAGCCGAAAAGGATGTGAAAATTGTTTGTGAAAAATACTATAACACTTTTCGTTTATATGTGGTAAATATTGACTTACCATAGGCTAACTAGGCTCAAAAAATTCGTCTCGTGACGTACATCAAAATTATGCAATTAGTTTTTTTATTTACCTATATTTAGTACTCCATACATGAGTCATTTGCTATATTTAATGTTTCGACGTGATTTCGATGTGATGGAATGTTTGGAAAATTTGGAGGAGTTGGGAGAACTAAACACAGCCTTTCTCGCGCTGTCAAATGCAAATGGGTAAGAAATGAAAATTTGGCTTACTTTTACCTCTCGTTTCAGCCTTTCATGGCAACAGTACAAGTTGGTGACTCCTGATCCTGAACCTAATTACCTAGGTACACTAGCACCTAGGTACATACACATGGACTTTTAGATGTCGGAGCTGCACTTTTTGGAGAATAATGCACTGCCATATGCATGTTTTCTGACCGAACATCTCGCTTTTCAACATATAAAATATTACAACCACTTGTACATGTTTTCTGAACGATATGATATAGTAGAAAGACGGAACGCTAACTGGTGCCCTCTTGGAATCCTCCCAAGAAATTGCTGATAAGGTATATCAATCATTACTTTACTCTGTCTAATAGTCTATAAAAAGACAACTTGAGACTGTTCCTGACATATGCTGGGGACGAATAAGAACAAATGTTCCCTTGCAATTTGTTAATTGTTGATCTGCACACGTTAGATCCAGTCCAAGCAGGGAGAACGGATGAAACCGCGCGCTCCTCCTGACAAATATATATATATTTCCTACGAGCTAGGGAAACCATGGGCGCCAGAACACTGGATTGTCCCCACGCATGATGCATCATTTGTTCTTTTCTTCAGGTCCCAGAGAAAATAATTTTTGCGCCTATATATTTTCTTCTTTCTTATTTATTCCTCACGTTCCGGCTCTGCCCATGTACTCGTACCAGTCTGTTTCCTAAACAGTTCATTCTGTTCACATCCATTTGTGGACGCAAAAACTGAAAAAGAAAAGGAAGAAAAAATTAGACATGAGACTGTGAGGTACTACTACTACTACTGTATATTCTATCTCTCAGTGTCATATACTGTAGATGGTGTTGCCTGGAGGTGCTAATAATGGTCATGTTTGGATGCTCTTCTACGGAGAATCTCTACAGATGGAGACTGAAATGCTTGTATTACTAAAACTGTACGGACAGCAATAACTAATCACTTGTTAATGCTAGCTCTGCGTTACTTTTTTTACTTTAATACCATTGCTTTGGTCTGGACAGACTGTCAGTTTGGCAATATTTGTCAGCAGTGTATTGTTGTCTCCTTTCATGCTCTGATCGAGGTCAAGCTAATTTCTTTTCTTGCAGGACTAGACTACACAACTAAAATTAATCAGATGTATTTGCTTCCATTTTCATTTGTGGATAGAATCATAGCACTCATCTCTTAAAAAAAATCCTTCATCCCTGTGTGTAAAATCGAACCGCTACAGGTCACACACACACAGATATATATATATATATATATATATATATACACACACACACACACACTTCCTCTTTTCCAAAAAAAGGTTATTTTAGATTCAAAATTTGACCCAAAAATAAATTATTTTACCCTATATTAAGTATGTTTGTTTGCACGTAGAAATCAATTAGTGCCAAATTGGCTAAAAATAAGGGCAAGTAAGATAATCTTACCTCCTTGTTAACCTGTCATAGAATTTCTAAAATAACTTATTTTTTTGGATGGAGGGTGTATTGATGTGGCAACTGTGTTCTCTAAGAAATGCTTTATCCGATCCCATAACAATAATATACTGCAAGGGGATTATATTAGTGGTACTAATCCGATTTACTCGATCGCTTACTAACATGCCATGTTGAGTATATTATCCTACATGAGCTTAAAAAAAATCCTACTATGCTGCAATTGGCACATTATGTTAATTGTGTGGCTCCGGTGTGCTCTTGCTATGTATCGATAAAGATACAACTAAAATTAATGCTTGCAATCAATCCAGGTCAAAAGAACTTCATCTGTCTTAGAGCATTGGATTGTAGAACTAAAAACTAGAGCTATACTTTTCCATTTGATTTCTGTAAATTATCACTTACATTTGTAAGATGAAGGTTCTTTTTTTTGTTGCTGTAAAACTGGACCATTATATTAGGGGCAATAAGCAGCACGTAGGTATATATCTTAGAGTGAGATTTAACTAAAATCCAATTAAATAGAGCATATCCAGGATGACAAAGCCACAAATAATGAAGTCCCAGTAACTTGATAATTATGCAATGAACGAACTAGCCTGTGTGTAATATATTTGGCCATCCCTGTAAAATCTCCATTATATTGATCTTGTTGCACGCCTAATTTTGTCAAAAAGATACGAATCAAGAAGTAAGGTATCATGGCATGCGAGAGTTGGTTCTCTTAGAAATGCATTCTTACCATTCTAGAAGGAGGATAGTAGCACTATTTTGGTTTAGGCGGCTAGTGCTAACTAACATGCCATGTTGAGTAAATTATGCTAAAAGACTAAGAAACATACTGGTCCAACTGGCACGTTACGTTAATCATGTGGTTTCGAGGTGTTCTTTGTTACGTATCACTAAAGATACAAAAAAATTATTCATGCCTTCGAAACTGATTAATTTCCTTTATTCTTGAAGCACTTTGTTATACAATAAAAGTTAGATGCATATTTTTTTCATTTTATTTCAAGAAATTAAATCATCACTCCTCTATAAATTGTAAAACTGGACCATTCAGATTATATATGCTTCCAGTTATCCGGTAGATTTGGTTGTTGCATGGCGATATGATTGGACTACCCCGTGTGGAATTTATGTGGTTATTCTTGAATGTAACGTATATCACAAGCGATCTTGATGCATGCATGCCTAATTTGGTCAGAAGATACGGATCAAGAAGTCATGGTATGCAAGCAAAAGTGTGCTCCCTAAAGAAGCATTGTTCCCATAACCAAAATGATCTCGGAGGAGATTACTAGTGCTAATCTAGTTTTGTCTAATGCTTAGGCTAACATGCCACGAATGATGCTACGAGATAAAAGAAGTTGCCTACACTGCTCCACTTGGCACATTCGTTAATGCTGTGGTCCTGGTGTGTGTGCTCGTTACGTATCAGGGAAGATACTGCCGTGGATACACACGCTTGCACCCTCGTGTTAGCCAGTTCTGCAGATCGCCGCCGTTGCCATTTCTTCGAGAAATTAGCATGCTTGTTTCCATTTTCTTTCTTCTTGATGACCGGCCGTCATTGAAGAATGGCCACACGATCAGCCACTGCTAAAAAACTCCTCATTAGTACCGGGTGGAACTCCCGGTTAATACTGATTTCCCGCTCGGTACCGCCTGGTCAGTATTAAGGGCGCCAGCACTTCGTACCGGTCATAGTGCCCGGTACTAAAATGGTTGCCACGCAGCAGCGCCTGGTGTGGCCATTTAGTACCGGTTGGTGACAACCGACACTATTTTTTTGTTTGATTAGATTTCTATTCTTTCCTTTTCAGTTTCAATTAATTTGTATTCTTCTTCGTATTTGTGGCTGTTTGTGTATTCGTATTCATATCTAGCGCATCTGTATTCGTATCTAGCATAGGAAAGACTATACATATTAATTTATATACACTTAAAATATTATAATTAATTATAATATATAATAACGCACTCCGGATTCATAAAATATTTACAAGTTGTCATGCACATAAGTTTTTTTCGACAAATTTGAAAAAATATTAGTTGTCCTCTTCATCGCTCCTGTTTCGATCAATTCGACCCGTACACTTATTCTAGGATCATCATAAATTCACCGTTTGGATTTATGACCTCATCTATCAGGAATTCACAGATTGATTCTTGAATTGCTTTTATTCTTTCCAGTTCGATGAAGCGCTTTGCCAGTGTCCAAAGTGTCCAAATCTGTCAATTGCAAACACCAATATTTTTAATTAATATCTATATGGATTAAATGCAAGAAATTGTAATTTATTTGGCTCGAGTTCGGTCAAATGGTTGGCTTGGGCTTGGGCTTGGGGAGGAAGAAGGCGTCCTGATATATAGTAGGCGCATTAGTACCAGCTGGTGGTTCTAGTCGGTACTAAAGCTGCCAACTTAGTACTGGCTGGAGCCACCCGTCGGTACAAAATGAACTCGGCTCCATTTAGTATCTGCTGGTGACTCCAGCCGGTAATAAGTTGCCACTTAGTCGTTGCCATGTGCTTCGATGGCACACTTTAGTGCCGGCTGATGGATCCAGCCGGTACTAAATGACTCCCATGGCTACTGTTGCTTAGGCCCGGTACTAAATGAGTATGTTAGTATCGGATCAAAGCGTGATCGGTACTAATAGTCGCGGACGAATGAGCTGTTTTTTTTGGCAGTGAGCGAGAAGACATGCATACACACATACACCTTTCTGTTTGGAACGTACAGAGAAGCAGGTCAATTCCATCGTGCAGCAGCAGCAGCTGCTACACCATAGGTAGGCGTCTACGTACTCTGCGCCAAACGCAATTCTCGGCGACCTTGTTTCCATCCTGTTGAATGTTGATGGCTTCATCCCTTGCTTGAATACCAAACCACCATGCTGCCGATCGAAACAAAAGTCACATCGCAGCCTTGGCAGCATGATTTTTCTTTCCCGTCTCAAGAGTAAGACTGAAACCACACACCTGCGCGCCGCATTACCGGTGGCGGTTCGACGTGTGCAAACAAGGTCATTAGTCAGTGCAAATCCTGGGAGGATCTCGTGTGGGGGATAGTTCGGATGCATGCATAGGGGCAGCAGGTAAGGCGGGCGATTTGATCAATCTGCTCAAGGAAATGCTGCAAGTGTGAAATGCAAAGTTTGGAAGCATTGCCAACCTCTCTGCCGTCCCTGCCCGGGTCCTACGCGGCTACGCGCTCCTAAACAAAACGGCACTTGGCACTTGAGTGGCGCTGGAGGAGGATGCTACCTGGACAGTTCATTTGGCACAGCTAGTTTATGCAACAGCCATTTCCTTTCACCGGCCCAAGTTTATTGCAAGTTGCCAGGACAGTGCTCAGCCGTTTGCTTGCTCGTTTCAAAGATTCTTGCAATCGCCTTCATCGTGAGGACGACCCCTGCAAGTATGCATGGGTCTCCTGTGCCCAGTTGCGAGATCGACATGACTAATTGCTTTCTAAAGTATAGGCCGCCAGCTACAAGCAGGCGTTTTTGTGTTCGTTTGTGGTTGACAAAAAGAATGTCCTCTGCGATTGTGTTTTTCCCATCTTTTTTGGCCGGAGTGTTATGGGAACGTATTGTATTATAGTGCCACCGCAAGTCTCGGACCAACACCGAAGTATTATCTTATCTTATTATTATTAATTGGAGGCTCCTTTAGAATCTTCACATGAATCTGCCTAGGATTTTAAGTAGACACTCTAAAAAATAGAGAAATTATATAAATTCTCACAAAAATCAGGAACATCCAGCCATCAATCCAACAACTCTAATTATAAACCATCGGATCTGTTATCTTTTCTAATAAATTACTCACCTCTGTCATTATAATAATAGACTAAAGTAACCACCTAAATATATATCTAAATTACCCACCTCTGCCATTATAAAAGAAAATCTAAAGTAACCCCCTAATCTTTATGTAAATTACCCACCTATACCATTATAAAAATAATACAAATACCTCCTAAATTTGTATATAAATTACACAATTATCTCATTATTATTACAAGTTACCGTAAACCTGAATCTGAATTATATAATAATAATATAATACTAAAGTGCACCAATATAAAATTTTAAATTACTATTTCTATCATTATTAATATATTTTTTATATTATTGTTTATGCAAAAATGCTAAAATGATATGTCACCATGTATTCATGTATGATTGAAGAGAGAAATAATACCTATTCACAAACAAATAGTTCAACTAAATATATATTGAATACATATGGAAGTGTGATGCAAAATAAAATCTAGTAACTAGATAATGATAAATATATATTCTAAAGTATGTGTTAAAATATTTGATATATGAAAAAAGACGTGAGATGGATAATTATAATTATTGATCTCATTCTTATATTAAATCTAATTAGCCCGTGCGGGAGCACAGGTTGATAGGCTAGTATGTGCTAATGGGGTGGACTAAATTTGTTGCCCATTTAGGCTCTGTTTGGATCCAAGTGCTAATGGGTGGACTAAATCTTTATCTTATTATTTGTACAACAAACGAAGCCTCAACGTTCGCTCTCAAGGTCTAACAATTTCCACGTTAATTGGAGAGAAAAATAAAATATAATTATCCACCACTGCCATTACGAAAAAATTATCCTAAAATACACACACACATATATATATGTTTATAAATTACCCATCAGTTCCACTAAAATATATTTCTATTTATAAATATAAATCTATCCATCGTTCTATTTATAAATATAAATCTATTCATCGTTTTGCATATCAAGCTACATATCGTGCATACCTATATGATACTAGCTACACAAATAATTAACATATTTTACCACACATATATCTTATTATATTACCATAATGCCAAATACACATTCACGATTATATAATTATTGGTCAAAATAAACAAGATAATTCTAGTCTTTGCACTATATTAGACTACCACCTGGCCTGCAGTGATCATGATGAGAGGGTGGTCAAAGTTGGGCTATCGATGAGGACCACAGAGTTGGAGGCTAAGAGCAAGGGTAAGTGTTGCGCCGCAAGCTTCTTCATCCTCCGTGGAGTCTGGAGACTGTCCATCACCTACTGCCTACTGATGAAGTCTAAACGTGCCTGTATGCAGGCCCAATGCAAGCTCAAGGCCACTGCACGTCCAATCTAACCCTTTTTCGCAATCCTCATGCATCTCTATCCTTGCCGAGGGAGGGTTCTTGACATTAGTCCAAAGGTTTGTTGCCGACATTGCTACAAGATACTACCACACCTCACAATTAACACCACAAGCTAAAAAAAAACTAACACCACAAGTAGATCATGAACCAAGACAATATCGATCAAGCCATGATTGGTATATAGTAAGTTCATTGGCCTTAAACATGAACATAGATTACTGAAATTCTGAACGAAATCTTGTACTCTGCACTATGAAGATTTGTTGGCTTCCAAAAAGCAAAAAACTTAGATCGATTGTTCCCCAACAGAAACTAAACCATGGAGGCATGGCGCCATGCAACAGACGACAAAATTAAATATAGTAGCAACATATGACCAAGAGGATAATAAAGTAGGGAAGGTAGCAAAAGAACAACTGAGTCAGTTGAACTGAGCAGTGGGCAGCATTACTGCAAGGGCTGGTAGATAAGAAACATGTTACTACTACTACAACGAATGGTAGTAGCCAAGATCGAAGAGATAGACAGTCGTGACAGGATTAGGGTTGTACGCTTGCCATGCGGCCACATCATTAACAAAGAAAGATTAGGTACTAGTAGCAGAGAAGCACTCTTGATTACTAAAGCAAGTAGCATCTGATCAGAAAATTTTAAGTTTATGAATATAATTAGATAAAAAATACAATATATATTTAGAATATCAATACTAGCCGCGCAAATACGCAGATCATCTCACTAGTTTATCAAAACTCAAAAACTTTAGCATATGTACGAGTGCTAATATGTGCTAAAGTTTAGGACGTACTCAACTTTAGCTACACATGTAGCTCGTGATGCCAAGATTTTTATGCGATGAAAAGGATCGGCCATGTCAATTTGGAAACGATGATCATCAGAGAATTCCCTGCTCGATCGATCATTCAGAGCCCAGTTGGAGGGCTGTGTGGTGCGTAGGCATGCATGCGTCAGTTTGCTCACAAAGACAGAAACAGAGACGGCTAGTGTCCCCAGCTCATACTCTTCTTGCTTTTCATAGGTAGGGATCGGAGATAAAGAGAAGGAAATTGAAACTGCTGCCATGGGATGCATTCCAGGTAACTGCTAACCAATCCAAACCTGCAAGCCCTTGAAAGTCATGCAACGGACAAGCCCGATCGCTCACTTGCACGCACTAGTAGTTATTTAAAAAAAAACTGCAGCCAGCCAGCAGAGCGGAGCGGGTATAAGTAGCCGATCGAGGCGTAGGGTTGGTTTGTTAACTGGAACCGATCGATGTCGGCACGGGACGGAATCCCTCAACACATGCGAAATCCATAGCTACCGTTGTTAATCTTGATCGCCTCCTCTCTGTCGACACTGAACCCCTAGCTAAGCTAGGCGCCTAATGCGTCGAGCCTATGTATGGTGTCGTGGCATGCGTGTGCTCTCCTAGTACATTCCCTAGGTTTTGTGTGTGGCTGAGGTTATACATCACATGATTCCGTTTAGACTGCGTTGCATTGCTTGGTTGATGCACGCATTTCGTTGGGACACGAGAGTGACAGTAGTGCTAGCGAGCAGCAGCAGCAGCAGCAGCGCAGCAGCGGGGTAGCCTAACGTGACAAGAATCCGCACACAGAATTGTTCTTGTACCGGCCGGCGGGGCCGGGTCTGCCCGCGCGCGCGGTACACCGGGCGCTTCCGAAGTTCCGAGCCACACAGTCTCTCGAGCTCGTGCACGCTGGCCCAGCCGCCTACTGGAGAGAACCACCACCCACTGGCCGCCGCGCCCACTTTTCTCGCTCGCCCCCAACTCGCGTCGCGTCGTGTCTGCCCCGGCCCGCAGGGGTGTGTGTCATTGTGCGCTCTCCTGTTCCCAGCTGCGGCAGCGGCAGCGCCCCGCCACTGACCCACCGTGCGCCGCACGGCCCCGAGCTTTATTCCCACGGGGAACGCCGCCGGGGCCCCGGCCCGTCCGTGCTGGCAGTCCCTTCTGGCTATGCGATTCCACGCGCGCGGCTAGCCGGTACGGACGGCACGTGCGGTACGACGATCGACGACGCCGGTGCCCTCGCCGCACGCCGTGGCCCGTGGCAGGCCCCGGCGTCCGGCGGAGAGGCCACTCTCGGTTGGTTCGGCCACCAGTCGTCCTCGCCCTGAGCCCCTGACGAAACACGATGGCTCCGATCCGTTCCGTCGCGGCAGCGCAGCGAAGCAACGGACGGCAATGGCGACGTTCGGGGGCGAGCCGACCCGGAGCCGGCCGTGAGCCCCGGCCGGAGACAGGACGTGAAAGGGGGCCGGAGGCGCCGATCCTTTTCTTCCCTGCCGCGCCGCCTAGCGCAGTGGCAGCCCGTACGCGGGCTACAATTCCCCAGGCGCGGCGGTCACGGCGGCGGCACGGCAGGGGAGCACGAGCGCGGCAGCAGGGGAGGTGCGTGTCGCCGTCAAATTATTCGCGGCCTCCGAATCATGAGGCCGCGGAGCGACGGCGATCGGCGCAATCATGCCGCGCGCCTCGGCATCGTTGCGAGCGTAGCACCTACGACCACCTTGGCACGTTCTACGTGCAGGCCTGGCGAGGTCCGGCCATGCCGGGGGCAGGCAGCGTCGTCGTCCAATTCTTGCTCCCCATGGATGGACGGGAGGACTGCTGGATCCAACGGGAGAGAGAGCACGGTGGCGCGGGCCAGCTGGGTCGGCTCCAAACAGTACGCGTCCGTCCTTGCGTGTAGCTGCTGCTGCTGCTGCTTATTAGGCCGTCGCGTCGCGTGCCTTTCGCCGACGTGACATCACTCCGCTGGCCACGGTAGAGCCACATAGCAGCACAATGATCGACCGGCGCCGCTGGAACCCTAAGCCTTGCTAGGGCTTTGTGATTCCATCGTGCGGTGCGCGCGTACCACGGAGGTATCAATGATGGCGCGCGATGCGGCAATGTTGTGCCAGTGTGCAGTGCCGCTGCTCGTGACGACGCAGATCCTCTGCTTCCCTCTCTGCCCACCTATTCTGCCACGGATGGAGATGTTCGTGCGTGTGTTGGCTATCCCCAGGGAATACGATGCTCTGGCCAGCCAGTCCTTGCACTGAATTATTCGCGTTGCAGAGGACAGAGTTCAGACGCTCGTCAGCTTGATCTGTGCAGTTAGCAAGCGGCTCCAAGTTGCTGCGACGATCATCGCCTGCGACGACCGTACTCCTCTCCGTATCCAGAAATCCACAATTGTTTTGTGTTCATCAAACTCATAACGAATGCAAGATGGTACACATAAGTCCGTTTTTGCAAAAAAAAAATGAAAAAAAAGGACGAAGGCGGAAGACCCAACTTGTCGCATCTCAAACTTTGGCGCGATGTATCTCTGGAAGGAAACGTTTTTAAATGTCCGCCGGCCCATGAGCAGTGTTGGTCTGATGGGTTTATTTAGTCTAGGAGAGTCGTGAGCCCATCCCGTAAGCAGCGTTGGGCTGATGGGCTTATTTAGTCCATCCTTCTCTCGCCTGGCATTTTGTACGGGCTCCTCTAAAAAAAATACTGCGGCTACGCGCTGATAATAAGCCAACCTAACTAATAATCCTGAACCCCCTAAAAAAAACTAATAATCCTGAAATATAAAAATTAAAGCGATATATGCGCATTGAAATAAAAAATTCTGCCCCGCATGAAGTCGCCCGTCCACATTTCCAATCCGTTATCCTAACTTGCATCCTAGTATAATTTATGCGACATGATGGAGAGGGATTCCAAGCTATAGCGTCAGGTACGGAGGTACCACCGAATAAAATTCACATTGACTACGCCACAGCACCAATAAAGAAAAAAAATGTCAGAGATCTAACACATTGTTGGTGGATGGAGCGTTGAACGATTCAGATCAAAACAGCATGACCGCGTCACACTTTAAAACGATTTCAATGGCACTCGCAGAGTCGCAGTGGTTAGTTGTTGGCAAAGGGGTTTTGGATTTCACACTGCAACTGCAACCAACCATCCAAGTTGGACGGTCGTCTCACATGTTATCTCAACCACATACTGGTTCCTTTTCTTTTCAGGGCCCGTTTGGACGGCAGGTATTAGAGCTAAATCACTGGTAAATTACACTTCCTAATCATTTTCCACCGGTGAGCTTAACAGTCTGTTTGGGTTAGTGGTTAGCACACTAAAATTGCGTGAGGTTTGATCTAATACCGGTGTAAAAAAATAATCGTGTGAGAAGGTCTGGAAAAGAAAACGACAACTATCGGGAGCATATATTCCCGTCGTCTGTCAACTCCTCCGTGCGATCGAGACGCCGCCATCTGCTTGCCCCACGCGCCGCCGGCGCTCCCGCACGCAGTCACCGCTGCTCTCCCGAACCGCGGTCGTCGAGAACCCGCCGCCTCCGGCGCTTCTCTTCAATTCCCCTTCTTGCCGGTGTCCGTGAGCCCGGCGAGCTTCCCACGTGACGTGCCTTTATTTACCTCCCGGCCGGTGCCCTAGTGGCTGCCGAGCTCGCGAGGAGACCGAGATGCAGTCACAGATGATGAGCCTGCGGATGCGTGGAGTGGAGCTGTCATTTGCAGCCGGATGCATGCCGGTGTCATTGTGGAGTGTTTATTTGCCCAAAAGGATATTTTACAGAGGGAAGAAATTACAGTTGTATTGTATGTAATCTGGTGCACAAGATATTACAACCAGAAACTAAGCTAATTACTACGGATGAATAAAGTTTCAAAGCTGCCAAACCTGGGAGGCAGCAAACCAGCAAAGTAACAGTGACATCGGCATGGACACATACCGCACACGGGAGGCAGGCCGGTCGGACTGTCGGAGAGCGATCTGATCGCAGATAAACTCTGCCAAAAAGCTTCAGCTTTGCTTGCATATAATGCCGTCCAATCGGGAGGTTCGATGCTTTCTGCTTTGGGAGCCTTTCGGTCGGAAGGTAGAGCTCGCTTCGCTCGTCCTTGATGTGGCGGTGGAAAACGACTTCAAAAAGGTCGCGCCGCTTGCAAAGGCCATTCACTATTTGGCAAGCAAGAGCGTTTAATTTGTTCCATCTGGAGACGGTGCCAAGTGGTGTGCAGCTGCCATCACTGTGCGCCACAGTGTGGACATGGTCAATTCAGGTCGCAAGAGACCTCGACGGCTCGACGAGACTCGGCTTCAAGTTTCTTTCTCTCCTTTTTTTTTCTGGGAGAGTGATCCAGCTCCGTAAGGAACTGCATTATCAAAACCACGAAAAAACTTCCTGTTTATTCGTTCGCTAGCTAGGCTTCAGCTGAAATCATGCATGCGCGCGGTAGAACGTCAGCGGCACCACCACGCGGCCCCGACCAGCTCCGTAGTCCCCACGCGGCCACTGACCGGCCGGCCCCGCTCTCCACGCGCGCGGTGTCCCCGTCTCGCGTCGCATGCGTTACACTGCGCTCCGCGTAGTTAAACACCTCTGCTTCCTTCAAAACCTCTCTCTCTCTCTCTCTCTCTCTCTCTCTCTCTCTCTCTCTCTCTCCGATCCAGCCCCTCCATAACCACGCGATCGGCCAGATCCCTCCGGCCGCCGGCGATCCACCCCTCCCCGGGGGATGCCGATGGCTCGCCGCGGTTTCGCGCCACCGCTCCTCGTCCTGCTCCTGCTTCTATCCACCGCCGCGCGGCCGTCTCTCGCCCAGCCGATCAAGAACAACACGAGCGGCGGCGGCCACCGCTCCAGGACCGCCGGCGGGTTCACGCCGACCACGATGATCGTGCTCGTCGTCCTCATCTCCGCCTTGGTCGTCCTCACGCTCTTCTCCATCTACATCAACCGCTGCGCGCAGGCGCGCCCTCCCCCGCGCCGGCCGTCCCGCTACGCCCCGGATCAGCGGGCCGCCGCCGCCGCCGGAGCCGCCCGGGCGGACCGCGCCGGTCTCGACAGGGGCACCGTGGAGTCGTTCCCCACCGCGGTCTACGGCGACGTCAAGGCGCGCGTGGCGGCCAAGTCAGGGCCGCTCGAGTGCGCGGTCTGCCTCGCCGCGTTCGAGGACCACGACGAGCTCCGCGTGCTCCCGGCCTGCTGCCACGTCTTCCACCCGGACTGCATCGACCCCTGGCTCGCCGGCGCCGTCACGTGCCCGCTCTGCCGCGCCGACCTCACCGTCGTCTCGCCTCCGGCGGCCACCGCCGAGAGCTGCGACCCGACGGCGCGCCACGGGGCGGTGCGGGAAGAGCCGCCGGACGAGGAGGTGGACGAGCGAGACGAGGCGTGCCTCGTGGCCCCGTTCACGCCCGAGTCCGTCATGAGCTTCGGCGCGGCGCGGTCCCACGAGTTCCACTTCCGGCGGACGCAGTCGGCCATGGACATGCGGCCGGACCGCCACACGCTGCGGCTGCCGGAGCACGTCATGAAGGAGCTCGCCGCCGTCCGGAGGCACCGGCGCGCCGCGAGCCTCGCCGGGTACACCCCCGACGCCGCTGTGGAGCGGACGCCGCGGTGGCTGGCGTCGTTCTGGCGGTCCGTGTCGTGGCAGCGGCAGGGCCGCGCTGATCCGGATGCCCCGGAGGAGCACGGCGGCAGCAAGCGGATCGTCCCGATCACTGGAGCGCCGGCAGAACAGCCCGGCGGATCAGGCTCTGCTGCTGTGGACGACAAGGAGAAATCTGATCTTGGCGCGTTAAGCCAGGTCTGATTGATTTACTTTCGCGTGCCTGTAAGGATGATCTGTGTGGTACTGGTACAAGACCGTGCAAGCTGTACAATCAGCAGGTGTGATGCTTGCATCCTGGTACCTGCAAACAAGATTAGGTTCTGCATAGTGTACATCATAAAAATGTCCGATCTCGATTTGAATGCCTCCCAGAATTGTAAGATTCTTTTGGCGATCGAGTAATGCTCCTTAAATAGGCCATTAGCAGTACTTCATACTCCTGTTTCTCTCTGTATCTGCGGCCAGAAATTACAGCACCATCAGTTACTTGGAAGGCTTTGATTGCCAAACTTACACCGCACCGCCGGTCGCCGGAGCATCATTGGCCGGCGGTCAAAGAGAACTCCTTGAAGGATGTATACCGACAAAGAAACAGTGTTCGCAATAGTCGCACGCGAAAGGGTCAGCGCCTAGGCGACTTTATCCCGTAGCAATGATACGAGCATGCATCAAGCAGTAGCCAAAGCCATCACTGGGCCGTGGCCCCGCACAAACTGAAACAACGAGAGAATGGGATGAAAGGCACACACCGGAAGGGAGATCGACAAACATATTTCAGATTTCCTTTTCCTTTATGGAAAATCCATCTATCTATCTTTATCTTATTATTTGGCCAACAAACAGAGCCTCCACGTTCGCTCTCAAAGCCTAGAAATTCCCACGTTAATCGGAGAAAAATAGAAAAATAAAAGTATCCACCACTGCCATTATGATAAAAATTAGCCTAAAATACTCCTGTGCCTAACTAAAAATCACCCATCAATGCCATTATGAAAAATTAGATATAAAATACCATTTAACTATGTATCAGTTACAAACATATACTATTAATAAAAACTAAAGCTACAAACGGAGCCTTCACGTTCACTCTCAAATCCTAGAATTTCCACGTTAATCGGAGAAAAATAGAAAAATAAAAATTACCCTGCCATTATGATAAAATTAGCCTAAAATACCCATGTGCCTAATTAAAAATCACCCACCAATGCCATTATGAAAAATTAAATATAAAATATCATTTAGCTATGTATTAGTTACAAACATATACTATTAATAAAAACTAAA
Source organism: Panicum virgatum (assembly GCF_016808335.1). Taxonomy (NCBI): domain Eukaryota; kingdom Viridiplantae; phylum Streptophyta; class Magnoliopsida; order Poales; family Poaceae; genus Panicum; species Panicum virgatum. Next base: position 76,331,211 of record NC_053153.1, read on the forward strand.
GCTAACAACAATCAATCAAAATAAAACGAAAATAAGAATAATTATATGCATAATATTATTAAATCTCAAAAAATCAAATTGTTATTACAGGTATATCATATTTGAATTGTTTTAACCAACAATAAGACATAATTTACGATAATGAACAGAATGATGTATGGTGAAAAATAGTATAATTTTTAAGTAAGGATACAACGACATGTAAATTTTTGAATTTTCAATACTAGCCGCGCAAATGCACGGGCTATACGTCTAGTTTGGCGTGCTTGATGTTTTTTTCTTTTGGATGGGACATGCTCGCACGTTGTGCTGGCGCAAAGACGAGAAATGTTCTCGCCTAACCAGAAGATGATGGTTACAGAACTCATCAGCGAAACAAGCAAAGCCAACAATAGATCAGGCATTAGAGCCAAGCCAACCTCGGTCTTCACGCCGGAAGCTGTCCTCCCCGTTACATGGCTTCCCTTGAGGAGCTTCTTGTTCTTCCATTCAGCAAAAAAATCGGTGACACAGGCCATCACCGAACTTGCGACAGCTTGTCCATGCGCGTGCTCGCGATTATGGCCTGCAAAACGAAACCACCCCCAAAATCGTTAGCTCTCCATAGACGAACGACATTCAGAAAACACCTGGTTTTTCTCGATTGGATCTACAGCACTTCGTCAGAAATAAATGTGTTGTTGCAGTTTGGGGGGAAGCTGTGTAGGGTGGCTGACCTCCTTTTCCCAGTCGCAGCGGACCGTGATGATGGCCAGGATGAGCGTCTGGACGGCGGTTCCGCCGATCATGCCCGCCCAGATTCCCTGCAGAAAGGTTTCGTGGTCATGGTCGGGAGAAAAGTGGCCGGCGAGAGGGATGTGCTGCACGGTTCACAACGTACCAGCACGCCGAGGTTGAAGAGCCATCCGAGCAGAATGCCCAGGGGAATGCCGATGAGGTAGTAGCAGCCGATGTTGACGTAGGCCACCATGGATTGCCAACCGGACCCAACGGCCACACCTGATGGATGATTCATTTTCATTCATGAAAGGACGATCAGCCTTCAGTAGCCTATTGGGTTAATAGTCGTGTAACTTATGGGCCAACATGGGCTGTTTGTCAGGCCCGCAGAATTGTCGGGCCCATAGAAGAAAAATGTGAAACCGCGCACACACTACTGACCTGAGAGGACGGGCTGGATGCTGTTGAGGAGGACGGTGAAGGCGAGGAGAACGGAGAGGTGGTCGACGGCGTCGAGCACGACGGAGCTGGAGGTGAAGATGAAGGCGAACTTGTCGTGGAGGCCCATGATGAGCACCCAGAAGAAGAGCCCGATCACCAGCGAGGTGACAGACGACACGATGGTCGCGAACCTGGCGGCCCTGCCGTTGCCGGCGCCGAGCTCGTTCGCCACACGCACCCTGCAAGGATCGAAATCGACCACCGAATCCCAATGTTAGCACTGTTTTTTTTTTTAAAAAACCCGCCGTACTGAACAGCTGCATCCTACCATCTCTCATGGTGAACAACTTGTGTGTTACGCAGCATGGTAATGAAAAAAAAACGTGTCCGTTCAGGTACAATCGCACCGCCGGCCAATTACTCGCATAAAACGAAGCGAAACAAAATCGATCCCACCTACTCGCTGTTGCCTCTACAATGTACCGGACACAGTCGACGTATAGCCAAAGGCCGGGTGGTTGAGTTGGCTAGCCTGGCTCGGTAGCGTCGCGCTCCCAGCAGGTTCTGAGTTCGAATCTTATCAGAAGCTAATTTCAGGCTGTTGGAAGAAAAAAAAACTCTCTTGCTGTGCTCGTCGCAAGATTTGACCCATTCGGGCATGGGGTAGGATTTGTGAGTTTTCTCTACTCGGTTAGCTGGTTAGTCTTCCTCTTAATGAAAAAACGGTGGGGTCTGTTTCACACCCCGGGTAGAGTTTTTTTTCACAGTTGACGTATAGTCTTTGGACCACTGGACCCTGCATCTTGCATGCCAAACATGTCAGGTAATCACCGTTCGTTCGTGCTGCCCGCTGCCCCTGCAACATTGGGCTACTTGGCCCCGTCGCAGAGGATAAGCCGGCAGACTAGACGGACGTCACTCGGCACTCGCCCACAGCAAACACCTGAGCAGAGCATCCCTGCGCCCCCACCTTCCTTTCTAAGTCCGGTGAACACGTTTATTACAGGATGGTTGTTTCTCAATCAACCACCGTGACAATGCAAGGACGTACGGGGGCCTTGCCTGTTGGCACGTTTCGCGACGAGAGATGCACATGGTCGCGGCTACGTAGGTAGCGGGCGCTGTGCACGGCCACACGGAGCAGAGAGCGACTGCTCAAGCTCCACTGCTCAAGCTCCTACGGTGCTGTGGACTGTGGTACGGTGCTCACACCAAAGCAAGTGGTCGCGGTACAGTGCCGCCAACTGACAGAAGCTAGATAGGAAAATGCTCGACAACGCAAGCGTTTGACTTCGCACAGTGCGACGCAGATCGAGCGCACGCTGCGAGGCTGCATATCCGGGGTACAAACTAGCTTTTTTTTTTGAGCGGAGCTATCTAGTAGTAAACGGCAACACGGAGAGCCTACAAAGGCACGGGGCGTGCGTGTCAGCGAGAAAGCAACCAAGAAGAGCCCAATGATGAATTTACGGGTGACCCAACCGCACTCAAACTCACGGTCGATCTCCAATATGGCGGGTTCCAACATGACTCCTACCCACCCTCTCCCCAGCGGCTAGCCCCCTCCCGTGATATTTCCCCTCCCATTCCCTTTTCTCTTCCTCTCACTCTCTTTTTTTTGTTCTGGATCTAGCGGCACGGCGGCCGGCGACGGAGATGCGCGACTCGGCGGCTCGCACGCGGAGGATGGGGAAGCGGCGGCGAGGGAGCTCACTGAAGATGGCGGTGGCGTCAAGGCTGCTCGCGGAGGATGGGGGCAGCGGTGCCGAGTGCACTCGCGAGGGCGCTCACCGGTGGCGGCGCAGGGTGCTCCCCCGAGCTCGCCTCCGGCGGGGCGGTGAGGGGCGCTCGCCGGTGGCGTCGGTGAGCTCTAGGGTGACACCTTTTTTCTTTCTTTTTTATCGATTTTTTGGTGCAAAAGTTTTTTTCCCAATCTTTTTTATTTCGATTCTGGATGCAAAAATTTTTACAAAATATTTTTCCAATTTTTTTATTTTGATTTTTGGATGAAAAGTTTTTTCTTCATTTTTTTTCAAATTTTCTCAAAAAATTTTCTCTCCAGTTTTTTTCTGAAAAGTTTTATTTTATTTTTTTAATTAAAAATGACAAAAATACTAAAATAGAAAGAAAAAAAGCGATCGGAAAATCAACTGTAGGGAGGCCTCCCCTACGGTCATCCGTAATTAAGCCAGACCGAAAAAGAGGGGGGGGGGGGGGGGGGGTTGAACCCATGAACTGTCCGAATAAGCAAGGCACGCAGATCGAGCAAAAATAAGGATCCTATGCAATATGCATCATGACCGGACCAAGAACACGTTAGTTTGGTGGCCCTCCGGCTCCACCACTATCTGCACGTCTGTAACTTTGCTATCCCATCATGATGAACATCTTGGAGATCGACAATATATAGACCCGACGGGATGGTACTAATACGAAAAAGAAATTTGCCACCCTACGCCCTAGCGTGCATAAGCACCATGCATTGCATAATACGAAATGTGTAGAGCGAGAAAATTAAACTTACCCGGTGCCTGCGAAGAATGCCAGCGGAATCATCATCTCCCACCCGTTAATAGTCATGCTGCATGCAGCACAGGAGTATGTACGATGTCAGATTGTAATTCCGACCAATGGGTGCTTTACTAATGAGTAACTAGCTAGGGATCGGAGATGTTAGAAACAAAGCGAGCGAGAGAAACGATGAATAATATAATCACCGTACCAGATGGAGAGCGCATCCACTGCAATCGCAGCGTTCTTGAGGTTTCCAGTCAGCAAGATTAGGATCCTGTAGTACCAGTTCTCCAAGCTGCAGGCACGCAGGCAGGCATCGTACGTAATAAAAATAAAAAGAGTCGGCACACACTGTTAGTTGAGGTGCAGTGTGTAGTGTCGTCATCCTTATATTCCTTAACCAGTGTCGTCGTATATATGTACGTACCATAGCATGACGCCCGACGCGGAGGAGAGCTTGACGAACTCCCACATCCCCGCGAAGGCCTCGACGGAGAAGCCGTGCCACGTCTCCGGGCACCCGCCGCAGGAGACGTAGGCGAAGAGCATGGCGGCGGTGGCCCACCACGAGAAGTTGAGCGTGAGCGCGATGCCCACGAGCCCGAACCGGAACCTGGCGACGAAGAGCCAGCTGACGAGGACGTGGATGGCGAGCGCGGCGGCGGAGACCACGGCGTTCACCATGTTCTTCATCTGGCACTGCAGGAACCGCTGCAGCGGGAAGAGGAAGGCGAAGGACAGGTGGAGCGGGATGAACCACACGGAGACCCGCCCCGCCATCGCCGACAGCTCCGGCGGCTGCCCCGTCAGGAGCAGCACCTCCTCCGCGAAGAAGTACATGGGCAGCAGCACCACCGCGCACATGAGGAGCACGAGCCAGGACCGCTGCATGTACACGCCCATCATGTGGAACTTGCGGGCGCCGAACGCCTGGCCGCACAGCGTCTCCAGCGCGCTCGCCATGCCCAGCTGCAGGTGTCAGCTATAGTTGTTAGGCTAGAGAGTTCCATGCATTAAATTCTACTCCCTCCGTTCCAAATTATAAGTCATTTCAAGAATTTTGGAGAGTCAAAGTTTTTCAAGTTTGACCAAAATTATATAATAAAATAATAATATTTATGATATCAATTAAATATCATTAGATTCTTTGTTAGCTATATTTTTATAGTATACCTATTTGATGTCATAAATCTTTGTGTTTCTCTCTATAATTTTGGTCAAACTTTAAGATGGTTTGGCTTTCCAAGATTCTTGGAATGACTTATAATTTGGAATGGAGGAAGTATATGCTATATCAGCAATTTGATGACTTGGCATGATCATTATGAGAAGAGAGAAGAGGGAGTTTCATGGGTATGAGAGGAGAGTTTCATCACCATGAAACCCACTTGATACGATTACCTAGTTCTCTGTTTTTAGAAACTGTGCAATGAAACTTGCACTGAGACTGGTGTTAGTATGATCTCCAACACGGTCAAAGGACCGAGTCTTTCTCCATCCACGTGCCCTAATTGGGGGCGGGCGCTCTTGCCATTCGCTGGCAAGTGGGCCCCTTTTCGCGCAGCATCAATATAAAAGCAAAAGGGGGACGACAGGGCACTGTAACCAAAGTTCATCGTGCCTCAATTTCTTCAAAACCCTAGACTCAAGAGAGGGCGCTGAAGCGAGGGAAGATTCCACAACATCGACTCTGATGACCTTGCTGCCGCCGTCTCTACGTCGTCTTCTCCACCGGACTTCGACCTCCACGGCGGCGGCAGACGACAGCGATTACCACCAAAGTTTTTCGTCAGCTGAATAACTCACTCTCTCGATCTACTCCTAACCTATTCAAAGTATCTAACACCAGTCTGCCACGTGAATCCCGAGCAAGTAATGGCTCTCCCGTGTTTGGGGACCAACTGGGATTGGGATCGTGGGAATCAATGCAATGTTCTGTTTTCTGTTGCTCTAGTACAATTCGGTGTTCAATGTGAACATATTCTTTGCAGTTACATATCTATATCCAGCTGGGCAAAAAGATGAACTTATTTCGTTCTAAAAAAAGACGATGCAATCACTAACCTACCACAATGCAAATAGCCAATGTTGTACTGGGGTCCTTGTCCGTGGAAACTAACTAGCCCGCTGATTAATAATTCAGCTATCATGCATATGAGTCGTTCATGCTGACCAAGCCTGAAATTGACGTTGAACAAAGGGAATACAACGGGTGAACAAGACGCGTATGGCTGAATTCTGTCCAAGTCACTTAATAACGACAAGTTGGGCTTTATGTGATTCTCTGTCGATAAGCGCTAAAAGTTGAGGAACCAGAGGCGCGACGTGCGAGGCCAATAATGGACGCGAATCCTAAACAGGAGCCGGCAGCTTGATGTACCAGCCACTCAGCCAGAGCTAGCTAGTGTTTGTTCATTCCTTCATAAAGAAAATCCAGAGCTCGAGCTACTCCCGTTTGGCAAGGAGTAGGAAGCAGGAGGCAACTTGAGTACGCTATTGGGAAGGATCCATATCGATCATGCCCGAATAGGCGTGCCCAACCATGCGCCGGCCGTCGATTTGGCACTATCGTTGTGTCGTTTTTCAAAATAACTATGGCCGTGTCTTCCGTGGATAACTGTTTCCTGAGCGTAAGGCTGTAGAATTGCCACAACAGAGCTGAGCTGCTGCGTCGCCTGGTAAAAGAGGGGAAAACGGTTCACTTTCTAGGAGACGTACAAACACCCTGTAACTCAAGTGGCTGGGACAACAGCTAGTGTTTAGTGCTACTACTCCACAGCCATCTGAGATTTGCAGATCTTAACCTTAGCTCGATCCAGCACCTGCCACTGCCATAGACGTGCACATGCTCTACGTAGCTAGGCTACCAGCTGAGAGAAAGGATTTTTCTAAAAAAAAATACTACAGACGATCACGTGAACTAACATTGTACATATATATATGAACGAAGTCCTAAACTGCGTCACATTATTGTGCTATGTTAGTTTGGAAAAAAAAAGGATACTACTGATTACTGAATGCGGCTGCTGACTGGCTGTCTTTTCGCGGAAGAGAAATTGAAACGGTATTCTTAGGGAGCCCGGCCGCCAAAAATAGAAGTGTCGCGAAATTAAACGAGCCAGCTAGCACAGCGGGGCATGCATTGGATTCGGAAAACTGGGACGGGCGCCGCGCGGAGGTAGCGGCGGCGGGGCACGTACCATGAGGCCGAAGTTGAAGCCGACGACGACGGTGTTGGCGATGGAGATGGCGGCGAGCTCGAGGTCGCCGAGGTGCCCCGCGAAGGCCTGCGTGATGACGTTCATGCTGTAGGTGACGACGCGGCTGAAGATGGCCGGCGCCACGATGACCCACAGCTTCCTCGACTCCTCCCACACCCTCCGCCCGAGATCGCCGGTGCCCACCGCCGCCACCTGCCGCTCCTCCTTCCTCACGTCCGCGTGCAGCAGCGCCACCCGGGACGCGTCCTCCTCGTCCCCTCGCTGCTTGTCCGTGGCCATCGTATCGATCGAATCAAAGCCCTGCCTCTCTCTCTCTCTGTGTCTCTCCGGGGGATGGTAGGAGGGAGGCTAGCTCTGCAAAATTCGGAGTCAAAATGTTTGTTGGAGGAGGAGGGACTCCTGTCTGTCGGCCTGGTTTTCTTTCTCTCCGAATTGGACCCTGAGAGACCGGCTTTTAATAGGCAAGGGGCCGTTGGAGTTGCGTGGCTGTGCTGGGGAGTCCAGCCTCGCCGGAGCCAGCGCGTGCGCGTCAGCGACGACGGAAGCAAATGTTTGTTGAAACGAACGGGCTGCGCTTCGGCACGTGTGGTCGTTGTTGCGAGCGAGCGAGCTGTAACAATCCAAAAATTTGGATTCAAATTAAGAAATTTCCTTACACGTGGACCCCACCTGTCATACACCCACCTCCCATCTTCCTGTGCTGCACGTCGCAGTAATGGCGCCGACGCCTCCCGAAGCCTCCCGTCGCCGTGTCGTTGCCGTCGTGGAGGCCGATCCCGGTTTTCCGGCCGTCGAGCGACTCCAAGTCGACCGCGCTCATCTCCTGAGCTCGCCACCTGCCCCGCTCCCTCCTGCGTCTCGCTCTCCTCACCTTCTCCTTCCTCAGTTTCGCCATGGGTGACGCATGAAGCTCCTCGCGCTCGCCAGCCCGAATCGCGAGTTTCCCTCCATGAATCCCAAATCCACTTGAACCGAAGCTCGTCTATCTTCCTAGCCTCCTCCTCGACCTCTCCTTCGCGAGCCCCCTCGACCAGAGCACCGGGAATCCTTGGTTTCGCGGCCGTCGGTCACCAGTGAGCCCGAGATCCACCTCAACGCCGACCACCCACCTCCGGCCGTGGTTTTCTTCGTCCAGTAGCTCAAATCGAACCTAGGTGAGGTGCTCTTGCTCGTGCGCCTCTTTTTCCTTCGTTTCTTGCTTCACCGACGCCGGAACGCGGCCATGCCGCCGCCGGCCGACCCGCCTACCGCCGCCGCACGGCGCGGGCTGCGCTCAGGCCGCCCCACGCCCAGCATGCGCGCGCACCGAGGCCGCCCAACCCCGCTAACGCTCTCACCGCGCCGCTCCGCCGCCGCCTGGCCTCGCCGCCGCCGGCCCGAGCCGCGCCGCCGTCTCCTCTGCCTCGCGCCGCCGCTAGGGCACTGGAGCCGCTGGCCACCCCGCCGCCCTGGGTCGCGCGCGCGGGCCCCACCCCGCGTTGCTGCTGCGCCGCCGCGCGGGCCGCCGCCGGTCGCCGCCGCCGCAGGCCGCTTGGCCCTGCGCCTGGGCGCCGCCACGCGCTGCGGTTCGCGTGGCTGAGTGGGGAAGAAACCCCTCCCACTGACCAGTGGGACCCGCTGGTCAGTGGGGTAAGGGGGGGATTTTATTTATCTTGTGTTTATTTCGACTGTAAATTGTAAATTCCATATAAATTCAAGGAAAAATGCGAAAAATATGAAATAAATTTTGTTGGATTTGTTAGAGTAGGATCTATAGAGGAAAAATATCCACAGTGGCAAAATGACCTTTTTACCCCTGCAATAATTTAGATTGTGTTTAGTCTTGCTTAATTAATTTCTATAGATCTGTTAATCTAAAAATTATGAAAATTTTGCAGTAGCTTACTTTAAGCATGGGTGATCCACCATAAAATTTTCATACTCATAGGACCTAATTTAGTATATGAATATAATATGCAACCAAACTTAAATATGTGTATAGGTATAATAGTATTTATTTCACATGCAAATTTTTATACAAATTATAAGAGGCAATTAATAATGTCTTTGCTAGTCGTATTTTATTTTATAGTAAATCATGCTCTAATTAATAATTTGGCCTCTAATTGTTTCTAGCATTAGGATTAAAGTTAATTAGCACCATATTTGCAGCCTTTTATGTAAATTGTAATTTGTTTAATGTTTATCCTCTAGTGGCAAAGTCATGTTAGTATTTACTCGTTGTCTCATATGCATAACATTTACTCATTGTTTCATATGCATACATATAGAATCCGCGACCGAGGAAGTCGTATACGAGGTGATCGCGGAGCCGCAGGAGCAGACGGAGCCAGCCCCGCAGGCGTTTCGTGACGACCCGGCCCAAGGCCCAGTGGACACTAGCTCTGAGCAGCAGCCCGCAGGCAAGCCCCGGTGCACATCCTTTTAATTCAAACTATGACACCTATATTATGTTTCTATTACTTGTGCATTAGGTTCAGGAATTATTTGAAACCCTAGTTGCATGATCCCTAGGTCTCCTCGAGTTATACTAATATGTAGAGGACGATAGAAATGCTATGCTTAATACAACTCGGTAGAAGACGAGTGATTTCGGGTCACTCGCGAGGTATAGGATATCTCGTTATTTTGAGTATATGGAATATTGGGATAGGTTGGATAAGGAAAAGAAAATGGAGACCGGGCGGGGAAAGGCTAGCCCGCCTGTGTCGGTTAAGGACCGTTCGTTGCCTGGCCCTGTGATCGAGTTTGAATTGTACTAACTGCATGCCGGGAGTAGGAGGTAGTCGAAACCGGTAAGCCGAGTACTGCCTTGCTTCGAAAGTACAGGAACCCGCACCCAACTCCTGGGGCGAGTCGAGTAGTCGCGGAGAATTGGGATGCAGATGTTTACTTTTGGTGGTCTCACGTTGAGCTCGGCTGACCATATGTCGTTGGGCTGGTTCCTGTAGTTCGAGGCGGGGAGGGGAATGGTTGGCATGTATAGTCCGATGGGGCAAATACGTGCCGTGTTGGTTAGGTCCACCTTGCAAGGTTAAATCGGATCGATCCGCCGTACGTCGCATCTCGGATATGAGCACCTTGATCACGGCACCACATCGTAGTGATGTTATATGGATTCTAAGTGATGATTAGTAGAGCCTACCAGGAATTATTACTCCATGCTGTTATGATTGCTTAGCAGGTGCAAATAATAGTTAATGATTTATGAAAATAGAATTTGGAGCTAAAAGAGGGAAAATAAGGACTCATTTCTAGAGCTTCTTCTGCAAAAGTAACCAACAGCCAAAAGCTTTGCATGTCTAGTTATGTGGGCTAAGTTATACCCACTGGTCGGGTAAGCCTTGCGGAGTATTAGTATACTCAAGGTTGTGGCTCAAACTATTTCAGGTCAGGATGGGATCGACTTCTGCCCTTGTTGTGCTAAGTTTATACAGCTTGGAGCGGATGGTTGGGAGGTGGCCGGACCAGATGTTTAGCCTTGCTAGTTACCAAATCACACACCCGTGGGCTGAGTGTGTGATTCGATACTGCGTATCATGTATTATAGACGTCAAGTTTACTATATCGGACTTTGTTTTAAAGTAATGTTGCTCCTGTATTTTAATTATGTAATTAAACCAGGTTGTAGAACTTAATGTACGCTACTCGGTATTGTAATCATATTTTTATGTACTCGTCATGTTTGTACTGCCTGCGCTCACCTTCGCGTGGGACTACTAGTGTTTGTTTCGATCGGAATGTCGGTTTTCGAAAGGACTGTCAAGTTAAACCGTTAAGCCAAATGCGCCTGATGTGTTCAAATGATGGCCATTTAGCTTAATTTGAGTTTTAATTTGGCGGTTCTGTCACAGCTGGTATCAGAGCCGAAATACACCAGGGGTAGTATGGATGTGACTATTTTCTAGATTTTCAAGATTAAAAAAATGAATTTCTAGGGTATAAAGAAAAATCGTTTCAGTCGCGCTTTACGATTAAATCCGTATTAAGCCCTACATAGTATTTGGTTATTTATAAATTGGTGGCAATATTTATATTCACTGACTTCCAGCACATTTCTTTCGGTTAAACCTTAATTTCTTGCACAACCCTTACTTAATATTGTAACGACGCACCTACGCTGAGGTAAGCAAGGTGAGCAATTCTTGGTAGTCTTTAGAATAGCCCACGTGTTTCATACGTGCGCGGGTCCCGTATGATGAGCATACGAGGAGGTGATAAGGCTCCATTCAAATGAGCCTGTCGCTATCTGCCGCCTGATATGGAGCGCGGACTTCCCACCGTGTGATTGTGAGCACGGCCATCTCGTAAGGCAATGTTGCGAGATGTAAATCTGTCATGCGATTGGTTATGACCGTGTACCTTGGGACACGTGTACCCTTGGGTGTCCCGTAAGGCGATTTGTACGGGAAGTGAATACGTTGCCTCGGTAACGTATGCAGCGCTGTCCATGCAGCGTTAAACGCATGGGCGCCATCTCTATAGTAGATGGTGATGTATGTGTGAATATGTGGGCAACTGCATATGCGTTACCTATGTGGCGTAGGACACATGGGGGCCGTTCGTGTGTGCTGGCACGAAGGGTCCAGTCGTGGATATATGCATATATCTGTATATCATGTGATTTCTGCAGGTACACTAACAAACGAACGCGTAAGTTAAGGCGTGTAGAAATCGATTATATAATTGAGAGCGTATGTGCCACCAAAAGACCACGTATATTGCCCTATTATTGTCGGCAAATTTTGTTGGAAGGGTGACGTAGGACGATCATGCATAATACCATTCATTGCATGGTAAGAGTGGGTTAGCGAGTGAATTGTGTTGTGAATTTTTGTTGGAAGTTTGAAATTAAAAGAGTATTGTTTTTCTAGAGTGCTGTAAGTGTTTACCATTTTATTAGTTGTGAGTTCGTATTTTCTTTTGGGAATGTTCCTTACCGCTGTCGGCGTTTTTCGCAGATGGCGGCCTTGTCGGACTTCCACTTTGACGAGGACGGGTGGGTGCGTTCCACTTGTCTTCACCGTGAGGGCCTTCCCGTGTTGCTGTGGGAGGTGCTCCAGGAGTTTGGCCACACTGAGCCTCCCCAGTACTACGGTCGCGTGTCCTCCGAGGGGGGCATCTCTGGTTGGGAGGCTCGCCTGCGAGTTCCAGCACGCCTCGGTCTCTTTCAGTCAGACCCTTGGGAGGTGCACACTGAGGGTGCTGAGATTTTGAGCGTCTGGGATCGTGCAGCTGCGATGGCTATTACCCAGTTTTGTGAGCAGGAGCCCATTTTTGCGAGTTACTCTGCTTCGACGGTTGGTTTTCCTGTCAGAGTGACTTCGGAGTACTCGAGGCAGCGGTTTTCTCTTCTGTTGGACCCTACTCTTCCAGGCCACGTCCCAGCTTTGGCTAGGATCGCCCGCTACGCTGCCGGTATGTTGGGTGTGTGTGATCAGTTTAGGAGTGAGAACACACTCTACCGGCAGGGACTTCGGACAGCTCACGCCACAGCACAGGAGCAGACTCAGCAGATCTTAGGACAGAGCCAGCAGCTCGCAGAGCAGAGTCAGCAGGTAGTGGGGTTGGCCCAGCAGTTCTGGGAGCAGGAGCAGAGGATAGTTGAGCAGGCTCAGCAGATTTTGGAGCAGTCACAGCAGCTAGAGGAGCAGTCACAGCAGCTAGCGGAGCAGACAGAGCAGCTAGCGGAGCAGGCTCAGCAGATTGAGGAGTTGACTGAGCAGGTGGACGACCAGGAGGCTCTAGCTGACCACTTACAGGACGCGCTTCAGGTTGCACTAGGGAACGTGCACCAGTTGCAGCTTCAGCAGCAGCAGGCCGCAGCCCCACCTGAGCCACCACCTCAGGTGTCAGGTGTTGAGTCAGGAGTTGGGCCTCAGGAGATGTCCGATGCAGCGAGTTCCGTCGGTCAGAACGACGTTCCACCTCAGGCAGGGTCCACAGCCATCTTAGTGAACGAGCAGAACGTGGGACGCCTGCAGGAGGAGCTACGCGCGCGTGGGATCGAGGTTGAGCGTGTCTTCGAGTACCAGCCGCCGCGTTGAGTAGTTGGACTTTGGATGTAGTTAGGGTTAACATAGTGTTGTAGTTTGGTAAATGTATGAGAGACAACTAGATTTGGTAGTATGACTAGAATAACTCTGATGTAAGATAAGGACTGTGGTTTGTATATGTTTGGACTGAGTTTGTAGGTGTGTAATCCCCTTTGTAAAATATCATCTTAGTGTTCGACTTATGGTAATTCCGAGGTTTAGTACGTAAAAATTCGTGAAGTATGATCTATGCGGTAAAAGTTTTCGTAGCATCGAAGTTTAGTACGTAACAATTCGTGAAGACAGTCCATGCGGCAAACGCGCGTTATACAAAAGTTGTAGAGTATTTCGATAACCACTCACTAGCAAAAGTTATGAATTTTTGGACGTATAGTTTGGGAGGTACTGTCAAATCTATACCGCGAAGATTGGTGATATTGAGATTTAGTTGGGGCCTATTTTGTATTCACTAGTTGATGCAAAAATGGTTTTACCTCCCTCATGCATGATCCAGTTATTCTTGTTCCAATTGTGGGACATAAAAGTGGTGATACAATTGTTGAGTTATTTAATCGGTGTTCTAAATTCAGCATTTTTCATGAATTGAATATTAGTTGCTATCATGATTATTTAATTTAATCAAGGTATTGGGACTAATCAATTCATGATTAATTGCAGAATGCCGAACACCGATAATGACTCCTCTGCGCCCAATGGTGCTAATGCGCTGCCACCGCCTCCCAATTTGGTTGAGGCAATCGCGGCCATGTTGACTGGGCGCGATGAACAGACGGAACTGCTCCGTCAGCTCGTTCATCAGGGTGCTGCACCGCGGCATGGAAATCATAATCATCACCAGCCGCCTGTCCCTGGGTATCAGGAGTTCTTGGGTACTCAGCCACCGCTTTTCCATAAGGCGGATGAGCCACTGGAAGCTGACAGTTGGCTCCGGACCATTGAGTCCAAGTTCACTCTATACCAGTATAATGACAATGACAAGGCATCATTTGCAGCTCAACAACTCAGAGGTCCTGCACGTACGTGGTGGGATAATCACGTAGCTATGTTCCCTGCTGGCACTCGGTTTTCTTGGGATGAGTTCAAGGAAGCTTTCAGGGCACATCATATCCCTGCAGGGGTGATACGCAGGAAGCTCAATGAGTTCTTAGCGCTGAAACAAGGCAATAATAATGTGACACAATATGCTCAAGCTTTTAACACCTTGTCTCAATATGCTGGGTATCATGTGGAAACAGATGAAAAGAAACAAGCGTGCTTCAGGCAGGGGCTTAGCAGCAAGCTCCAGGAACGCTTGATTATGTTCAAATTCAACACCTTTAGTGAGCTGGTCAATGGGGCTATCACTCAAGAGGACGCCCGTATAGCTCACCAGGCAGAGAAAAAGAGGAAGGCACCAATGGGTGGGTCTTCCAGTCAGGCTAATCAGAGGTTTCGTCTGATTCAGGCCGGACCCCCTCGTGCACCTTATCAGCATCGGCCGGTGTACCGACCAGTACAGTATCAGGCCACATATCGGCCTCCACAACAGCAGTCGGGTTATCGGCCAACACAGTATCAGTCGGGATATAGACCACCTCAGTACCCACAGCCTCTGGGGGTAACCAGATCTCCGGTGCCTCAGCAGAATGTGCAGAAGACGGGGTTGCAGCCACAGGGTGTACGCCCTAATCTTCCTCCCTGTTTCAACTGTGGTCAAGTTGGTCATTTTGCACGTGAATGCCCTATGCCACCTAAACAAGTTCAGGGTTCTAATCAGCACAATCAGAAGCCGAAAGTGGCTCATTTCAAGCCTGGACGCGTGCATTATACCACACTAGAAGATGTACCTGAGGGAGTTCAAGTAATGGCGGGTATGTTTTCAGTTCATAATCAACCTGTTACCGTATTATTTGATTCGGGTGCATCTCACACGTTTATTAGCAAGGAGTGTGTCATTAGACTGGGACTGAAAATAGAGAGCATGTCCAAGCCGTACCATATTCACTCACCTGGGGGAAAATTAATCACCAATCAATTTGTTAAGCAAGTGCCCCTACAGTTGCAAGGGAAAGTTTTTCCTACGGCCCTTATAATTCTACCAACTCAGAGTGTAGATATTATATTGGGCATGAACTGGATGGATGGTCGAGGAGTTCTTCTAGACACTACCTCACGATCTGTGCATATTAACTCTTCCATTCATGGTTTTATGACTTTGAATCTGGTGGACCATATACCTTCGGCATCCACAGTGAATCAGGTTGAGGCCAAAAGTCTGGCTAAAATACCAGTGGTGTGTGAATATCCGGATGTTTTTCCGGATGACTTACCAGGCATGCCACCTGACCGTAAGATAGAGTTTGCCATTGAATTGCAACCGGGAACGGCACCAATTTCCAGAAGACCTTATCGTATGCCACCCAATGAGTTAGCAGAATTAAAGAAGCAATTGCAGGAGTTACTTGATAAGGGTTATATCCGTCCTAGCACTTCACCTTGGGGCTGTCCAGCGCTCTTTGTTAAAAAGAAAGATCAAAGCCTCAGGTTGTGCGTGGACTATCGGCCTTTGAATGCTGTCACTATCAAAAACAAATATCCACTTCCCCGAATTGATATTCTGTTTGATCAGTTAGTCGGGGCCAAGGTATTCTCCAAAATTGATCTTCGATCGGGCTATCATCAAATAAAAATTAGGCTCGAAGATATTCCAAAGACGGCTTTCTCTACACGATATGGGCTTTATGAATATCTCGTTATGTCATTTGGGTTAACAAATGCCCCGGCTCATTTCATGTATCTCATGAACTCGGTGTTTATGCCCGAGTTAGATAAGTTTGTCGTGGTTTTCATTGACGACATTCTTATATATTCCAAGAATGAAGAAGAACATGCGGAGCATCTTCGCATTGTTCTCCAGCGTCTTCGGGAACACAAATTGTATGCCAAATTCACCAAGTGTGAGTTTTGGCTAAAGGAGGTTCCATTCCTAGGTCATGTCATATCAGAAGATGGAATTTCTGTTGACCCCAGTAAAATCCAAGATGTTTTGAATTGGGAAGCACCTACATCTGTTCCGGAAATTCGGAGTTTTCTTGGGCTAGCAGGATATTACCGGCGGTTTGTTCCGGATTTTTCAAAAATTGCTAAGCCCATGACTGAGTTGCTCAAGAAAGGGGTGAAATTTAATTGGAACGATAAATGTGATCAGGCTTTTCTGACCTTGAGGAAACTATTGACATCTGCCCCTGTTTTAGCCCAACCTGATATTACTCGACCCTTTGATGTATATTGTGATGCATCGGGTACGGGTTTAGGTTGTGTCCTCATGCAAGACCGTCGAGTAATTGCTTATGCTTCACGAGCACTCCGACGACATGAGGAAAATTATGCCACTCATGATTTAGAACTAGCAGCAGTGGTTCATGCTTTGAAGATCTGGCGTCATTATCTTCTGGGCAATCCTGTTCACATATATACAGACCATAAAAGTCTCAAGTATATTTTCACCCAGAATGAGCTAAATCTACGCCGAAGACGATGGTTGGAATTGATTAAGGATTATGATTTGGAGATTCACTATCACCCGGGTAAGGCCAATGTTGTTGCAGATGCTTTAAGCCGCAAGGCTCAGTGCAACTGCCTGTCTATTGTGCCTTTCAACGAAACCCTTTGTTATGAACTAGAAAAATTAAACTTGGGGATCATCACACAAGGCAGTCTTGATAATTTGGTCCTTTCATCTACTCTTCGAGATCGGATTATTTCTGCCCAACAACATAATGTCGGGATGGAAAAGATTCGCCAAAGACTTGCGGAAAATGACCCGGGGGTGAAGTGTTTTCATTTAGATGAGGCTGGAATTCTATGGTTTAAGGATCGTTTTGTGGTACCTAAAGATTTAGAGCTCCGAAAACAAATCCTTGATGAAGCTCATCTCTCTAGGTATTCTATCCACCCGGGCAGCAATAAAATGTATCAAGATTTGAAGCAGCGATTTTGGTGGACAAGAATGAAGCGGGAAATTGCCAAATATGTGTCTGAGTGTGACATTTGTAAAAGAGTTAAAGCGAGCCACTTGAGATCAGCTGGTCTTCTTCAACCGCTGACTATTCCATCAGGAAAATGGGAAGATATTAGTATGGATTTCATTGTTGGACTTCCCAAGACTTCTAAAGGATATGATTCTATTTGGGTTATTGTGGACCGTCTCACGAAGTCAGCTCATTTCCTTCCCGTAAAAACCATCTATAGGGCACAACATTATGCTGAGCTGTATATCAGCCGTATCCTGAGTTTGCATGGAGTACCCAGGACTATCATTTCTGACCGTGGTACCCAATTCGTTGCACGTTTTTGGGAGCATTTCCATGCAGCCCTTGGTACTCAACTCATTCGCAGTTCAGCTTATCATCCTCAGACCGATGGTCAGACAGAGAGAATAAATCAGATTCTTGAAGATATGCTTAGAGCCTGTGCACTCACCTATAGTCATAAATGGGATGAGTGTCTACCTTTAGCTGAATTCTCCTATAACAACAGCTATCAGGAAAGCATTAAAATGGCTCCTTTTGAGGCATTATATGGACGAAGGTGTAGAACTCCATTGAATTGGTCAGAAGCCGGTGAAAGAAATGTATTCGGCCCTGATATGGTCAGTGAGGCGGAAGAACAAGTCCGGGTTATACAGGAGAACTTGAAAATAGCACAATCCCGGCAGAAAAGCTATGCAGACAAGAAACGTCAAGCGATCTCGTTCCAAGTGGGAGATCATGTTTATTTACGGGTATCTCCAATGAGAGGAGTCCAACGGTTCGGTGTGAAGGGAAAGCTTGCCCCTCGTTTTGTTGGGCCTTTTCCTATCATCGAACAATGTGGACTAGTAGCATATCGCTTGGAACTTCCTGCCCAATTATCCGCAGTTCATAACATATTCCATGTCTCCCAGCTCAGAAAATGCCTCCGTGTTCCAAACAAAATAATGGACATAGAGAAGTTACAAGTGGAGCCTGATCTTGTCTATCCAGAGCATCCAGTGAAAATTGTTGATCACAAGACTCGGGTCACTCGAAATCAAACCAGCAATTTCTATAAGGTACAATGGAGTAATCACTCAGAGCGAGAAGCTACCTGGGAAACAGAGGAATTTGTTCAGTCCAAATGTCCTGAATTGCTCCAATTATACCAAGGTATATGATTTTCCGACTTCCTTTCGATTCGGCACTTTTCTCCTAAATCTCGGGACGAGATTTCTTTTAGGGGGAAGGATTGTAACAATCCAAAAATTTGGATTCAAATTAAGAAATTTCCTTACACGTGGACCCCACCTGTCATACACCCACCTCCCATCTTCCTGTGCTGCACGTCGCAGTAATGGCGCCGACGCCTCCCGAAGCCTCCCGTCGCCGTGTCGTTGCCGTCGTGGAGGCCGATCCCGGTTTTCCGGCCGTCGAGCGACTCCAAGTCGACCGCGCTCATCTCCTGAGCTCGCCACCTGCCCCGCTCCCTCCTGCGTCTCGCTCTCCTTACCTTCTCCTTCCTCAGTTTCGCCATGGGTGACGCATGAAGCTCCTCGCGCTCGCCAGCCCGAATCGCGAGTTTCCCTCCATGAATCCCAAATCCACTTGAACCGAAGCTCGTCTATCTTCCTAGCCTCCTCCTCGACCTCTCCTTCGCGAGCCCCCTCGACCAGAGCACCGGGAATCCTTGGTTTCGCGGCCGTCGGTCACCAGTGAGCCCGAGATCCACCTCAACGCCGACCACCCACCTCCGGCCGTGGTTTTCTTCGTCCAGTAGCTCAAATCGAACCTAGGTGAGGTGCTCTTGCTCGTGCGCCTCTTTTTCCTTCGTTTCTTGCTTCACCGACGCCGGAACGCGGCCATGCCGCCGCCGGCCGACCCGCCTACCGCCGCCGCACGGCGCGGGCTGCGCTCAGGCCGCCCCACGCCCAGCATGCGCGCGCACCGAGGCCGCCCAACCCCGCTAACGCTCTCACCGCGCCGCTCCGCCGCCGCCTGGCCTCGCCGCCGCCGGCCCGAGCCGCGCCGCCGTCTCCTCTGCCTCGCGCCGCCGCTAGGGCACTGGAGCCGCTGGCCACCCCGCCGCCCTGGGTCGCGCGCGCGGGCCCCACCCCGCGTTGCTGCTGCGCCGCCGCGCGGGCCGCCGCCGGTCGCCGCCGCCGCAGGCCGCTTGGCCCTGCGCCTGGGCGCCGCCACGCGCTGCGGTTCGCGTGGCTGAGTGGGGAAGAAACCCCTCCCACTGACCAGTGGGACCCGCTGGTCAGTGGGGTAAGGGGGGGATTTTATTTATCTTGTGTTTATTTCGACTGTAAATTGTAAATTCCATATAAATTCAAGGAAAAATGCGAAAAATATGAAATAATTTTTTTTGGATTTGTTAGAGTAAGATCTATAGAGGAAAAATATCCACAGTGGCAAAATGACCTTTTTACCCCTGCAATAATTTAGATTGTGTTTAGTCTTGCTTAATTAATTTCTATAGATCTGTTAATCTAAAAATTATGAAAATTTTGCAGTAGCTTACTTTAAGCATGGGTGATCCACCATAAAATTTTCATACTCATAGGACCTAATTTAGTATATGAATATAATATGCAACCAAACTTAAATATGTGTATAGGTATAATAGTATTTATTTCACATGCAAATTTTTATACAAATTATAAGAGGCAATTAATAATGTCTTTGCTAGTCGTATTTTATTTTATAGTAAATCATGCTCTAATTAATAATTTGGCCTCTAATTGTTTCTAGCATTAGGATTAAAGTTAATTAGCACCATATTTGCAGCCTTTTATGTAAATTGTAATTTGTTTAATGTTTATCCTCTAGTGGCAAAGTCGTGTTAGTATTTACTCGTTGTCTCATATGCATAACATTTACTCATTGTTTCATATGCATACATATAGAATCCGCGACCGAGGAAGTCGTATACGAGGTGATCGCGGAGCCGCAGGAGCAGACGGAGCCAGCCCCGCAGGCGTTTCGTGACGACCCGGCCCAAGGCCCAGTGGACACTAGCTCTGAGCAGCAGCCCGCAGGCAAGCCCCGGTGCACATCCTTTTAATTCAAACTATGACACCTATATTATGTTTCTATTACTTGTGCATTAGGTTCAGGAATTATTTGAAACCCTAGTTGCATGATCCCTAGGTCTCCTCGAGTTATACTAATATGTAGAGGACGATAGAAATGCTATGCTTAATACAACTCGGTAGAAGACGAGTGATTTCGGGTCACTCGCGAGGTATAGGATATCTCGTTATTTTGAGTATATGGAATATTGGGATAGGTTGGATAAGGAAAAGAAAATGGAGACCGGGCGGGGAAAGGCTAGCCCGCCTGTGTCGGTTAAGGACCGTTCGTTGCCTGGCCCTGTGATCGAGTTTGAATTGTACTAACTGCATGCCGGGAGTAGGAGGTAGTCGAAACCGGTAAGCCGAGTACTGCCTTGCTTCGAAAGTACAGGAACCCGCACCCAACTCCTGGGGCGAGTCGAGTAGTCGCGGAGAATTGGGATGCAGATGTTTACTTTTGGTGGTCTCACGTTGAGCTCGGCTGACCATATGTCGTTGGGCTGGTTCCTGTAGTTCGAGGCGGGGAGGGGAATGGTTGGCATGTATAGTCCGATGGGGCAAATACGTGCCGTGTTGGTTAGGTCCACCTTGCAAGGTTAAATCGGATCGATCCGCCGTACGTCGCATCTCGGATATGAGCACCTTGATCACGGCACCACATCGTAGTGATGTTATATGGATTCTAAGTGATGATTAGTAGAGCCTACCAGGAATTATTACTCCATGCTGTTATGATTGCTTAGCAGGTGCAAATAATAGTTAATGATTTATGAAAATAGAATTTGGAGCTAAAAGAGGGAAAATAAGGACTCATTTCTAGAGCTTCTTCTGCAAAAGTAACCAACAGCCAAAAGCTTTGCATGTCTAGTTATGTGGGCTAAGTTATACCCACTGGTCGGGTAAGCCTTGCGGAGTATTAGTATACTCAGGGTTGTGGCTCAAACTATTTCAGGTCAGGATGGGATCGACTTCTGCCCTTGTTGTGCTAAGTTTATACAGCTTGGAGCGGATGGTTGGGAGGTGGCCGGACCAGATGTTTAGCCTTGCTAGTTACCAAATCACACACCCGTGGGCTGAGTGTGTGATTCGATACTGCGTATCATGTATTATAGACGTCAAGTTTACTATATCGGACTTTGTTTTAAAGTAATGTTGCTCCTGTATTTTAATTATGTAATTAAACCAGGTTGTAGAACTTAATGTACGCTACTCGGTATTGTAATCGTATTTTTATGTACTCGTCATGTTTGTACTGCCTGCGCTCACCTTCGCGTGGGACTACTGGTGTTTGTTTCGATCGGAATGTCGGTTTTCGAAAGGACTGTCAAGTTAAACCGTTAAGCCAAATGCGCCTGATGTGTTCAAATGATGGCCATTTAGCTTAATTTGAGTTTTAATTTGGCGGTTCTGTCACACGAGCCAGCCAGCTTCCTCCGCCCCTCCCCGCGGCCTGTATTGTAGATACTGGCGCGGCGCCCATCGGCCCACGCCACACGAATCATCACCAACTAGGCGTATGATCCGTGCATTTGCGCGACTAGTATTGAAAATTTAAAAATTTTGATGTCATTGTATCCTTACTATTTTTAAAGATTATACACTTTATTACCATACATGATCCTGTTCATTATCGTAAATTATATTTAATTATTGGTTAAGACAATTCAAATATGATCTACAATTTGATTTGTTGAGCTTTAATAATATTATACATATAATTATTCATATTTTGTTTTTATTTTAATTGGTTGTTGTTAGTTTTAGTTTTTATTAATAGTATATATTTGCAATTGATACATAGCTAAATGGTATTTTATATTTAATTTTTCATAATGTCATTGGTGGCTAATTTTTAATTGGGCACACGGGTAGAGCTTTAATAATATTATGCATATAATTATTCTTATTTTGTTTTTATTTTGATTGGTTGTTGTTAGTTTTTATTAATAGTATATGTTTGTAACCGATACACAGCTAAATGATATTTTATATTTAATTTTTCATAGTGACATTGGTGGGTGATTTTTAATTAGACACACGGGTATTTTAGGCTAATTTTTATCGTAATGGCAGTAGGGGTAATTTATAAACATGTATAAGGGTATTTTAGACTAAAATTTTCGTAATGGCAGTGGTGGGTAATTTTAATTTTTTTTCTCCGATTAAAGTGAGAATTTTTAGGCCGTGAGAGCAAACGTGGAGGTTCGGTTTGTTGGCCAAATGATAAGATAATATATTATTATTTTTCTTTTACCCCGTGAAAAGTAATGTTTTAAAAATAAACCCTTGGCTTGATCACGGCACGTGCAAAGGCGTGGCTGTAATTATGTCTATGTGCTTGGCGTGAGTTGGACTTGGAGGTGATCAGGATCAGCCTTAAGGGCAGCCACAGCCCACAGGACAGAGTGTGGAGGAGGCTTGAAAGCTTCATCATCCTCACATACGTCGGTGCTGCCTAACTATTGTTTCGTTGCAGTGTGCGACATCGATGCCCAAAATGATGTGGGCAAATAGTATTTTAAGTACAAATCATCCCTTCTTCCTCCGCTTTCCTCTTCACACCCATCTGATAAGCCTACTGTATGAACAATAGTTTTCTATTGATCGAGCATCCAAGCTTGGACAGTCATCGGTGCTGGGATTCTTCAGCTGGGCATCGGCAGCTGCAGTGGTATGATGGAGGCTTAAATTTCCCTCTGCTACTGAAGCATCGCTTTTTACGCCTGCACCTAGAGTCAGGAAAAAGCCCGCGCAAGTGTGCATGGAGGTGTCACCTGCTCTGATGCGCTTCAAACTACTAATTGTTAGAGTATATTAGAGATATACAGTATATTAGGGATAAGTAGATTAGGATTATATCTGCATCATACCATATATGTAGGAGAGACTTTTGCTCTTCAAGTTATGTATCTCTATATATATTCAGCACCAAGACTCAGACTAATACATCCATCACATTATACGCAATCTATCTCATTAGATGGGTATCAAAGTCATTCACCAAGCTGTTCGAGTTCTACATCCATCTTCTTCGAGCACCGCCACTGCTATCTACGAATCATTTGGCTCTGTCCCGAATCATCTGCTCCTCCTGCTCACTTCGTCAAGCACACCTCGTCGTCAGCATTGCTACCCCCCCCCCCCCCCGGACTACGTCGTCTACTCCGGCAAGCAGGCTGCATCGACATCTTTTAACATGTCATATTTTTGCACCTACAACAGTCATGAAGACCTCCTCTAATAGCCCCTCAGACAATGATGTGTCCGAATGTGCACTCTCCCTTGTACGTACGGTATTGGCAACACCACATCCTGATGCGTTTACCGAGCCTGGCAAACCCGACAAATGCCTCGCCATGGCGTCCTTGACTGTATCATCAACATCGATCGACCTTCTTCCTCGACGACTGCCTCAACGCGTCTCCGTCTTCATCTATGATGCCTTCTCTTTTGCGCCACCATCTTTTGGCACCCCTTCGTGCGCCTGTGGCTTCATATGTGCCTACCTCAACTTCGGCATCCTCGACTACTACGCTGACCACGAGTATCCTATGACTGACATCTTCAGCTAAGGATATTCGCCCGCACGCTCAATCTGCCTCAGTATTGGCATAAAGGGCTACCATAAGCTTGAACAACCTCGTGGATTTCTATTCTTGCCACAACATCTGTGATGAACTGCCCATTGTGCTTGCAGGAGATGTTAATTAGCTTGTTGACTTATCTCCAATCTCACAATCTGTGATGATCTCGCTGTGACCGCCCGGGGGAAGGGTATGTTAGAGTATACTAGGAATAGAATATGATTGTATTATCTTACCATATCTATATGATAGGCTCTTTACCCTCAAATCATGTACCCCTATATATTCTGCCCCAAATCTCAGAATAATAAATCCATCACATTATACACAACCTATCTCTCTACACTACTCTCTCTATTTTCATTTACATGTCGTATTAGGTTTATCCTAAGACAAATTTGACCAGCTTAATCGAATTTATAAAAAAATAATATTTATAATACCAAATTTATTTTATTGAATCCACTATGAAACATATATTGATTCCGCATACGTTGGGATATATAGTTGTTGCTTTATTCTTCAATAGATTCGTTCAAAGTTGGCTAACTTTGACTTAGGATAAATCTAATACAATATATAAATTAAAATGGAGGGTGTACACGATGATGATGCGCTACGGTATTTCGATGTTCCTCCATTCAAAAAGAAATGAAGCTCTTACTGAGTAATCAAATAATTTTATTTTTAACTAAATTTATACAAAATAATATTAACACTTATACGCTTGACGTACCTCTTGTGCAAAATTGCTTGACGCGATTGGAATAGCAGTTTAGGACTCAAGGTGCTAATGGTTTAGGATCCAAATCAAAACCGCACCAAACTATTCTTATTAAATATATCAACATAAACCACTCCAAAACAACCCATGCTAGGTAAAAATCAAACCAAACCACACCATCTTAGCCTGCTAGAAGGTTAGACATACATATGTGTCCCATATCAATAGCCGGACCCTAAAAATAAAACCTCGCGTTCACACTATAAAATTTTATCAAAAATGATTGAAATTTGTTAGAGATGACTCAGTATGACTGGCCGCTACTCTGTGCAAAGCAGTGTGACTAAAAATACACGTGGATCCCATGTCAAGAGCCGGACCCTAGAAATAAAACCTCGCGTTCACACTATAAAATTTTATCGAAATTGACTGAAATTTTTTTGAGACGACTCAGTATGACTGGTAGTTACTCTGTGCAAAACGGTATAACTAGACGTACACATGGGCCCCGCACCAGGAGCTGGACCCCGAAAATAAAATCTCGCGTTCACACTATAGATTTTTATCGAAATTGTCTGAAATTTTTTGAGACGACTCAGTATGACTGGTAGCTACTCTGTGCAAAATAGTGTAGCTAGACCTACTCGTGGACTCTTTGTTAAGAGAACAGTCACTCGGTGGTATTAATGACTCAAACCAAAGCAAACCGTTTTTCTTGTGAAACCAAATCATACCAAATTGATTGCTAGAGAAACCATTTCCCACCAAATTGAAGTGGACCTAATACAAAATACAAACCACCACAACCGGTTTTAACCCAAACCATTAGCACCAAGGATAAACTTACCGGCGGTAAGTCATTTACCGGACCGCACCGGTAACGGAAAAATACCGAAAACCGGCGGTTTACCGGATTTACCGGTCGGTAAACCAATTCAAATTTGAAACCACCGAATTTCGTATTTTTCGACCGGTTTCCGTTGTAATTTCGGTGGAATAGGCTGCATAATTACCGAAAAATGTTGACCACGGTAGAAAACAACAAATTGTGTTAAGAGAAGTGTAATATTTTCAGAGAATTATATCTAATTCTTATATATAATAGTTCAATATGCATAATGATTTTCTTACAAAGCAAATATTAATAGAATTGACGTAAAACATATGTATATCAATACAAACCACAATCCAAATGCAATAAAATATAGGTTCAACTTGTTAACACAATTTATAGGTTCAAATAAAATATAGGTTCAAATAATACAAGTCTCAAATAGTTAACACATAATATACTCTAAAATTTTTATTTCGGTGTTTTCCCATAGGAAAACCTTACGACCGACCGGAAATTGTTGATGACTCCCATTGTAACGTCGAATCCTATAAAAAGGAATAAATAAAATGGGTGAGAAGATGTAAAAGAAATGAATGCAAGTGAGAAAATAAGATGTGTTACCTACATATTTAGGTACTCATTCGGAGGGATCTTGCTCTGGGGGATATTCCTGATAGTACATGTGAGGATTTCCATATGGGAGATATCCTTGATAGTACATATGGGGATATCCATATAGAGGACGCGGAGGGACAGCCATCGGATGTGGTTGTGGTGGCCACACAAAGGAGGGTGCCGACGGGTAGCTGTAGGTGGAACTGACAGAGGTAGAGCTACCATCATCCTCACCGTCGTACGGGCCTAATGGACGAGTATTGCTTCTTGTGCGACGTTGAGAGCTGGGTGCTCCATGATCTTGATCTTGTGTGGCATGAGTGAAGGCAGTCTCTCCCGTAAATCTCATAGCACCAGTTGGAGCACCACTAGTAGAAGCACCACCACGATCATCCCCATCATCATCGTCATTGTCATCACCACCCTCATTGCCATCACCATCATCGTCATCGTCGTCGTCGTCATCATCATCACCACCACTACCACCATGTCCATCATCACTAGGCTCTGGTGTGGTATCGTCAGTGCCAATGCTTTCCTCCTCAACGTCACCCTTTCTTTGTTTTTTTCGTTTAGACTGATTTGGAGGAATTTTGGTCTTTCTTTTCCCTAGGTGGGTGTCACCAATATTCTCTCTGGCCCAATCATCAACATTTACTGGCTCACCCACCCTACGTGCGAGGTCAGTCAAGATCTGAGCAGGCACAGGAGGGTCGGCAAAATCAGAATCTTCATCTAAGGTTGGTGCTCTATTTGATCTACCATGCTGCATCCATTCTTCAATTGGCCTGGTCTGCCGATACAATGAGAGATCCATGAAGCTAGTAGCAGGATCGAAATCACTTGCCTCAACTGTAGCTGTTGCACGCTGAATACGAAGCCGAAGGTTGTAGTGCACATATACCAAATTATGGAGCTTCATGCTGCTTAACCTGTTGCGAAGCTTTGTGTGAATAAAGGCAAAGGAACTCCAATTCCTTTCACATCCACTTGATGATGCGCATTGAGAGAGTAGTCGCTTAGCTGCTATCTGAAGATGTGGTGTTTCTGAACCAAACATAGCCCACCAACTAGCTGGAGAAGTGCCTCTATCTTTTGCCATCCTCGCAGCAAGGTCAGATGAGAATTCTCCAAGTTTTCGACGAAAGAGCTCATACTCTTGTAGTGCACGTGCTGCTCTGTCGATGTCAAAAAGTTTCTCCAGCCCTTTCCGAAGGTCTCCAAAGACATTTTCTGATATTCCAAACGCATAACAAGCATATGGGTGTACGGCACAAGCAGTGTGCGCATACGTACCTTCGAACACACTAGCCAACCTTCTGTCAACAATTTCCATGATCCTGTCACACCTTGCCATATCTGAATGGAACCGGGTATGATATGTACGCTTGAGGCTGCCGTACTCCATAAGAACTTCACCCAAAGTTGGAGTCTTGTCTTGATCAGCAAATCGCAAAAAAGAATAGAGAGGCTCCACATCATTAATAACATACTGCATGTTTGCCCACCATTGAACAGAGGTCATGCATTCGAATGCATACTTGCCTGCTTCAGTCTTGTAGTGGCGTGATGATCTATATTCAGTTGACATCATCCATATCATAAATTGATCTTTCTTCTTCATAAAACTCTCCAGAAACATATAGTTAGTGCCAAATCTTGTTGCATTCCATTTAACTAGCTCCCCACCAGTGGCACTCTTAAACATGGAGTGCACACTATTAGAATTGTATAACCATTGACAAATATATTGGGCACTCTGAATCATGGCCTTGTGATCATCCCACTTTCCAATATCTTTAAGAATGAGGTTGATCGTGTGGGCAAGACATGGCTGCCACACAATGTGAGGGTACTCCTCTGCCAACAGCTTGCAAGCCTTCTTAAAGTTGCTGCCATTATCAGTGACTATCTGAATCACATCTTCTGGCCCTATATCGTTCAGAACAATTGTTATCTCCTGCAAGTTGTTGGAATCCATTAGAAAACTACAAATTCTTACAAATGTCATGATCCATTAGAAAAATACAAATGATTACCTTAAGTATGAGATGATGATCTTGTATTTTTCCAGTTACATCAATAGACTTCCAGAAGTACATCATTCCATTGCAATATACCAAGAAGTTGATTACGCTATTGCGAGAAATACCGGTCCATGAATCACATATGATAGTGGCACCATACTCAGGGATACTCTTGCTTCCACTTGTTGATCTCCTTCTTTATCTCCTCCACGTTCTCTGAAAGATATTTTCCATCAATGTCCCTCCCAGTTGGGATCGTGACCCCAGTACCTGCATGCAATAATCACATATGATCCGGGATGTACAATACAAATTGGCATGCAATAATAAATGATTATTTACCTTGTTTCTGTGTCTCTATGATGGCCGCCCTAAAGTAAGGGTCATCTACCTTCCGTCCAGGAATACCAACGGAGTGGCAAGCCTTTGACCACGCCCTACCCAGCAACTCTCTCGCAGTCCTCCCCTTAGACGTCCAAGGCCCCGTATCAATCCTCTGCTGCCTCGGTCCGGAAGCAGTAGCAAGGTTATAGTCCCTTGCCCGCTCGGGGATATGTGACCGACTCCTAGAAAACATCCTCCCAATTGGTCTAGAGCCACCACCTGGATCCCGTGCCTGGCCTGATCCAGAACCACCACCCCTCTCATACCTTGGACCAGCCCTTTGCCTAAACTCATACTCTTCCCGTGAATGTCTCAAAGCTTGCTGCAACTCATCATCCTGCTCTTCTTCTTCTTCTTCCTCACCTTCAAAGTCAACATATTGAGTACTTCGAGCTGCAGCATCTCTCCTACGTCTATCTTGCTGTCTTTCATACTTCTTCGCCTTTATCTTGTCCAACTCACTAATGAAAAAGTTCTTCACCGCGGGGGGAACCGAAGGGCAATCAATAACATCATGACCTCTATGTGCCAAGTGGTCCTTGAACCGTGTTGCCCCTCCACCGCTCTTTGATGTGCCACAATACTTGCACTTGAAACCCGATCCCCTTTTTTCTCCATGCTCCCAAACAGGGTCAACCATTTACCTGCAACGGTGCAACATTCATACACATGCACATGCATATTCACATACCAAAAAAACATGCACATTCTCAATTTGTCATAACACATGCATATTAATTTTCACATTTGTACTCATACACATACATAACAAAACATGAATAACAAATACATGCACATTCTCGTTTTCTAATCCATAAAAACATTGTATACTTCTACTAATACTTATATTACACTACTTGCTACCATAAAAAAATTCAAACAAAAAAAACCTTACCCACAGCAGCCGGATCCGGTCGGTAGGGAGAAAAACCGGTCGGAATCAAAGATTTACCGGCCGGAACTTCCGAAAACCGCAAAACCCGGAGCAAGCGGAAGCTACGCGCGACCGGCGACGAAATCCGGCCGAAACACCCCGATTTCCGCTCGGGAAATGACGGGAGCGGCCGGCAGCGGCACCGGCGCCCGCGCCCGCCCGGAAACCTCTTCTTGCCGGTCGGAAACCGCCTCCACGAGCGCGGAAACCGGTGGGATCCGGTCGGAAATCGCCGGGAGCCAAGGAGGGAGCAGCTCGGGTGTCGGAGGACTGGAGGAGGAGAAATGGGGAGGGTGGACGGCTGCTCGGGGCGTGCGAATGGATAAGGTGAGTCGTTCAACAGTAAAAGCTCATTTTCTTTTTTTTTTACACAACATATGAGGTTACATTTCAACAAAAAATATTAGTCCAAAATGCTCATAAAAATGTCTAGTTTTTTATCAGATTTTTACCCTATTTTATATAATTTTTTTGAAATTTTCAAATTTGAAAACGGTAAATGCGAAATATCACCGAAATCCATTTCTCGGACACTACCGGTAACGGTAAATTTTCCGGTAAACCGGATTTACCGGTCGAAATTTTTTTCCATGATTAGCACTCGCTAGGCCGCGGACGGTATTTTTTGAAAATATATTTGTTTTTGGTTAAAATAAAATATAATCCTGTCCTCGCGTGGCTGAGATCCGCCGGCCTGGAAGCCCTGGATCCACGACGTGAGACCTGCCCCCGCCAAAAGCCTCATCTCCCACGACGCGCCAGCGGACTCCACGGCATTGTCTCTCTGGTGTGGACGTGCGCTGCATCTACTGTACATGCGACGCGCCCGCGGCCTCGTTGTCGTGGGCCACCCGGCACCGTGCACGTCAACAGCAAGCCGCTCGGCGCGCGCAGCCCAGCCAGGACTCGAGGCTTCCGGCGGCACTCGGACACACAGATCTCTCTCCCCCAAAACGCCACTCCTCCGTCGTCGTCTGCTTGTACGTACGAGCAGGACGCGCAACGACATCTTCTGCAGCAAGGTCCTATTTTTTGGAAGCATAATTAGGTTGCACCCACGTGACAAGGACCGGCGTCAGATTCCACGAGCTAGGCTGCGCCGTAACGATTAAATACACCCGTCTACGCGGATCACGGAGAGTATGGTAGCTAGGATTGCCCACGTGCTGCTCCTGCTCGTCAGTTAAGGACGAATCATCCCACGGATCAGAGCAAATTGGGAGAGAGAAAAAATTCCCCAATCCGGTCACAAACAATGCATATTATCAGGACAGCGATCACATGCGTCGTGGGACGCGCGCTAGCGCGAGCCCTTTTATTGTCTGAAAAGTGTCAGACGATGAACCGCCGACGCATCGGACGATCCACTTATTAATAAATACGGAGTACATGTGTTCCGGCCGGTTGTCACTCATCATGTTAGTACTTTTCAAAAGAGGTTGTCGCTCATGTGGAAATATACCAGGCATCCGTCCAAGTCGTAGTTAGAAAAGAAAGGAGCTTTGCGACTATGTTTGTGTGATCTCAGTGGCGGATTTGGCGAAGAGATGTAGGGAGCTCATATTTTCCTCCCTCCTCTTCCCCATCCTCTCTCTCTATTTTCTTATTTTCCTATCTTCTCGTACCCTAGCTTCCCTTACTTCTAATGAAAGGTTGGAGCAGCCCCCCTCTGGATCCGTTCCTGAGTGATCTTGATGAGAGTAATGTTCAACCGAGCCAATCAAACCGAGTGCAGTGTTTTACGACTCCAATTACTTACTTGAAGGGAATGACAAGCAATTTTTTTTCTATAACTCATGCCAAGCAATAATTGATCCACTTGATGCTCATGTGGACATCATACGTCAAAAGGTGTATTCAAAAGTAGTTAGTCACCATCATATCTGATGGTATTGCATTTTTCGTCTTGATCTGAATGATAAATTAACTAGTTTAACTGCCCCCTGCGATTGCATAGCAAATCTAATACCAATTTTGAGAAAACAGAAAGAAAGTTGCACTCATCATACGACTGGTACAAATCTCACTGATCTAGCTAGACTACAATTTTGCCGTAATCCGACTAAATAAGTGGTGCCTAGAACGAAGCTGCATAATTGATTTAAGTGGTTTATTTATGCAGCGAATGAATCGGCAGCCAACTGACTGAAACGTTATTATCTCATCCCAAAGTAGAAAGCGAGTAGCAAGTATATCGATCAAGCAACTGAATGAAAGCAGGCAGAGTCGCCGATCGAGGTGTAATAATATGTACGCGTACCATGAGGCCGTAGTTGAAGCCGACGACGACGGTGTTGGCGATGGAGATGGCGGCGAGCTCGAGGTCGCCGAGGTGCCCGGCGAAGGCCTGCGTGATGACGTTCATGCTGTAGGTGGCGATGCGGCTGAAGATGGCCGGCCCCACGATCTCCCACAGCTTCCTCGACTCCGCCGGTCCGCCCACACGCCGCTGCACAACCAGCTGCGACCATCCGCCGCCGTCTGCCACTCCTCCTTGGTCACGTCGGCGTTCAGCAGCGCCACCCTGGTTCTGCTGCCGCCCTCTTCCTCCTTCCCACATACTCCTATTTGTCCTCTCGGAGGATGATCCATGGCGAGGGTCGTTTGTGATCTCTCTGTCCCTCTCCTGCTATGCTTTGTTTTGTTTGGTACTTGTCCAGGTGTGGGTGGAGGTGGAGGGGAGTGAAGTGCGTAGGACGGGCGAGCTGTCTGTCTTTTAATAGAAGAAGAGCTCGCTAGCTAGAAGCAGATCGACGGCCCGGAGCGGCTTGCGGGGATCGGGCGGCGGACGTGGTAGCGACAGTGAAACCGACTAGCCCGGGGGCCAGGAAAAAACGAGATGGACATGATGTATTTCCTCCATTTCAAAAAGAATATAAATCTCATTTTTTGAAGAATCAAATAATTTCAACTTTAATTAAATTTATGCAAAATAGTACTAATATACAACATAAATATTTTTAGATTAACTATGTAATATATTTCTATACTATATTAATTTGGAAAGACAAATGTTAGTAATTTTTTTATAAATTTAGTTAAAATTAAAAGTGTTTGACTTCTCGAGAAGTGAGATTTTTTTTTTTGAGATGGAGGGAGTATGCTTGCTTTGCGTGCGCGCGGTCGTGTCATTAAAGTTGAGCTCGACGCGGATGAAAAATACTGCTGTGTTGTTGTGAACTTGTGATCCGGCAAGAGAACCGTCATCAGTAACCGAGCGGCGCGGGCCCAGGCTGTGTTTTCTTTCGGCCCGCGGAAGTTCCGGGCCTTCTAATCAGACCATACTGCCGATTGCTCTCGCGCGCCGGGCACCCGGGCTAAACGCGCAGCCTGCACAATCGGCCTGCTAGCCGGCTAGACACCCGTCTCGTTTTTTCCCCCTACCCAAAGCGCAGAATAATAATTGTATGGCATCAGAAAGGTCCGCAGCTTTGCCACGCGGAGCCTGTATTTCGTGTCATATTTGTAGTTCATGTGGTATTCAGATCATGCATATAATAACTGTAATATATTTTAAACTTTCTAATATTGTGACGCTATCATCTAAGTAGTATATATTATTTTATGTATCGACATGGATCCATAACATTTTTCCTATATTTATTGTGGTGAAATTAGAGGTAAACTTATTTATTAGAGGGCGGAGCACAACTAGACGGAAATGTTGCAATTAATAGACATGATAGTACTTTCTTTCAAAATATACCGTGTTATTATGGAGGTAGCATGAAAAGTCATAGAAAATAGTGGTATAACATATAATATTATATTTTTATAAAATACTCCCTCCATTCACTTTTGATAGATATATTTCAAAAACTCAAATGTTCATAAATTATAGATATATTTGCTATTGGTATGGGCTATGCAATAAATAACACTAGTAACGAGGAGTTCTCACTTAAAACATTGGAGGACCAATAAAAAAATTTGTGTTGCATTTAGTATATGATAAGTAAAGTTATTTTTCTTGGTCATTGTGTCAAGGTGAAATATAGCTATTAAAAGTGAATGGAAGGAGTAGGATATTATGTTGAACGAGTTACTACGAAAACATTTTGAATTACAGTTTTGGTGGGTAGCGAAGCTTTCTGCTTTGAAATTGTCAGCAACTTTTGTATTGAATATTTTTAATTTGAAGATATTTTGGTGTCTGGATTGTGGGTAGAATGTACCATATGTAAGCATTTATGCAAATTAATTGTGAAAGCATTTTAAAATTTGAAATTCTTCTACAATAGAGTTGTAGTTTCTGAATTTTTGATGAAATTTTTTATTTTGATGCATTTTTGTGTTCAAATTGTATGTATAGCATTGCTCGTAGAGAAGTAACGAATGGAACGGGTTGTGATATGATTTAATGAAATCCAAGATTTTTTTAAAAAAAATACTAAGAGAGGATCAGGACGGTGGGGGTTTCTTCGCAAATTTTCCTGAACCGGGAAGGTTGGACCACGGGTTCATTTTGATAAAAGTTATAGATTTTTACATAAAGATACTTGAGAGAGTAGGCCGTACCGCGGGTTGATTTCGCTAAGTGGAGAGGGTTTTTTTTAGCAAAACCAAAACTTAAGAGAGGAGGCTAGACTACGTGTTGATGCTAAAGGTTGATGGCTTTTTTTTTTATTTTGCAAAATATCCTAAACTTGCGTGATCTGGATCGTCCGCTATGATGTACAATGTGGCCACGTTGGCTTATCTTGTTTTGGTGCAGAAATCGTAGTAAAAGATTGGCCCCATCAAATCAATCATAGTAAAGGTATGTTTCCTGGTGATTACAAGAGTTTTAGTAGCATCGTAGATACTGGATTCAACTCCCTGTGGAACAGAATATTTTAGAATTAACGGCGTTTGTGCTTTTAGGGGGAGGCGACGTTTCTATCGACAGAGAGATGTTTGTAGTGACTTTATCAATCTCGAAAATTTGACAATTTAGTTATTTAGCAGCTTAGTTTTCGAATGCGCTTACCATTGTCTTGGCAGCAGATGGTATCGCTCATAACTCATTAGAGCAGCATTCACGAATCAATCACAAAGGCGTACACCCATACGGCTGCGTGATGGGATGTCGGCAGCGAGAAGAAAGTCCCTTTTTAATCCTGTTTCTGCGCAGAACTATGTGCTGCAAACTACTCTAGGTCTAGGGATCCGGCCACAGCTCACCAGGGCATCTAAGTTCAGAAATTGACAAAGTACCAACTCGCCGGTACAGTTTCTCCAGTTCTTTTAGGAACCCCAGTATGATTAAACCATCATGCTTTAGCAAATGCAAATTATGCAAGCACACCGTCTCTCCCAACCATCCACTCATCCTACAAGTACGTATAGATGATCCATCAGACCACAAATGAACTCAAGTTCAAGGCCACAAGGGACATAGCTTGCACCTAAGTCCATCCATACCTATTATGGCCAACACAGAGCCAAGATGCAGTAGTTCATCCATTTTTTTTTCGCGACCGTGCCTGGGCACGTTTTTCATTAAGAAGAGAAGAGAAGTGTTACAAAAGAATCGGTTATAGAACCACAACCGACTGCAGAAAAACCCACAAAGACGATTACACTGTTGGAGTAATGGGCTTGGCCCATTTATTCTAAAGCAATAAAAGAATTTAAAGCCCACTATTAATGCTAGGGAATCAATGTTTAATTCCGTACCGGGAATTGAGGAGGATCTCAACCGACTTAAAAGGTGGACTTCTTGTACACCACTTGTGAAGCCGGTAAGAGGAGGACGGTGAACCACACGCGCGCGCGCGCTCGCTCGCCTCGCCGAGCCGGGCCGGGCCGGGCCGTGGCCGTGGCCGTGGCCGAGGCCGAGGCCGTGGCGGTGGCCGAGGCCGAGGCCGAGGCCGAGGCGAGGCGAGGCGCGGCGCGGCGCGGCGCGGCCGGCCGGACGGGCGGCGCGGCGCGGCGCGGCGCGGCGCGGCGCGGCGTGATGTGATGTGATGGCTATTTTGCCGTTGACAGCAATTAATCGTGCGATTAAACGTGCAATTAAATCTGTAATTAATGGCCATAACCGCATCACCTAAATGACTCTGATGGTGTCCAGGTTCAACGAACCTGAGCACCTGAGTCACTATATAAGGAGTGCCATGCCCCTCATCCATCCTACACCAGAGCACTGAGGCAACTCGGCTCCTCTCTTCTCCCTCTCCAGTTGCAACAACTGAGTTCCCCAACGCTAATCTCTGCGCGCACAGAATTAGCGTGAGCAGGCCTCCGAAACCTTGCTCGCCTTGAGATCCTGCACGGGATAGGCGGGCAATCAGGTTTTTGGGTAACGCTTTAGCGTGACTGCTCAAAAATACTAAGGCTTTGCCCGATTGTACGACTACTTCCTGGTGGACGAGCCGAACAACTACGTCGACTACATTCTGGTGGCCGAACGACTACGTCGACTACATCTTGGTGACCGTTCGTGGGACTGCACTGCGAACATCTTCCTGCACCGATTTAGTTCGACTACTTCGACTGAGGCCAACCGAGTAGATGTCTACTCCAGTTGGTAACAGCGCAGCCAATGCCTCCGGCAACGGCCCCGCTTTAGGGTACTCCCTAAAACTTTGGTTATTTATATTGTTTATGCTTATATGTGTGATAAGTATAAACATGTTCACATGTTTTATTTTACTCCTTAAAGTCATAGAAATATTGCTAGTTTATACATCTAATTTTGGAATTAAAATATACCGAAAATTGCCTAGATTTCTAACAATCCAAAAACCTGATTATGTTAATAGGCTTTCGGTATCTAGCTTTGCTGCATCAATCAAACCATCACCTTTTGATGGTTCAAATTACAAACGTTGGCAAGAGCGGCTTATACTGTGGTTAACACTATCGAGAGTGATCCATGTGAAAGAGGGTAAGCCTGAACAATTCTCTCCAGAGGAAGGGAGTGCGTTCGATGAGGCTGATATCCTCTTTCGAGGCTTGATCATTAGTGTTCTCGGTGATAACCTGGTGGATTCTTATATCCGGCTGCCAACTGGCAAAACTTTGTGGGATGCTCTTGAGGCTCAATATGGAGTATCTGACGCCGGGAGTGAGTTGTATATCATGGAGCAGTTCCTTGAGTACAGGATGGTCGAAGACCGTTCTGTAGTGGAACAGGCTCATGAAATACATACTCTGGCAAAAGATCTCAAAAATTGCAGCAAAGAGTCCCCATGTGTGTTACCCAATAAGTTTGTGGCTGGAGGTATAATCTCTAAGCTGCCACCTTCTTGCAGGGACTTTGCTACTTCTCTAAAACATAAGAGACAGGAGTTCACAATAGATGGACTCATAGGGACTCTTGATGTTGAGGAGAAGGCGAGAGCAAAGGACATACGTGGGAAAGGAGTTGTTGGTGCTTCAAGTGCCAATCTTGTTCAGAAGAACAACTCCAACAAGAACAAGAAAAAGCCACCGCAGAACCAACCAAAGACTAAGAAGACAACCACTTTTAAGAAGAAGAAGAAGACGGGAGGTTGCTATGTGTGCGCTAGTACGGATCACTTTGCTGCAAAGTGTCCGAACCGCAAAGGCAACAACTCCGCCAACATGGTTATTAGCGAGCCTGGAGGAACTTCGGGGTACGGTAATTTATTACCTACTGTTCTTTCAGTCTTTGGTTCACCCGAGTGGTGGGTTGATACTGGTGCTAATATTCATGTTTGTGCTGATGCTTCTTTGTTCTCTTCTTACCAGACCGGCGGGACTTCCTCCTTGCTGATGGGGAACGGATCACATGCGCGTGTTCTTGGTGTTGGTACGGTAAATCTGAAGTTTACTTCGGGGAAGACCGTGCAGCTGAAGAACGTGCAGCATGTCCCCACCATCAAGAAGAATTTAGTCAGCGGCTCTCTACTGTGTAGAGATGGTTTCAAATTAGTCTTTGAGTCCAATAAATGTATCTTGTCTAAGTTTGGTACTTTTGTTGGAAAAGGTTATGAAAGCGGAGGTTTGTTCCGTCTTTCTTTGTCAGATGTTTGTAATAAAATTGCATACAATGTTATTAACGTTGATGAAACAAATGTTTGGCATTCGAGGCTTTGTCACGTTAATTTTGGTTGTATGATGCGCTTAGCTAATTTGAGCTTAATTCCAAAGTTCACTTTTGTCAAAAATTCTAAGTGTCATGTATGTGTTGAATCAAAACAAACTCGTAAGCCTCATAAGACCGCGGAGGCAAGGAGCTTGGCACCCTTAGAATTAATTCATTCCGATTTGTGCGAAATGAATGGAGTGTTGACAAAAGGTGGTAAAAAATATTTCATGACTTTGATTGATGATAGTACTAGATTTTGTTACATCTATTTGTTGAAGTCAAAAGATGAAGCTTTACACTACTTTAAAATCTATAAAGCTGAAGTAGAAAACCAACTTGAGAGAAAGATCAAAAGAGTTAGGTCAGATCGTGGTGGTGAGTATTTCTCAAATTTATTCACTTTATTCTGCGAGGAACATGGTATTATTCATGAGAGGACGCCTCCCTATTCACCTCAGTCAAATGGGGTTGCCGAAAGAAAGAACCGCACTCTAACGGATTTGGTTAACGCCATGTTAGATACAGCGGGACTTTCCAAGGAATGGTGGGGTGAGGCTATATTGACTGCATGTCATGTCCTAAACCGTGTTCCTACAAAGAATAAAGAGATAACTCCTTTCGAGGAATGGGAGAAGAAAAGGCCAACACTGTCATACTTACGTACATGGGGTTGTTTGGCAAAAGTGAGTGTGCCAATAACCAAGAAACGTAAGCTTGGACCTAAAACTGTGGATTGTATCTTTCTAGGTTATGCTATTCACAGCGTTGGATATAGATTTTTAATAGTGAAATCTGGAGTACCTGACATGCATGTTGGTACTATAATGGAGTCCAGAGATGCTACATTTTTTGAAAACATTTTTCCCATGAGAGATGAAACAAGTTCATCTAGGCAAGAGTTCATCAAGGATGATGGCTCTGCTGAGCCGATAGAACACAATGAACATACACTTGTAGAAAATCCTGAGGAGGATAACAATGATGCTCCGAGAAAGAGCAAGAGACAAAGGACTGTAAAGTCTTTTGGTGATGATTTCATTGTATATC
Source organism: Panicum virgatum (assembly GCF_016808335.1). Classification (NCBI taxonomy): domain Eukaryota; kingdom Viridiplantae; phylum Streptophyta; class Magnoliopsida; order Poales; family Poaceae; genus Panicum; species Panicum virgatum. Next base: position 76,369,423 of record NC_053153.1, read on the forward strand.
TCATAGATGATACACCCAGAACCATTGAAGAGGCATATTCATCTCCTGATGCTGACTATTGGAAGGAAGCAGTAGGAGTGAGATGGCTTCTATTATGTTCTAATGGAACCTGGGAGGTCGTTGAACGTCCTTATGGATGTAAACCGGTTTGGATGCAAGTGGGTGTTCAAGAAAAAGCTTAGGCCAGATGGTACTATTGAAAAGTACAAGGCTAGGCTTGTGGCCAAGGGTTATACACAAAAAGAAGGAGAAGATTTCTTTGACAACTTATTCACCAGTTGCCCGATTGACCACAATTCGAGTGTTACTTTCCTTGGCAGCCTCTTATGGTCTTCTCGTTCATCAGATGGACGTTAAGACGGCTTTTCTCAATGGAGAGTTAGAAGAGGAGATCTATATGGATCAGCCGGATGGGTTTGTATCAAAGGGTCAAGAAGGAATGGTTTGTAAGTTGTTAAAATCTTTATATGGTCTCAAGCAAGCGCCTAAGCAGTGGCATGAAAAGTTTGATAGAACTTTGACCTCTGCCGGCTTTGTTGTGAACGAAGCTGACAGATGTGTGTACTATCGCTATGGTGGGGCTGAAGGAGTGATTTTGTGCTTGTATGTGGATGACATACTGATCTTTGGCACTAGCCTTAATGTGATTAAGGAAGTCAAAGAGTTTTTATCTCAAAATTTTGAGATGAAGGATCTGGGAGAAGCTGATGTTATCCTTAATATAAAGCTGGTAAAAGAGATCAATGGTGGGGTGATTCTTACACAGTCTCACTATGTGGAGAAGGTGTTAAGTCGCTTTGGTTATAGCGACTATAAACCTGTCTCAACACCATATGATGCCAGTTTAATTCTTAGAAAGAACAAAAGGATAATGCGAGATCAGCTGAGATATTCTCAGATCATTGGTTCATTAATGTATTTAGCGAGCGCTACAAGACCTGATATCTCGTTTGCTGTAAGCAAACTGAGCCGGTTTGTTTCAAACCCGGGAGATGATCATTGGAAGGGTCTTGAAAGAGTAATGCGCTATCTGAAGGGGACAATGAACTATGGAATTCACTACACCGGGTACCCAAGGGTACTAGAAGGGTATAGTGATTCAAATTGGATTTCTGATGCTGATGAGATAAAGGCCACAAGTGGTTATGTGTTTACACTTGGTGGTGGAGCTGTTTCCTGGAAGTCTTGCAAGCAGACCATCTTAACGAGGTCAACTATGGAAGCAGAACTCACAGCATTAGATACCGCCACTGTTGAGGCTGAGTGGCTTCGTGAGCTCCTTATGGACTTGCCGATAGTTGAAAAACCGTTACCGGCAATCCTAATGAACTGTGACAATCAAACGGTAATTGTCAAGGTGAATAGTTCAAAGGATAACATGAAGTCATCTAGACATGTGAAAAGGCGGTTGAAATCTGTCAGAAAATTGAGAAACTCCGGAGTTATAGCCCTGGACTATGTTCAGACGGCTAAAAATCTGGCAGATCAGTTTACAAAGGGTCTTTCACGAAATGTGATAGACAATGCATCTATGGAATTGGGCTTGAGACCCACGTGAGTCATTCTATAGTGGAAACCTGTCCTATGTGATCGGAGATCCCGTGAATTAGGATGGTGAAACAAAACTAAAGTCTGACTGTGAGAAGAGAACCTTTGTGAAAAGGGCTCATTCCGTGTATAAGGTGCATTTCTCTTCTAATCTGTATGGCAGGTTGGTCTATACCTTAATGTGTGCCAGGTGGTTTCTTTTAAACAAATGAGTTGTTTTCTTGAAACAAAAGATGTTGTCCTACAGAACATCTGAAAGGAACACACCTATATGAGTTTGACCACTGGTCATGGTCTATGAGAATTGGGTATTCTCTAGAAACTCATGAAGGGCCTGGAGTATGACTTATAAGCTCCAAACCGCGGGGATGCTTTTGCAGCCTAGTACCAGTGTAGGGCTCTGGTCAAACTTGTTTGCACAAAACTGGCAATTCAAGGCATAGTCCATTGCACAGTTGTGAATAAGTGTAGCCTTTGTCCTAGATGGAAGTTCAACTTAACAGTCTCTGTCGAATACTGATATATCAAAGAGAGAATGAGGGTATTTCTAGTGTGGCTTGAATTTCTTGGTGGGGATTGTTGGAGTAATGGGCTTGGCCCATTTATTCTAAAGCAATAAAAGAATTTAAAGCCCACTATTAATGCTAGGGAATCAATGTTTAATTCCGTACCGGGAATTGAGGAGGATCTCAACCGACTTAAAAGGTGGACTTCTTGTACACCACTTGTGAAGCCGGTAAGAGGAGGACGGTGAACCACACGCGCGCGCGCGCTCGCTCGCCTCGCCGAGCCGGGCCGGGCCGGGCCGTGGCCGTGGCCGTGGCCGAGGCCGAGGCCGTGGCGGTGGCCGAGGCCGAGGCCGAGGCCGAGGCGAGGCGAGGCGCGGCGCGGCGCGGCGCGGCCGGCCGGACGGGCGGCGCGGCGCGGCGCGGCGCGGCGCGGCGTGATGTGATGTGATGGCTATTTTGCCGTTGACAGCAATTAATCGTGCGATTAAACGTGCAATTAAATCTGTAATTAATGGCCATAACCGCATCACCTAAATGACTCTGATGGTGTCCAGGTTCAACGAACCTGAGCACCTGAGTCACTATATAAGGAGTGCCATGCCCCTCATCCATCCTACACCAGAGCACTGAGGCAACTCGGCTCCTCTCTTCTCCCTCTCCAGTTGCAACAACTGAGTTCCCCAACGCTAATCTCTGCGCGCACAGAATTAGCGTGAGCAGGCCTCCGAAACCTTGCTCGCCTTGAGATCCTGCACGGGATAGGCGGGCAATCAGGTTTTTGGGTAACGCTTTAGCGTGACTGCTCAAAAATACTAAGGCTTTGCCCGATTGTACGACTACTTCCTGGTGGACGAGCCGAACAACTACGTCGACTACATTCTGGTGGCCGAACGACTACGTCGACTACATCTTGGTGACCGTTCGTGGGACTGCACTGCGAACATCTTCCTGCACCGATTTAGTTCGACTACTTCGACTGAGGCCAACCGAGTAGATGTCTACTCCAGTTGGTAACAGCGCAGCCAATGCCTCCGGCAACGGCCCCGCTTTAGGGTACTCCCTAAAACTTTGGTTATTTATATTGTTTATGCTTATATGTGTGATAAGTATAAACATGTTCACATGTTTTATTTTACTCCTTAAAGTCATAGAAATATTGCTAGTTTATACATCTAATTTTGGAATTAAAATATACCGAAAATTGCCTAGATTTCTAACATACACGACCCCTATTGAGCGACCCGGAAGCCTACCTAATTTACAAAGCACCGACTCGAGGCACCTGAACCCTACTTGAAACCAATCAGTAATCTCATCGTACACCCTCGTAAGTACATCATCGACTGTACGCACTCGTCGATCGAAGGTCCTGTCATTCCTCTCTTTCCAAAGCATCCAAGAAGTGAGAATTACCAGGCTGTCGAAACAACGGCGGTTGGCCTTAGACAATTGTTTCCTCGCTGTGGACCACCCGGAAACAAAGAAAGTGGACTGGGCGTTCGGCGCCAAAGACAGCCAATCCGATCTACGCAGCAAGCGAAACCAAACTTCTCTCGTAAATGGACAAACAATTAGCAGGTGATCCACTGTCTCCGACATTTGTGCACACAACGCACAGGAATCGTCATCCTGTAACCCATGCTTTTTTATTCGAGCTGCTGTCCAACAGCGGTCATGGATCACCAACCAGATGAAAAATTTGCATTTTCCTGGCGCACGAGACTTGCGGAGGAGCTTAGCTCCCTCCACCGGGTGTCGACCAAAGAAGGACCGATACGCAGAAGCAGTAGTTCATCCATGCAAGTCATTATCAGCCATCCGCCGACCTCGTCAAGCACACCCCCCTCGCTGACGCGATACTGGCCGTCGCCGCTGGTCATATTCAGCGCGTGCCTCGTCCTCCTCGGCGCCGGCGGCCCGCTTCTCCTCCGCGTCTACTTCGTCCACGGGGGGCGCCGCCTGTGGCTGTCCACCACGAGCCAGCTCTCCGGCTGGCCGCTCCTCGTCCCGCCCATATGCGTCTCCCTCTTCCGCAGTAGCAAGGAAGGGATCGCAAACCGCCTCCTGCCCGCGCGCCTCGCCGGTGCCGTGGCCCTGCTCGGAGGGCTCTTCGCCGTGGCGTGCTTCGTCTACTCGCTCGGCGCGCAGGCTCTGCCCGTGTCCACGTCCTCGCTGCTGCTGGCATCGCAGCTCGCGTTCAACGCGGTGTTCGCGTTCCTGTTCGCCGGGCTCCGGTTCACGCCCTTCTCGACCAACGCGGTCGTCCTGCTCACCGTCGGCCCGGCGGTGCTCGGGGTCGGGCCGTCGTCCGGGAAGCCGGCGGGCGAACCTTCGATGACTTACTGGGCAGGGTTCAGCGAAGCCATCGCCGCGGCAGCGCTGTTCGGGCTCGTGCTGCCGCTCATCGAGGTCGCCATGGCGCGCTACGGCCGACGGCCGACGGGGGCCGCCGCGCGAGTGCCGCCCCCTTACGTGACGGTGATGCAGATGCAGGTCGTGATGAGCGCGGCTGGCACGGTGGTGTGCCTTCTCGGCATGGCCATCAAGGGAGACTTCCAGGCGATGCCAATGGAGGCCGCCGAGTTCGGGCTCGGCAGGACCAAGTACTCTACCTGGTGCTCATCTTTGAAGCCGTCTCGTGGCAGCTTTTCAACCTGGGGGTCATGGGCCTAATCATTTGCGTCTCGTCGCTCCTCGCCGGCGTCCTGATCGCCGTCCTCCTTCCGCTGTCGGAGGTGCTCGCCGTCATCGTCCTTCGCGAGAAGTTCGATGGCACCAAGGGCATCGCCCTGGTGCTCTCGCTGTGGGGCTTCGTGTCCTACCTCTACGGCGAGAACGCGCAGCGGAAACTGGAGGCGAAGAAGACCATCGCGCAAGAGGCGGCGAACTGAGAAATGCAAATGCTTGTGGGATGTTCTCGGAGAACAACAAATATGTGCGAGATTGACACCACCATACTATCACGTTTTTGTTTAGTTGAATACGCTCTCATCAGCTTTTTTTTTCTCGTACCAAATAAGCATCAGCCATCAACCAGCATTACTTAACAACAAATCAGCACCAATATCAGCCACAGCCAGCCGAACAGAGCGTAGTCATCTACAATTGAAATTTCACTAATGTCAGAATGACAGCTATAGATGGCCAAATGGACCGTGTCAGATGGGTTTAGTGTCAGTGCCAACACGACACGAGCGTAGTGTAGCGCGTGGGCCATAACCCCAGCACGCAGTGCTGGCACGGGCACGACACGTATAATGGGACGGCACGAGCCTGACACGGTATCTATCTGATACTAGCCGTTAGGCGTGACCTACTAGCCGTTAGCCTTACGGGTTTACAGTACCGGGAGTCCATTTTAAGGCCCGTCACAACGGCCGGCGTATATATGCCGCGAGCGACACCTCTCGCTCCTCCCAAACTCTAACCTTCACTCACTCCACTCCCTCACGTGGAGCCTTTTTGGGGTGGTAATAACTGGGCCGGCACTAGCACAGCGTGCTAACCGTGCCACCGGCACGTCACGGCACGGTTAAGTGTCTATAGTGTAGTGCCTGAGCCGAGTGACTAATACGCAGTGCCGGCACGGCACGGCACGACTAAGACTTAGTGCCGAGCAGTGTAGTGCCGAATAGTGTCAGTGCCGAATAGTGTTAGTGTCGGGTCGGGTCGGGCTGCACGTGCCATCTATAATGACAGCATTCGGAACTGAGATGATTATGCGCGCGCACGACGTGGCAGATCGTGCGGCCCGGCTGTCCCTTTCGCACGTGGCACATGCGCTGCTGGTCTAATATACTCGCTCCGGAGTATTTGTATTTCTATGCAAGCATGAAGCACCGTCCAAATCTGAGAGATCCTGTACAAGTGGAGCTACAAGAAACATCCCCGATTCAGACATTCAGTTAGTTAGTCCATCTCCAATTTCTTTTGCAAGGAAGAGCAAAAAACTGTTTTGAATGAGTCCATCTCCGATTCTCCATGCGAGACATCAGCAATGCGCCAGCGCCGCGGCGCCACTGGCTGTCGGCCTGTCGCCGCCGGTCGTACTCAGCGCCTGCCTCGCCCTCCTCGGCGCCGGCGGGTCGCTCCTCATCCGCGTCTACTTCGTCCACGGGGGCCAGCGCCTGTGGCTTTCCACCATGATCCAGGTGTCCGGCTGGCCGCTCCTACTCCCGCCTTTATACTTCACCCTGCTACTCCTTAGCCGCAGGGACGGCGGCAGCAGTATCGCCGACCGCCTCCTCCCGCCCCGCCTCGTCGGCGCCGCGGCCGTCCTCGGGGTGCTCTACGCCGCCGCGTGCTTCGCCTACTCGCTGGGCTTGCAGGCCCTGCCCCTGTCCACATCTTCGCTGCTCCTGGCGACGCAGCTCGCCTTCAACGCCATCGCCGCGGTCCTGTTCGCGGGGCTCCGGTTCACGCCCTTCTCGGCCAACGCGGTCGTCCTGCTCACTGTGGGCCCAGCAGCGCTCGGGGTCGGGCCGTCGTCCGGCGAGAAGCTAGCGGGCGAAGGCTCGGCGACGTCGTACTGGACGGGGTTCTTCGAGTGCGTGGCCTCGGCCGCGCTGCTGGGGCTCGTGCTGCCGCTCGTCGAGGTCGCCATGTCGAGGTACGGGCGCCGGAGCGGCCACGCCGGCGCTGCCGCGAGGGTGCCTTCCTCGTACGCGACGGTGATGCAGATACAGGCCGTGATGGGCGCGGCCGGCACCACGGTGTGCCTGGCCGGCATGGCCATCGCGGAGGACTTCCAGGCGATCCCTAGGGAGGCGGCCGCGTTCGGGCTCGGCGGGACCAACTACTACCTGCTGCTCGTCTTTGGGTCCGTCGCGTGGCAGCTTTCAAACCTGGGGATCATGGGGCTCATCGTCTGCTCCTCGTCGCTTCTCGCCGGCATCATGATCGCGCTCGTCCTGCCGCTCTCGGAGGTCCTCGCCGTCGTCTTCCTCCACGAGGAGTTCGATGGGGTGAAGGGCATTGCGCTAGTGCTCTCGCTCTGGGGCTTCGTCTCCTACCTCTACGGCGAGAGCGCACAGAAGACGGCGGAGGCGAGGAGAAGTGAAGACTTGGACTCGTCAACCTGTTACTCCTTGATGGCTTGATGGCAACTTGTAACTTCTAAATATGTTGCCTACATTTCTTTAAAAAAGAGAGAGACTATTTTCCCTACGGTAGACATTGCTCTGGGAATCGTGCGAGATTAGAGAATCTGTCCCCCCTGTCCAAATAGACACCCAATAAATTGCACAGCTCAAGCATGTGGCAGGTACAAACGAACCCGCCCCAGACTCTGCTGTGATGGTGAGGTGCTATAGTATTCCCCTGATCTGCAGGTAAGTGCATCTAAAGAAGAGAACATATTAGTTGCAAATATATCTCTTCGTGCAACCATGCAAATTTTCTAATTTAAATCACAGGATCAACATCAAAGACGAACGCAGGTGCAAACCAACCTCAACGTGAAACAGTTTGCTTACCTAGTTACCTTAACAGTTATTTGTGGACCAGAACGTAAATCCCTAACTCTCAAATTCCCTATCAAGAACTAAGATCAATATTCCCAAAACTTTTTGTTCATGGATTCAGTCTCAATCTAGTGCCATAAGGTGCTCCTAATGTTCCGTAGTTTTGACTTTGGAAAAAGTCTGTTTTACCTCCTTCAACTATCACGAAAGTTTGGTTTTCCTCCCGCAACTACGAAACCGGGTACTTCATCTCCCTCAACTTTTCAAACCGTGCATTTTACGTCTCTCGAGGGGTTTTGTAGACTGCTTTGCTACAGTAACCGGGTTGCTACAGTAACTGCATTTTTCCTTTTTTTTAAAAACAAATCCAGTTAAATCCTTGAAAAATCATTGTAAATCATAGAAAAATCATAAAATAAAAAAAATCAATTTTGTTGGACTACACATGAGAAGATCGTCACAGTCTGAACGGTTAGGAAATGAGTCTTTGAATTCACATTGAATATCTCGTGAAGCCATTTGCGTATGGAACCAAAACTCCTCTATAAGGGTTTATCTATTCCGCACTCTCTTCGTTCAAAAGCTGATAGATCTACTCCATACGCATCATGAGAAATATAGTAGTCACCATAATGAACTTGAAAACGAAGCTTGCTCGACATATTTGGACACACAATCATGATATTAAATTGATTGCTAATCTACTGTTTCAACAAAAATAATTACAACATAATCTATTTGTAAAGCGTAGAAGAATTTTGTTTACCTGCAGTTGCCGGCTCGAAAATCCGGTAGGGCTTCGTCTCTCTCCCTCCCTACGTCTTTTTTCTTGGTTTCTGAAATTTTAGTGATGCAAATGAGGGGTGGGGGACCAGCCAACCCTTATATAAGGGTGGGAGAGCCGGTCGCCCTGCAGCCGGGCGGCCAGGGCCGGCAGCCGGGCGGCCAGGGCCGGCCGCCCCGCTGCCGGGCGGCCTGGGGGACCGTTCCCCAGGGACCCGCGCGCAAATATTTTCTCAAAAATTTTTGCACAAAAGCCACTGCTGCCCCGCAGCGGGGCGACCAGGTCCCGGCCGCGCGGCAGCGGGGCGGCCGGGTATATTCTGTAGATTTCGAAAACGAAAATATATTTTTGTACAAAACGAAAATAAAAAATAAAAAAACCGCGCCTTCTGATGACGCTCCGATCAGCTGGCCCATGGGCCACAGTCGGCTCGGCTTGTTTTTTCCCCTGGCCCTGGGCGGCCTTCTGTTTTCTTTGTTTGTACAAGTGTATGACTGTCTGACAAAACACAAATTACTTGCTCCAATCCAAGTACCACTTTACTAGCCAGCCTTGCGGTGTGATTATGTACAAAAATACTGTGACAAACGCAACAACCGTACGTGATCGATGCAAGTCTGCTGAGAGGCTGAGACTTACCAGAGCTATATCATTGGTTGAACTGTCACATTACTCTGACCTTTTCTTGCTTCCCAGCAGAGTAGGAGTAGGTAAGACCGCCGGGTTGGGAACGTTGGGGTGGGTGGTCACAAGGTTAATCGGAACACGCGCGCTAATCGTTCAACTAACCTGAACCCTGTAGGTTCCACGAGCTCGCGCAGCCGCCTACACCTACATGTCTATATATACTATACTACACGGCTGCGTCAGACTAGTTGTTTGGTCAATGCCAATTGGTCACAGTCCGATTGGTATAGTTGGATTTTGTTCACTACTTGGAGCTCGACTTGATGATGATAATCCTTATAGTACATATCACTCCATCATGCCGCAGCATGCACGCTTGGACCAAATTTAGGGCAAGTCCGTACGTTCATCGTAGTAGTGCCAACTAACTAACTTCTTATTTGGAAACAAAACGAAATGATACACGTAATGTAACTGCCTACAAATTTCTTACTCCATGTTCAGTGGCAGAGTTGGGATTCAAATTGAGGGGGGCTCATTTTTCTTTTTTCTTCCTCCCTCCTTCCTTTTTCTTCTTCTTCCTCCTCCTTTCTTCTTCATCTTCTTCACACATACTTGAAAAATGTGGGGGGGGGGGGGGGGGGGCTGCCCTGGGAGTAGGGGGGCTAGAGCACCCCCAGCACCCTTGGCTCTGCCACTGTCAATGTTTGTTGCATGCATCCGCATACATATATTAAACTTCTGCAGCATTAGGCTTTGTTCGTACTTTAGATCCTCGGATCAAAATACCAATAGGTGAAAGTGCTAAACTTTAGCACTAATGTATCCAACATAAACAATAATGTGGGTAAAGTTTAGTCAAGACTCAAAAACTTTAGCAAATGTACGAGTGCTAATAGATGCTTAAAGTTTACACTCAAGTTTAGCTACTCCAAAAATGCGCTCAACGCTACCACTGAAGTTTATCGCACTTGGTATACAGTGCCTAGTACAGCTAGCTAGCTAACTTGTGCGTAAGTATGACCTGCGAAGTTGCGAGTATATAGTAAGTATGTCGACACTGTCTTGGAAATATGTCCTCGCAGTTGAAACGTGCTATTATTGTACTAATAACTGCTCTGAACCTTGGCACGAAGTCTCTGAAACACACAACTGTTTCTTCGCGGACTGTATGAAAGAAGATTTGCCGCAGGCGGCTCGTTTTTTTTTCCTTTTCTTTTTCTGGTGGCAGTTGGCGACTGAAAATCTTGAACGTTGATCTTTGAAAATCCAGCGGCTAAATCATGTTTAATTGGTACTGTATATATGCCTACTATTGATCCAACCAACTGCTCACCTGAGCAGGCAACAACAGTCATAGCATAACCGTAAGTCTGCAACTTTCCTGATGTTTACATTCAGAAAAATATTTACCTGCACTCATCCACTTGTCCGGTCCTTTTCTCTTTCTGGAATAATGATGAAGTGCGCGCTCTTACCTACCATACCAAGGAAGAGTCGATGAGATCAATCAAAAGCTCGAATGGCACCATCTTGCTAACGATGAGTACTAAGCACTAGCTTCATTCGATGACCTCGGGAGAGAATGTTCAGACAAAACTAAAGCTGGGCTTTTGATGGAGTCGAGTCGATTTTCTCGCAGTAGGTGAATGCAGTTTCAGCGCTTGGATCGTTGTTAAGCTGAACCAACGCAGACCGGACCGGGAAAAGTGAAAGGATAGCACCCTACCTTCCCAGAATAGTTGGGAGACACCAGGAAATCCGAAACGAAAGAGTACCAGCAATATCAACCGCGGTCACCATCATCAGACCGGCTCAACGACGATCATACCTTCTGAAACCTTGCACGGGAAGAGTCTACTAGCATTCCATAAAAAAAGAGTCTACTAGCATTAATGATGTGAATATGCAACCCCAAATGCACTATATCCAGCTGAAAGTCTGAAACTGCACGCCCCAACATAACAGTGCATGAAAATTTGGATCTGCATCCCTACAGGCCGACCATACTCCACAGTCTACACACAGCAATCGTTTCAAAAAAATACAGTTTCATATGTTCAGATACAGTCTGAAACCTACAGCAACAGTAGATTACTGTCTGGATATTATCTGAATTAAACCTCGGCTTGAACCAACTATACAGTAGTAGTACAGTACTAGTAGAATAATGGAGCCGATCGAACAAATTTTGTCTCGCGAACAGTGAAAGACTAAAGATTTTATTGGCTAGTAGTAGCTCAGTTTCGTTTATCGCTAATAATGCTAGCTAGGCAGCTAGCGCCGGCGCGGACTGGTAGACCCAACAGGCTATCACACGTCAGCAACTCCGAGTCCTACGTGGATGGTGGTTGCCTATGCGTACCGGTCAAACGGAGGAGCAGCAGTCCTGGGCCGTGGAACGCTGACCAGTTTGCTCACATGTTGCTCCCTGTCCCTCCTTGTGGTCAATCAACAAGCATGCTTTACCCGGTCAGGGCAGAGAAGGACATGACATGATGGAATTAGTTGTTACAAGATAGTATATAAAATAAAAATAAATAAAGCCCAATTAACTGTTAATCCCACGCGACCAGAAATCGCAGAAAAGTTCTTGTTAATTAAGTATACTTCAAAATTCAAATGCTTGCAAAATGTAGTACTAGTACTACTTACGATTTGAGACTTGAGAGGGATATCACGCCACCACCTCGGACGATTAGGATTTTTGTTTATAAATCCTAATATAGCAGTACACTTTACAGTAATTGCAGAGCCCAGGGACAAATGAATAAATGAATATGCATTATCTGAAATTGAGAAACCAACAACTAGGCACTTTACTTGACTTGTTTTTATGCCTGGCTGCAACTGCAAGTGTGTACTTGTCTTCTCTTTTCATTCCGTGCTTTTGTGTTGACTCACCAACTTCGCTTCCTAGCTTCATTTATCTGGACCTCATCACATGTTCCCGCTTCTATATAAACCCTAGAGGCAGACACACAACCAAATCAAGCCAAGTACAAGCAGAAGCATACAACAAGCAGATCGAGCTGAGCCTCTAATAAACTTCTGCCAATTAAGAGTACGAGGCTGCAGCAAGAGGCATAGGATCGTCTCCCATGGCCACCATAACGGCCAGTGCCAGTCCAGCCATGCAAGAAACCGGCAGCAACAAGGCGTCAAGCTCGACGTCGCCGGATGGCACTACCACCGCCGCGCCGGCGCCGGCGCCGGTGCGCTACAGGCCGTCGCTGCTGGTCATATTCAGCGCGTGCCTCGTCCTCATGGGCGCCGGAGGCCCGCTCCTCCTCCGGGTCTACTTCGTCCACGGGGGGAAGCGCCTGTTCCTGTCCGCCATGCTGCAGATCTCCGGCTGGCCCCTCCTCCTCCCGCCCATCTGCGTCTCTCTGTTCCGCAGCCGCAGCAAGGGCGTGGCGAACCTGATCCTCCCGCCGCGCCTCGCCGGCGCGGCGGCGGTCCTCGGGGCCTTCTACGCCATCTCCTGCTTCGTCTACGGTCTGGGCTCGGAGGCGCTGCCGCTGTCCACGTCGTCGCTGCTTCTGGCCACGCAGCTCGCCTTCACCGCGGTCTTCGCCTTCATCTTCGCCGGTCTACGGTTCACGCCCTTCTCGGCCAACGCCGTCGTTCTGCTCACCATCGGCCCGGCGGTGCTCGGTGTCGGCCCCGGTGCAGGGAAGGTTGCTGGCGAGTCCTCGAGGGCGTACTGGACAGGGTTCTGCGAGGCCATCGCCGCCGCCGCGCTCGCTGGCCTCGTCCTGCCCCTAGTCGAGGTCGCCATGGCCCGGTACGGCCGGCGCACGGGACCTGCCGCGAGAGTGCCACCCCCCTACGTGACCGTGATGCAGATGCAGGCCGTGATGGGCGCCGCCGGCACGGTGGTGTGCCTGCTGGGCATGGCCATCAAGGGCGACTTCCAGGCGGTGCCGAGGGAGGCCGCCACGTTCGGGCTCGGCAAGACCAACTACTACCTAGTGCTCATCTGGGACGCCGTGTCATGGCAGCTGCTCAACCTTGGGATCATGGGGCTCATCACCTGCGCCTCGTCGCTCCTCGCCGGCATCATGATCGCCGTCCTCCTGCCGCTGTCGCAGGTCCTCTCCGTCATCTTCCTCCACGAGAAGTTCGACGGGCCCAAGGGCATTGCGCTCGTGCTCTCCCTTTGGGGTTTCGCCTCCTACCTCTACGGTGAGAAGGTGCAGAAGAAACGCGAGGCTCAAAAGATGATGGAGCAGCAGTTGGCTTTGGCTAAAAAGACTGGAGACGACCTGGAATCCGCTGCCCTTTGAGAATCGATCCTATATATTTCTCATTTCTGTCTGTTTACTGTTCAGGGCCATACAGGTATAGTAAAAACAAAAGTTTTTCAGCTACGAGTTATCCCTTGAGTACGACATTGTTTCATTCGTAAGGAAGAGAACACAGGAATTAATTAAGTGATATATACTGATGTAATATCAATCGATACGTTTTTTTTTTGGAAAGGAAAACAATATCTTGTCGTCCATGCACACTATCTAACTTTTTTAACCAATAAACTTCTTAGGTGCTAATGCAAACCTCTCCATGATGTGAAATTTTCAAGATCTATCATTTAGTCACGAAGTGACGACTAAATTGGCTATATATTGCCATGGCACTATGCACACAGCTTCACCATGGGCCTTTGCGTGGTGTGATAACTAGGGGGCTAATGGATCACGACTCTAATGGTTCCTACAAAAACCAATTCAGCTCAAAATCATTAACTTAAAAATATATAAACTATGAGCTTTGAATAATTGCTTCACCGCCTCATAGATACTTTTTTTCGTTTGAAATTAAGGGCAGGTGCGGTGCAAAGTCCCTCGGCGCCAAACCATTGGCCCAAGTTGATTCCCAAAATGTAGCTGTACGATCATTCCCAACTGTAACCGTTGCGCTGCACCTAAACAGATGTTTGTCAGCTTCAGAGAGCACGGGGCATCAGAACCAACCCATGGCCGGTCAGGGTCTGCCCATTGGAACCATAACCAACGAAGCCGTAGGGCCCTGATGAATTTCTCCAGGTCTAGCACTCCCAAACCTCCTCGAGGTTTTTGTCTTTTGATTCTGTCCCAGTCCCGCCTCATAGATACTTGTATGCCTAAAATCTCATGATTCTCTGGTCGATAATGCGAAATTGTGAATGTGATGTGGTGAAACTTTGTCTTTGATTTCGACAATTGCGAGTTTAAGACGCGGGGTACAGATGTATTTAACCATATTGTTAGGCAAAATGCAAAAAACAATCGTTTTAAAACAAACCAGCTAATTAACTGACCAATGTTGCAATTTGCATATCTTTTTGTCGGGTATCATGATTAGGGGCACCCTAATCAGGGGGCTAAATCGCCCTAAAAATGCAAAACACAGCCCACGAAGGCCTACATCCTCTTTCAAATCCGGAGGAAAGGAAATGACTCAAATAAGCCCAATCCACGGCCCATGTACACAGTGCGGCCCCTCCGAGCCCCCTCCAATCCGCGGGGCAATCTCCGCCTCGCTCGAGGGCCTCCCGCCGAAACCTTCGACAAACGCCCCGCGTCTCCGCCCCGCTCGAGGGTAGTGAGCCTACCCTCGAGAGAGCGGACTGACTCCGCCTCGCTCGAGGGTAGGGAGCCTACCTCGGGGGAGCGGATCGACTCCGCCTCGCTCGAGGCTACCCCTCAACAGGAAGGACAAACGGTCCTTTCGCTCACCCGCCCGCCGTACGGAGGCATTAAATTCCAACCACTCCTCCGCAGCATCCGGATCCGACGGCATCAGGCAGCCACCCGCCCGCCGTACGGAGGCATTAAATTCCAACTACTCCTCCGCAGCATCCGGATCCGACGGCGTCAGGCAGCCACTCCGCGCAGTGGCTGTGACCGGAGTCCCGTCCGCCAACTCCGGTCACTGCTCCGCCATTCCGGACGCTGTGGTGACACTGTGGGAACCTGCGGCGCAGTGCAAGACGTGCTCGACACTGCTCCAGCCATTGTGCTGCCAACTCCCCATACCTCCTTCATACTTTCCCCTCCGTGGAACCCTCGAACGGCATGAGCACGACCCTCGAAAGCGGCTCCGACCTTGACCAGGACAAGACAATGGCCTGCAGGACCCTCAGAACATCGCCACGCCACGCCTGGAGGATGGTACCCCCTACAACAACCACCACGCCGCCCGCTGGAGCTACAAGGATGCTGGCGCGATCTCCGCAAAGCCAAGGACGACGCCCAGGACGACTGCCATGCCAGACGCCATACCCCGCAGTATACTTTCTACAGTGCTCGACCACTGCACCCCCGCGATTTGGGGAGAAGACGACAACTTCTCCTCCCCCCTGTACATGTACACCGCCCCTCCTTGTGTCTATAAAAGGGGGAGGCGGTCACTATCCTCTCGATCGGATCTGGACTATTCTACGCACTCAGCACCACTCACAGAGCACATATGCTCTTCTGAGCCCTGATATTGGCACTCGCCTCAATCAACTCCTCCTCTAGCAGAGACCTGGGAGCTTCCCTCCCTCTCTCGCCTTGCTTGTACCCCCTACTACAGGCACCTCCGGTGCAAGACAGTACAGTGCTCTCGCACACCTCTTTGCTGGACGTACGGCCCTATGGCCGGAACCAGGATAAACCCGTGCGTGACTGTGTTGCCTCCTGCATCAACCATCTGGGACGACGAACACGCAGCATCATCACTAGTTGGGTCCGGACCACCGGGTCAGGACACCGACAGTTGGTGCGCCAGGTAGGGGGCGCTGCGTGATATTTCTCTTTTGTATCCATTTGATCTCCAGGGATGGCGAGCAGATCCAACCCATTTCCCATGGGCGCCTCGGATCCGCTCCCAGCGGGATACGAGATTCGGTTCGAGAGTCTTGAGTTCAGGTCAACCGGCAACGGTTACCTCATGGAGCTCCTCTCGCCCAGACGCAACCCCGACACTCCGACTTCACCAGCCCGGCGCAACAGGCGCTCGGGCCAGCGCTCGCGACAAGCGCGCATGGAGTGGTGCAGGGCGGCACGCCTTAGCTCCCCCACGTGGGTTGAGGTTTGCATGTCGCAGCTCAGCGTCGCGGCCGACGGAGCCACCACTTCGTCATCACGTGCTCCGGCATCATTTGCGCCGGCACCACCATCGACTGTAGCCCTAGTGCCTCCCAGGGAGGGCGCGACTGCGCCGTCGCCCTTTCCCTTCGGGATGCGCAACGCTGCCACCTACGCCACTTCATCCAGCACCAACTTCACCGAGTATGAGGATCTGTCGGGTTATCACCTCCTCTTGATCTGCAACCTCATCGCATCATTTCCTGACGACTCCTACCCCGAGACGGCGGGCTCGATCGCCGACGACATCAACTTCTTCATGGATAACTTCACGGCCGAGGAGGCCGAGGACTACTCTGGGGCCCGAGACCTCGATGCTTTTCGATCGTTCCAGCTCGCGGCGGCTTACTGCCTCACCTGCCCCGAGGACTCCAGCGAGGGGGATTACGATCCCACTCGGGCGTGCTTCATGGTCGAGCTCGCGAACGGGCAAATCGACGACGCTCTGGGCAATGACGGGAACAACGGGGCAGATGCACAAGCAAACCAAGCGGTGGTGCCTGCCGCGACCCCTTCTTCTTCATCAAGCTCGGCGGTACGGCAAGCACAACTGGCGCAACTCAAGGAGCTTCAAGCCAAGCTCGACGAGCAGCGTCGGCAGACACAGGAGCTGCGCACCGCACTATAGCAGCAGCGCACCGCGTGTGGCGCACATGCCCAGGAGGCGGGGCCCGTCGCTCGGGAGCAGATCCTAGCCGACGACAACGTCGACAAACCACCGGAACTGAAAATGGCCGGCGAAAAACTCATCGCTGCGGCCTACCTACTCCAAGCAATGCCCGAGCCATCGATGACTTCGGGTCGCAACCTGCGCCATGAGGCACAGGTGCTCATCGAGCAAGCTGCGGTGCAGCAGGCTGAGAGCTCTGCATCTCGAATGCGTTCAGCGGCACCGGCAAAGGCCGGTGGGACTGCACACCAGGGCCGCGAGGCTTCGGTGCACACTCTACCAGGAGGGAATGGAAAGGCAGCCGCAGCGGACGGCGCGAAAGCACCCTCGGTGCATGACCGCATCGGAAGGACTCCTGCAAGGGAGCGACTTCACGACACGCGCGGTCACGCCGGCGCCGGCGACGCCCGCAACATCATCAATGGCAGGATGTACACCCCTCGACGGGGTGGTCGCTTCGACCCCGAGCACGACAGGGGCGAGTCACCGGAGCCTCCGGGCACCCGTGTGTTCAGCCGGGAGATTCGTACTGCTCCCTTTCCCCTGCGCTTTCGACAGCCCACCACCCTCGTCAAGTACTCAGGCGAGACCAATCCCGCGGTCTGGCTCAATGACTATCGCCTAGCATGCCAGCTGGGCGGTGCAACGGACGACGCGGTCATCATCCGCAACCTCCCCCTTCACCTCGCCGATGCCACATGAACGTGGCTCGAGAACTTGCCCGCAGTCCAGATCCACGACTGGGTCGACCTAGTCAAGATCTTCGTGGGCAACTTCCAGGGCACTTACGTGCGCCTTGGAAACTCTTGGGACCTCAAAGGGTGTCGGCAGAAAGCCAATGAGTCCCTGTGCGACTACGTGCGGCGCTTCTCCAAGCAATGCACCGAGCTCCCTAGCGTCAACCACGTCGATGTCATCAACGCCTTCCTTGAAGGCACGACATGCAGGAACCTGGTGCACGAGCTTGCGCGAAGCCGTCCCGCCAGTACCAACGAGTTGTTCGATGCCGGCACCAACTACGCCACCGGCGAGGAGGCGGTTGGTGCCATCTTTGATGACAAGGCGAACAAGCGCAAGGAAGATGCGCCCGCAGAGGGCAGCAGCGCCAAGACCAACGCCCCTGCCGAGAAACAAAAGCGGGGGAAGAAAGGAAAGAAGCCAGCCCCACCGAACCAGCGCGGACCGGGACAGGCGGAGGACTCCGACGAGGCCTTCGTCGCTGCCCCGGACCGCAAAGGACCTCGAGGCCCCCCTCGAGGCGGTGGTAGCCTGTTCGACGACATGCTCAAGAAGCCTTGCCCTTACCACAAGGGCTCGGTCAACCACACCCTCGAGCAGTGCGAGATGCTCCGGTACAACCGCATCGCGAATCGCGACAAGGACAAGAAGAAGGATGTTGGCGACAAAGATGGAGACGATGAGTTCCCCCTGGTGGAGAACGTCTTCTTCATCTTTGGAGGGCCGACGACGAACATGACCTCTCGGCAGCGCAAGCGTGAGCGCCGAGAAGTCTTCTCCGTCACCAAGGCCACATCATCCTACCTCGACTGGTCGGAGGACATCATTTCCTTCGGTCGCGAGGACCACCCCGACTACGTCCCACACCCGGGACGGTACCTGCTTGTTGTCGACCCCATCATCGGCAACACTCGCTTCTCCAAGGTGCTCATGGACGGAGGCAGTAGCCTCAACATCTTGTACGCCCACACCTTGGAGCTCATGGGGATCGGATTGGACAAGCTCCGCCCCAGCAAGTCATCATTTCATGGCATTGCGCCGGGGAAGCGAGTCCAACCCCTCGGTCAGATCGATCTACCCGTCTGCTTTGGCACGGCAGCCAACTTCCGCAAGAAAGTGCTCACCTTCGAGGTGGTGGGGTTTCGGGGAGCCTACCACGCCGTTCTTGGCCGTCCTTGCTATGCCAAGTTCATGGACATCCCCAACTACACCTACCTCAAGCTGAAGATGCCGGACCCGAGGGGTGTCATCACCGTCGGCTCCTCGTTCGAGCACGCCAATGAGTGCGACATCTAGTGCGTCGAGCACGCCGAGGCTCTGGCGCTCGACGAGGCCCTCGCCGCACAGCTGCAAGGAATGGCCGAGGAGGCCATGGACTCCAAGCAGCGGCACGCGGGCACTTTCGAGCCTGCCGAAGGCACCAAGGACGTCTCCCACAACCCGAATCACCCCGACGACAAGACGCTGAGGATCAGCGCCACCCTCAACCCGAATCACCCCTAAGGCAAATAGGAAGTGGTGCTCGTCGACTTTCTCCGCGCCAACGCAGACATCTTTGTGTGGAGCCCCTCGGACATGCATGGCATACCAAGGGAGGTCGCCGAGCACTCCCTTGACATCCGACCCAACTCCAAGCCGGTCAAGCAACGCCTGCGGCGCTTCGACGAGCTCAAGCGACGGGCGATCGGCGAGGAGGTGCACAGGCTCCTGGAGGCCGGATTCATCAAGGAGGTATTCCATCCCGAGTGGCTAGCTAATCCCGTATTAGTTAAGAAAAAGAGTGGGAAATGGAGGATGTGTGTAGACTACACTAGTTTAAATAAGGCATGTCCTAAAGTTTCCTTTCCTTTACCACGTATTATCAAATCGTTGATTCAACTGCGGGATGCGAACTTTTGTCCTTTCTTGATGCATATTCCGGTTATCATTAAATCAAAATGAAAGAGTCCGACCTGCTCGTGACTTCTTTTATTACCCCTTTCGGCATGTACTGCTACATCATGATGCCCTTTGGCCTTAGAAACACTGGAGCTACGTACTAACAGTGCATGCTCCACGTGTTTAGAGACCATATCGGGCGCACCGTAGAGGCATATGTCGACGACATCATCGTAAAATCCAGGAAGGCGGACGACCTGGTAGCCGATCTCAGGATTGTGTTCGATTGCCTCAGGGCTAAGGGGGTGAAGCTCAACCCCGAGAAGTGTGTGTTCGGAGTCTCTCGAGGCATGCTCTTGGGCTTCATTGTCTCCCAGCGGGGCATTGAACCCAACCCTGAGAAAGTCTCAGCCATCACTCGGATGGGAACGATCCGGGACCTAAAGGGGGTACAGAGGGTCATGGGACGTCTGGCGTCCCTTAGCCGATTCATCTCGCGCCTCGGCGAGAAAGGCTTGCCTCTGTATCGGCTCCTAAGGAAATCCGAATGCTTCTCGTGGACCCCCGAGGCTCAGGAGGCCCTCGACAAACTCAAGGCGTCGCTTACAAGCACTCCGATCCTAACACCACCAGTGGACGGCGAGCCCCTCTACCTTTACGTAGCAGCAACGACTCAGGTCATCAGCGCGGCTATCGTTGTGGAATGACAAAAGGAGGGACACACTCTGCCTGTCCAGAGGCCGGTGTACTTCATCAGTGAAGTGCTGTCTGAAACCAAGACACGGTATCCGCAGATCCAGAAGCTGCTTTATGCAATAGTCTTGGCCCGGCGCAAGCTGCGCCACTACTTCGAGGCCCACCCCGTCACCGTGGTCTCATCCTTCCCCCTCGGGGAAATAGTCCACAACCGGGAGGTCACGGGTAGGATAGCCAAGTGGTCAGTGGAGCTGATGGGAGAGACCCTCACCTATGCACCTCGCAAGGCGGTTAAATCCCAGATCTTGGCAGATTTCATAGCCGAGTGGACCGACACTCAGCTGCCCCCACCCCAGATTCAAGCCGAATGTTAGCTCATGTACTTCGACGGGTCGGTGATGAAAACCGGCGCAGGTGCGGGCCTGCTCTATGTATCACCCCTCGGAGAGCACATGCGCTATGTGGTGTGTTTGCACTTCCCGGCGTCCAACAACATGGCGGAGTACGAGGCCCTCCTTTGTGGCCTCCGCAGCGCCATCGAACTCAGCATCAAGCGTCTCGACGTCCGCGGGGACTCCCAACTCATCACCGACCAGGTGATGAAGGAGGCAAGCTGCCATGATGAGAAAATGGAGGCGTACTGCAACGTAGTGCGTCGTCTCAGGGACAAGTTCGACGGGCTCGAGCTCAACCACATCGCACGCAAGTACAATGAGGAAGCGGACCAGCTAGCCAAGATCGCGTCCGGACGGACTACCGTTCCCCCGAACGTCTTTGCCCGTGACCTCACCAAGCCGATCGTCGACTTCAAGAACCCTGCAGAGGCCATTGGAGCGGCACCCCTCGGGGGCTGCAACCACGGGGCCATCAGCCGAGGACCCCTCGACGGAGGAGCCCGAGGCCATGGACACTGACTTCAAGACCTCCTCTATGGATGAGGCTAAGCAATGGAGATCAACGAGGCCCCACCTTCGCGAGACTGGCACACCCAGTACCTCGACTGGATGATTCGAGGCGTCCTACCCTCAGACCGCGCTCAGGCGCGGCGCGTCGTGAGGCGGGCCAAGTCCTTCATCTTGATCGACGATGAGCTGTACAAGTGCAGTCCCTCGGGCGTTCTGCAATGATGCATCCCCATCCCCGTGGGCAAGGAGCTGGTCCGTGACATCGACACTGGCATCTGCGGTCACCACGCCGCGCCGCGTACCCTCGTGGGTAACGCATTTCGGCAAGGCTTTTACTGGCACACCGCGGTCACCGACGCCACCGACATCGTGCGGACCTGCGAGGGTCACCAGTTCTACGCTCGAAAGACGCACCTCCCGGCCCACGCTCTGCAGACCATCCCTATCACATGGCCGTTTGCAGTGTAGGGATTGGACCTCGTTGGCCCGCTGCAGAAGGCGCCCGTGGGCTACACCCACTTGTTGGTGGCAATCGACAAATTCTCCAAGTGGATCGAGGCTCGACCCATCGGCAAGATTAGATCCGAGCAAGCTGTTCTGTTCTTTACTAACATTGTCTTCAGGTTCGGGGTCCCGAATTCGATCATCACCGACAACGGCACCCAGTTCACAGGCAAGAAATTCTTGGCGTTCTGCGACAGCTACCACATACGCGTGGACTGGTCGGCTGTGGCGCACCCACAGACAAATGGGCAAGTGGAGCGTGCCAATGGCATAATCCTCCAAGACCTCAAGCCAAGGATCTTCAACAAGCTGAACAAATTTAGCCGGAGGTGTCTCACAGAGCTACCCTCGGTTATCTGGAGCTTGAGGATGACCCCAAGCAGGGCCATGGGCTTTACCCCATTCTTCCTCGTCTATGGCGCCGAGGTCATGCTCCCCACAGACTTGGAGTACGGATCACCGAGGCTCAAGGCCTATCAAGAGCAGCAGAACTAGCAAGCCCGCGAGGACTCGTTGTACCAAGTGGACGAGGCTCGAGACGTGGCACTCCAACACTCCGCGCATTATCAGCAATCCTTGCGAAGATATCAGGCGCAGAGAATTCGGTGCCGAGACCTCAACAAGGGGGACTTGGTGCTGAGGCTACGGCAAGACAATAGGGGACGCCACAAGCATTCACCGCAATGGGGGGCCCGTACATCATCGCGGAGGTGCTCAAGCCCGGCACGTACAAGCTGGCGAACGAAAACAGTGAAGTCCTCACCAATGCTTGGAACATACAGCAGCTACGTCGTTTCTATCCTTAGAATTTCAAGCTATTTGTACATCGCTTGTACTTGTATTTAAAATTTTCTGAAGCAATAAAGGAGTATGCTTTACTTATTTATCTTTGGGAACTCTCCGAACCCTCGGGGGCTCGGATGCGCATGAACACTGAGGTACGCTCGGCTTTACCCTCGGCAAAGCCAAGCCTCCCTCGGGGGCTACTACGGGGGGAACCCCCGAACGTCCCCAAAAATCGCCAATGTTTTTTCGAAAAATTTCCGTATCTAAGTTTCTCGTGTACTTAGAAAGGTAAATGCAAGGCGTAAGCGATTAAGGAACAGGATCGGCCGAGCCGCGGGACCGCCTACGCCACCGGGATATGGCATCCCCACTCACCTCCCTACGCCTAAGTCACTTATGAACGACAACTTCCTCACTGAAGCCTATCTAAGACGCATACGAGAACACGGGGGTTAAGTAGCAAAAAGCGAAGGCTCGAACGCACAAGGCCTCGATGAGCCACACTGTCGATTTACAATAACGAATTTCTTAAATCCAGAAGTACGATTACGACAAGTACTAACATCCTACAGGTTATCATCCCCCCTTGCGGGTCTTCAACGGCATCGAATTCAGCTATGGGGGGATGTCAGCTTCAAGCTTCCCGGCCAGGATGGTGGTGAAACCCTCGACGATGGCGTCGGCGTCGTTCTTGATGGCCGACGCGGTGTCCGGGCTGGCATCGGTAGGGACGACGTACCCCGACGACACCCTCTGGAGGTCCATAATGTAGTGCGTTGAGGCCACGACGAGGGCTCGCAGGACACCGAGGCAAAAAGTTCTCTTGGCGTGCTCGGCGATCCAGCCACCTAGCGCTCGCAGGCGGCTAACCACCGAGCTACCAGACACGGCACCGTCCCCCTCGAGCTCCTAGCACATGCTCACAGCGGTCCGCTCCAGTTCAGCATATTCAACCTGCGCCGCCATGAGCGCGGTGTTGACAGCCTCCTTCGCTGCAGTCTCGTCCGCCACTTTCTGCCTCAGCTCTGATCAGAGGAACCAAGATAAGTTGTGATAAACTCAGATCAAACGACAATGAAGTTTCGAACGCTCACCCATGATATTTTTCTGCGCCTCTTCCTGCTGGACCCGGGCGGCCTCCTCGAGCAAGGACAAGGAGTCCTCCTTCTCCTTGAGGGCGGCCTCCGCGTTCCGGACGGCCCCCTCCTTTTCCTCGAGGGCTCTGCCCTTCTCCTCGAGGGTCTCGGTCAGCGTAGCGACAGTCGCCTTCTCGCGCTGGAGCTCGGCCTCCTTGCCTTGGAACTCGGCCTCCGTGCGCTGAAGCTCGGTCCCCTTCTGCTCGAGCACCGTTCTAACACGCTGAAGCTCGGTAGTCTGCGCCTCGGCCTCCTGAGCCTTCTGCTTTGCCGCGGCCCTCTAGACGTCGCGCTCGCCGGCAACCCGTGCCAGCTCCTCATCTAGCATCCGCTGGCGAGCACCCAGGTCTGTCATCTTGGTGTTGGCGTCGATGTTCCGGAGCACCAAGTCAGCATTGTGCTGCTCGAGCCAGCGCATCTGAGAGTACACACGGGTTAGTTCGGCGCACTTTTTAAGCAAAATATCTCTCAGTTGTTGCAAATAGAAGAGCGTGAGTGAAACGCACGAAATCAAGACCAAATACGAACGATTCCCAAGAGAGAGGCACCTACCTGCCTGATCTGGAGGTCCGTCGTCCGGTGAAGCCCTAGGGCGCGGTCGAGGTGATCCTGAATCTGAGAGCCGACCTTGAACTGCGCTTTCCAGATGTTGACGCAAAAATCAACACATTGGAATCCGAGGGCAAGTGTTCGCCAAGCACGGAAAAGTCAACCAAGCGTGCCAGTCAATTTGACCTGAAATTGACAAGGAAGAAAATAAAGTCAAATTCGAGAGCGTATCGGCTTGGATTCCGAATATCTCTCAGATGAGCGTATCGGCAAGCTTTGCCGATACTATAGACAACAAAAAGATATTAAATGCGAGCACGTAATAAACAACCATATCGGCAAGATAAGCCGATACACTAAACGACAAAACCAGCTTTAAACAGCCGATCGTGTATGTATGACAAGATCTAAACTACGAATGTGTAGCTCAGATGATGTGAAGCAAAAAACAGATCTAAACCGGCTTTTGAGATAACAAAAGTGTTACTCCAAAACCTAAAGCCGATCTAATATGTTTTTAGATATGATAATGGCCAAAAAGCATAGGAAAACCTACAAATCTAGCTGATATCAATAATTGGTGAATAAATCTAGACGAGACGACAGCGATACGCCCAGAAGTCAAAGCCTAGATAAACTCGATAACTTTTGAATAGATATGAACGAAGCCACAGCGATGCGCCCGGTAGCTAAAGCTCAAATATACTCGGTAAAACGAAAACTCACCAGCAAATCAAGTCGCTCGAATGTGAGGCGTCCTTGATCAACTTGAAAGAACTCGTCGAAAAAAGAAGAGAAAAGACAAAGTCGCCAAAAAAGTGTAAAGGAATTATAAAGTTTGTTGTATTGGATGTGTATCATGTTTTTCCGGTCCCTTACAACTGATATATATAGCCTAGCGCTATCAAGTCCTAGCCGATTACGGCAAATATTACTTGACTTAAAGAAAAGACTATCTAAAGATAAACTATTTTAAATACTACAACCAAATTATCAACATTCTCGTAGAGTCCGGATCCTCTCCTCATCCCTTGACTTCATCGGCAACTCTCCATCGACCGGATACCAGAGCTAGTAGATCAGTATCTTCAAAGAATATTCTTCTGGCCCATCGGACGGACTCCATCAGCCGATTCCAATACTGTGCAACTTTTTGTTTCATCTAAATCGGACACCTCCTCTTCATAAAAATCACCTTCCTTGACACATGTCAAAAAACGGTGTCAACACCACACCGCTTCCTCCTCCTGCTCGCTGCGGAGAAATTCCAAGGGGACCCCGGACTGGATGATCGCCCCATGACGGGGCCCCTCGGACGTCCCCGCACCGAGTACCTCCTCGGAGGCCGACGCGAACTCGGCGATCTTGTCGGCGGCGCTGGCTGCCGCAACGGGGTTGACCTCTCCCGAGCCCTCATACTCCTCGCTGCTCTGTGGCAGCTCCACAAATGGCACCATGTTCTCCGGTGCCGTTTGTGCCGTCGCCACTACAACAACACCTTCATCCCCGGCCCTTGCAGGCTCCGGGACGCAGGTTTCCTCCACCGTCGGCGCCCTTAGAGCCGACTCCTCCTCCGTGACACCCTCGACCCCAGCCCTCGGGGGCTCAGGGGCGGGGGTCTCCTCCTCTCTTCGGCCAGTGGGGCGCTCCGGTGCGTCCCCACCAGCTTCTCCTCCTGCGACTGCCTGGGCGGCACTATCCGCGTCGCCCCGACCGGCCTCGATTTCGACGTCCAGCCGGGTGGCGTCTTCCGCGCTGCCCCGGCCGGCCCCCTCCTCGGCGTCAGCCCAAGCGACCGTTACAACGCCGCTCTGGCCGGCGTCGCCCCCACTCTCCGGCACTCGAGCCAGTTGGGCCTTTTGGGCCCCTCGAGCCATCGCCTCTTGGAGATTCGCGGCCTCTTCCACTATGTCCACTATGGGCAGGGGCTGCAGCGCCGTGTGCGGCGTTGCGCCCGCCCCGGTCTTGAGGGCCTTGGTCGGCGCAAGCTGGACCGCATCCCTGGCGATGGCTCCGGAGCTGGGTAATCGGGGAAGAATCGTTGAAGTCAACAGGACTGGAGGGTCGATTAAACAAATGCAAAGGATAAAATCAAGATCACTTACCCTAACCGGGTGCTCATGCTGCGCTTGCCCGTGCTGCTCCTCCGGGCCCGCGGCACGCTGACACCTCTCGATGGCGCCCTCGGGTCGGCCTGGCGCCTCAAGGCCGTCTGCGCGGGCATCTCCGTGCTTGCCACGGAGCCCCCGCTGCCCATCGACACCACAGGCGCGGGCGACCCCCTGCTCGCCTGCCGGCGTGGGCGACCTCTGCCCCGCCGCCGGCGTGGGCGACCTTCGCTCTGTCCTCGCGGGGGGGGGGGCTCCACCAGTGATCCCGATGTGAGCCTCGCCTCACCCAGCGTCACCATCACATCCTCGCCACCAACCCCTCGATAGGCCGGCGGGGAGCCCGCGCCCGTCACCGTCTCGTCGTCGTCCGAGAAATTGAGCTCCACGTCCGAGGAGTCCTCCTCCATGGTGGACTCGGGCGTGGCGTGCCACGGCCTTCCCTCTGCGAGTGCAATCTTGCACTCCATCTCGTGCTTCTCTTTCCTCTCCCTCTTCCTGGTGGCGGCCTGCTTCGCTGCATCTTTCTTCTTCTTTATCGCCTCTCCGTGCAGGCGGTTGGCTTCGCGTTCCTCCGGGACCGAGGGCTTCGAGACATGGCCCTTGTGGCTCACCCCCTGAAAACGCAACCAAGTTAGGATCAAGGAGCGGGGAGAGGAGTAGCACAAATAGACAACGAACTGAAACTTAAACTCACCACAGAAATGTACCCCGTCTCCGGGCGCATCTTGATCTGCCAGAGATCATCTGGGTTGTCGGGGAACTCCGCCACCGCACTTTTCGCCCTCCGGGCAGCAATGTTGTGGGGGAGCAGCATGTTCGACGTCCACGAGCCCTCATACGAGGCCTCGGGGGTGAGATCGAAGATCGGCAGCTTCCTCTCCACGAGAGGAATCACCCTCTGCTGGTGGAAGTTTGCGATGACGGCTACCGCCGTCAGCCCCTTCCTCGCCAGACACTGCAACGCGTTGGTGAGGACCTCAAAGCCTGGCCTGATGCGTCGGGGGCGACACCCCCAAATTCCACTTCTCCGGCCTCTCCCGGAGCACCTTGTTGGTGAATGCCGGGAGCCGTCCGCCGTCGTTCCGCAGGTAAAACCACCCTCGGGTCCACCCGGCATTGTTCGTAGTCATTCTACAGGGGATGTACATATCCGTCTTGTTCCCGCGCACATGGAGCATGAGGCCGCCGGCACGAGCGTACCTCTTCGGCTGGCCCTGCATGTTCTCGATGTAGAGCTTGCCGCGGAACAAATGGATCCACAGATCCCAGTGCACCTCAATCCCCAGGTAACCCTCACAGAGGGCGACGAAGACCGCCGCTTGCGAGATGGAATTGGGGCCGAAGTTGTGCAACTCCACCCCGTAGTAGTCGCACAACACGCGCATGAACCTGCCGACGGGGACGCCGAACCCCCGCTCGTGGAGCCGCACAAGGCTCACAATGTAGCTGCTCGGGGGATTCGGCTCAACCTCCTCTGGCCGCGGGGGGATCCACACCGACCGCGACGAGTTGGTGTTCGTCGGAAGGAGCTTGTCGGCGACCAACTGCTCCAAGACCGCCGCGGTTGCGGTGGACTTCCCCCACGGCAACGGCTCCTCGATCCTCGCCATCGCTTAAAGTCGGACGGAGAACACAAAAGGCTAGCTCAAGGAAAGGCTAGGGTGCGCTCTCTTCTCTCCTTCTTCCCTCTCTCGCTCTTGGCTCTAGGCTGGATGCAGGGGAGGCGAAGAAGGCAGGGGAGGCGAGGGCAAACGGCCAGGTAAGCCCAAACGATCCCCCCTTCTCTGCTTTTATCCGTCGAGACGGGAGGATTCGCCACCGCGGCCCAAATCCACCACATTGAATGCGGTAGATTTCGCTGCCGCCGACAGCTGGGCCCCACGACGCAGTAACCGACGGGCGCGGCGGGACTGTAGCACCGTTCCATCCGCCGGCTGCCCGCGCCTCTCCTCCTACCCGAGACAGCCGCCTGAAAAGGCGCGCCCCGCACCACACTACGCATACTGGGCCACGTGGCCCACGACTAGCTGGAGACTGGCGCGCCGAACCGGCGACTCTGCGTCGTTTTAGCGAACCGTTACGGAATATCCCCCCGGGGATTCCTTACCGTCGAAGGAAATCAATTTCGAGGCCTTACTGACTAGGGGTTCGAAGCCTGACCCGTCGAGGGTTCAAAAGGCGCCCCAGATCGCCAGAGTCAGGGACTACATGGATGTGTCATACAAGCTACTCTCGAACACGGAGTTCAAGACATTCTACGTAGTGTTCAAGGCCAGTCGAGGGTGCCTAGCAGGGGGATCCCATCGAGGGAGAGCATCGAGCCCTCGGACCCTATCGAATGGGTCCGAGACCCGCCTAGCAAACCTTTGCGAGCACTTTATGTGACGTGTCCACGGACCACGAGCCGACCCTTATCAAATGGGGCATGGACGTCCACTTGAACCACCCGATAAAAGCTCACTGAAGCAGCCATAACTCGCGGCCCGAGCATGGGTAGCATGGTGCGCTTCACCCCTCCTCCCTGTGGAAGGGCGACGAGGGTCATAATAAAAGTCGAGGGTCCCCTGAACGCCTTCATGCAGGGCAGGGCTCAGGGGCTCCTCGCACACCGCGGCTCAGGCCGCACCCTCGAATGGATCGACAACCGTCAATTGTGAAGTTCCACGTGTTTAGCCAAAACCCCCACTCTTGACACGCGCCTGCCAGATGGTTCAACAGGACTCCGAGTCACTGCGCCAGCACGAAAAATGCCGAGGCCGGCTGAAAGGAACGCCGAGGCCGGCTGAAAAAGACACTGGACGGCCACCCCAATTAAGCAACCAAGCAAGGCGACGTTTATAGCCCTTGGATGAGTGCAACCACTCCTCCAAGGCCTCGGGGGCTACACTCGCGGGTGCGCTGACGCGCCCCCATGCAGGAATCTCACACATTCGAGGAGCAGAGCCCTCTGCAGACCAGCTCGATCGCCCCCATCAACACAAATGGCGACATCCCCAGCGGCTAAGCCATGATGCTCGAGGCGACTATGATCTGTATAGACAACTCGGAGTGGCCTCCTCATTGCTTCTCCAACGAGAAACCCCTACCTTGGGTCAATCTCCTCCGACAACGCTCTCCGGAGCACCGTCGCACCCCCACCGGGCAGACTAAGATACCCACGGTCAGCGCCCGAGTCACGCCCTCGAAGGGTTAAGCCTCCGCAGGGCTGATGCTCACCCCTACAAAGGCTCGGGGGCTACTGTCGGGTACCATGATTAGGGGCACCCTAATCAGGGGACTAAATCGCCCTAAAAACGCAAAACACGGCTCACGAAGGCCTACAGCCTCTTTCCAAATCCGAAGGAAAGGAAAGGACTCAAAGAAACCCAATCCACGGCCCATGTACACAGTGCGGCCCCTCCGAGCCCCCTCGAATCCGTGGGGCAATCTCCGCCTCGCTCGAGGGCCTCCCACCAAGACCTTCGACAAACGCCCAGCGTCTCCGCCCCGCTCGAGGGTAGTGAGCCTACCCTCGAGAGAGCGGACTGACTCTGCCTCACTCGAGGGTAGGGAGCCTACCCTCGGGGGAGCGGATCAACTCCGCCTCGCTCGAGGTTACCCCTCGACAAGAAGGACAAACAACCCTTCCGCTCACCCGCCCGCCGTACGGAGGCATTAAATTCCAACCACTCCTCCACAGCATCCAGGTCAGACGGCGTCAGGCAGCCACTCCACGCAGTGGCTGTGACCGAAGTCCCGTCCGCCAACTCCGGTCACTGCTCCGCCATTCCGGACGTTGTGGCGACACTGTGGAAATCTGCGACGCAGTGCAAGACGTGCTCGGCACTGCTCCAGCCACTGTGCTACCAACTCCCCATACCTCCTTCATACTTTCCACTCCACGGAACCCTCGAACGGCATGGGCACGACCCTCGAAAGCAGCTCCGACTTTGACCAGGACAAGACACTGGCCTGCAGGACCCTCGGAACGTCGCCACGCCACGCCTGGAGGACGGTACCACCTACAGCAACCACCACGCCGCCCGCTGGAGCTACAAGGACGCCGGCGCGATCTCCGCAAGGCCAAGAACGACGCCCAAGATGACTGCCACGCCAGGCGCCATACCCCGCAGTATACTTTCTACAGTGCTCGACCACTGTACCCCCGCAATTCGGGGAAAAGACGATGACTTCTCCCCCCCTGTACATGTACACCGCCCTTCTTTGTGTCTATAAAAGGGGGAGGCGGTCACTGTCCTCTCGATCGGATCTGGACTATTCTACGTACTCAGCACCACTCACAGAGCACATACGCTCTTCTGAGCCCCGATATTGACACTCGTCTCAATCAACTCCTCCTCTAGCAGAGACCTGAGAGCTTCTCTCTCTCGCCTCGCTTGTACCCCCTACTATAGGCACCCCCGGTGCAAGACAGTACAGTGCTCTCGCACACCCCTTTACTGGACGTACGGCCCCGCGGTCGGAACCAGGATAAACCCGTGTGTGACTGTGTTGCCTCCTGCATCAACCATCTGGGACGAGAAACACGCAGCATCATCACTAGTTGGGTCCGGACCACCGGATCAGAACACCGACACTTTTCTTTCTTTTTTTTTTGTGGGTACCCACTTGCATCTCTAGTCCATTCAAGTTTGTTTCGTGCTTTTGTCTATGAAATTTTAGTATTTTTTTCGAATAATATTTTAGTACTTGTGTCTTTTTTTTGAAGGGGAAAGGTATAGTTTCGAGTTTCATCGCGGGAATCCTCTACCAGTTGAACATGCTATTATTTCACTAACTACTCTGAACATCGACATGCCTCGAAGTTCTTGACACAACTTGCTTGTGTGTTTTCTCGCTGACTGTGTGAAAGAAGTTTTGGCGCAGCCGAGCTAGCTAGCTAGGTAGTTGGTGAATCCGACGATTGAACGTTGATCTTTGAAAATCCATCGGATAAAATACAAATCATGCCTAAATTACTAAATATGCATTGCCCCGGCCCTGCTACTCATGTGACGAACTGTTCACCTACTAGGTGGAACAACGGTCTTGGCAGAACTGTAAGTCCGCAGCTCGAAATAAACTTCCTTAGTAGGGGAAAAAAAAAGTCTACGGTGCCATGCTTTCCTGACCTTCAGTGAAAGTCTGCAGCATCATACTCACTTGTCCTTTTCTGGAATGAAGTGAAATGCGCGCTCTTACCTACCATCCCAAGGAATAGGGAAGAAATCGTATGATCGATCTTACTGACTACCACTACACAATAGCTTTCATTCGACGACCCTCTCGCCGTGTTTGGTTGAGACGTCGAATTTTTTTTCAAAAAAGAAGAATGTATGCATGGAGTACTAAATGAAGTTTATTTGCGAAATCTTTTCACGGATGAGTGTAACTTTTCGAGACCAATTTAATGACGGTAATTAATTTATAATTTGCTACAGTAACCATCTTCTAATCGTGCGGTCAAAAGCCTCATTAGATTGGTCTCGCGAATTTACTAGAGATCCTGCATGTGGTTTTATAATTAGATTTTTTTAATACTTTAAATTAGTGGTCAAAAGTGCAAAAAAATTTCGCGAATTTTTTTTGCACAAACCAAACACGGCCAGGCGGAGTCCGGCTAGTCGGTTTTGTCGCAGGAGGTGAATGTGTTTCCAGCATCTGCATCATATCGTTGTGAGTTCAACCAACGCATGCATGACAATACGATAGAAAGTGAAAAAGGCGGCTCTTTTCTCTCACGGTAGCAAGGAAAAAAATCGCCGGTGAATCCAAATATAATTAAAGTTTTGCACATAATAGAACAGATAATCTTAACTCCTAGATAGCCAATTCCGACCATCATTTTCTGCACTTTCAGCCAGCAATACTGATAGATAATACCTGCATGCAGTCAACATTGGTGATGTATAATCTGCACCTGCCTGGCTGCCTATATATGATCATATACAGATATAAGTTTGGATACCTGACATTAATATTTGTACACACCGGTAATAAGCCATTTTAATCTGTAAATTAATCTCTCAGGCTGAAGAAATTAATTTACTACGTTCAGAAGAATGGAACCGATCAAACCTTTGATTCGTTGAACAAAGAAACACAACGAACACAGGTCAATAAAACAGCGACCTGCAGCAAAGCTTATGCGCTGATTACCCGACCCGGTCTTTGCAGCCTGCACCTTCGAAGGAGGCACCTCTCGGTCTCGGCTCGGCTCTCTGAAAAACCATCATGTCTTTGTGTAGACGCATGTGAAAGAATGGTGATGTGCTGACTGAATAATTGACAGTCACAGCTAGAGCTAGTCCCATGTACTAGCTTAGAGAAAGAGCAATAAGAACAAATGGGGAGGGTGGTTGGTTATGCACAAGAACAAATGGACATGGATGCTACGCACGCGCGTCAAACGGAGCGCAAGTCCAAAGCCAAGGAACGCTGACTGATCTGCTCATGTTGCTCTCTCATCTCTGTCCCTGGGGTCAATCTCAAAGTAGTATGCTTTACTCGGTCAGGACATGGTATGTTGAAATGAGTCGGCGGCTAACATAATAAGATAAGATATAAAAACCTAATTAGACCCATGAAACGAAAAATCTCAGAGAATGATCAAATTTGCATCTTCTATATATGCTTCACTATTGTCAAAAAGACAAGGCCTGAAGTAATTAAATTAGTTGTTGAGGTTTGCACTCAAATATTCTAATTCGCAGACAGAGACGGTAACATATATAGTGGTTTTGGCTGGTTGATTCCGGTTCATGTTTGAATGAATTGCTTTTTTTTGTACAATGTCGAATTCGAAACTTATGGTTATAAGCATGTGAGCCATTAGGTCTGTCACAGGGTAACTGCTCATTACTTAACTGTTCCGTGTGTACTTCTTTCCGTTCCTCCACGAGAAATTCGATGGGCCCATGGGCATTGCGCTCGTGCTCACTGCTCACCCTTTGGGGCTTCGCGCCTTCGCCTCCTACCTCTACGGGTAGAAGACGCAGAAGAAGGTGGAGGAGGCTCAGAAGAACGAGCAGGAGTTGGCTAATAAGACTGGAGACCTGCAGTTAGCTGCTGCTTGAGGTGGATTTCTGTTTTGTTTGGGGTTGTACACGCATATATATGCAGGTATAGAAACAATTTTTAATTACCTGATTAGTATATTTGTAAACATTTCGCACCACATTAATTCATTTGTAATCTAGCAGAGATAAAACTAAGTACTACAATTGCATCAATGAAAGATCAACAGCGCTTTTTCTAAGACCAAGCTGTGAACTTTTTTCTTGTTTTTTTTTTTGAGGGGCAACTTTTTTCTTGTTTTTTTTGAGGGGCAACTTTTTTCTTGTTTAGGTAGAAAAAGATGGACAAACGTGCACGGTTATTACAAGAATGTCCTGTCTGTCCAAACAAAACTTAACCACGATGTGAAACTAAGCAGGAAAAAAGGTACTTTATCTAGTACAAACGTCTGTACAAATTCAGTCATTCAGATATATGAGATTGCCTGCAGCAAACAGAAAACAACACCCAAGTCGGTATATCAACATAACCCCAAATTTGTGTACAACATACAGAAGAACAAATCCCGTGTCAAACAACTAGCAACATGTGCCGTATTGGCAATCAGGTACAAAGAGCTGGTATTTCATCTCCGGGAGAATTTGGACACAAGGTACACTAGAAAGAAGCAGCCAAGGGCAAACAGGACCACATGAACAAGATGGCTTGAACCGTTCTGTATGATGCTCTTGTTCATTCGCCTCATGTTGTTCTTGACCCCTGCCTGGGCCTTCGTCAGAGTCATTTGCTTCAACAAGAAACAGTTGTAAATGAGACACTCATGGAGGCATATTCCATGTTTTCCAGCACAAGACACACATTACATTGTTGATGAACACTTGCATGCTCTCAACAAACGTAAGAAATATGGCAGACAACAGATATGTAGTTTGTGGTTCTTTAGGAAATATTTTATAGAAAAAAATGTCATGAAAAACCCAGAACAAAACAGAAAGTTACATTGACGAATGATGAACCCTGCTAAGCTAGAATGAGTGATTGCTAAATAGTCTCTATCAATCTTCATTCCAATGTATCAAGTTACTAGAAATGAAGTAATGCTAAATCAACTGCTCAACATCTGCGGAACTGAACAATAATCTAGATCCAGAACAAATCATTATCTTTTAGAAGTCTTTACATCTGAAGGAAATGACAAAATAACAAGCACTTAAGGCTTGTGGTTCAGATGCATGACACTAGAACTTACAATTCCAGCTCCCTCTTTTGTTTTGAGAAGCAACTATTCTGTGGAATTTTAACATAATATGGCTGCACAAGGACAACCTGGACAAGATAGTCAATAATAAAAGTATGCTCAAATCAGATCATTGAGGTTTTCAGGCAGTCACGCATGATATAAGGACTTGCCAACCTAGGTCACTCAATTGACTAGAGAGAGATGACTAGCCGAATGCATTTGAGAAAACATAACAATAAGAAAGGACGGTTATTATATCCCCTCCTTACTGCTAATCTTTATTATAGAATTGTGATGTCCTTGATTTGTTTATTTATCTCTGCTTTTATTTATCATGCTAACCTCTCTAACTACTCAAGCATGTGGCTTGCCTAGTGAGAACCATCTATAGGTGGATAGTTAGAGTCTTAGAGAGGTGAGCACAATAAATAAAAGCAGAGATAAAACAAGGTGGTTAGCTGAGATAAATAAATAAATCATGGACATCATAATTTATAATGTGCACGCAAGATAATTGGAGCATATCATAAATGTGAAACACGTCACTAACAAGACAAGCCATCTGTACATCTCTGTTACAGCTAGTTGATTTTTTTTCCTCCCAAAGGGCGGCAAGAGCATTGCACGAAATTTATTAGAAGAAAAAGGAATTGGCCTAGTTTTTAGGAAAAAACAAGCTCACTGAACAATTGCCATGATTCCAAAAAAATGGAAACCGGTCTGACCTGCAACTAAAACACTACTGCAAACAACTGGGAAAAAACCCAAACACAACCAAACACCACCTGTGCCAACTACTACAACTAGGTGATTGGAACCTTCAAACAAATATTTGTAATATGTGCTAACAACTAACTACAAATGTAGAATTCTGATAAAAAAGCCATTGAGTTTTCTTCATGATTTGCCCCCACGCTATTGCTAAAATTAGTTACTTACCAACTGAGATATGAAATCATTTTGATACTTGGCCTCTGATTGTATCTCCTGAGCAACCTGTGGTACAATACCAATGGCTTATCTTAGAACTAAATCAATGTCTAGCTAAAAGTAGAGGGGGAAAAACAACAGGTATATCATACATGTTAAAACGGTCACATAACATCGGTTTCATTTAATGAATAAAATTGGACAAACTTCTGAAACAGAGTTCATTAAATAACTCACAGGAAAATTGAACTAGTATAACTTACTCCTCTTAGCTTGCGGACTTGTCCACGAAGTCCGAGGATATGATCATCCAGATCAGCATTGATTGGGTCGATCTGGAGCGAAATCTCGCTGGAGCTTGATGATGCAGCAGGCCTGACTGTCAGCCCTTCCCTGCAGAACTGGACATTCAGATAAATGTACACAGTAGGAACAAAAAATATATGACAGAGAAATCTTGGACTCCATAAAAGGGCTCAAATAGAAACTCCAATATTATTTTGAGAAGTAAAAGATGTAAACTAGGGGTCCAAAAATTAGAACAGAGAGACATCGTTGATAATTACTTGGTATGGGTAAACTTTGAAACCAACGGGTAATAGAACCACAAAAATTTGTGCCGAAACAACACAGAATCGATGCTTAAGAGTACAAATATTTGTCAACGAGTAATTAAAGATCAATTTCTATTCCCAGCAGATGCTTCGGGACTTGGGGTAAAAATATTACTATTGTAATGCGAAGTTGTTAGATGGCCAACAGGATGACAATCGACTGGAAGTCTTACCCAACCTTAATACCTAAGCTAAAATAGACGGCAGGAATCGTGCTTCGTGCATACAAGAAGCGCCTAAGAAAGATTAAGCCACATCAAGCACCGCGCTAAACCAAATCGGAAAGGTCACTGGACATTGGGGATCAGCATACGGCACAAACTAATCAACCAGCAAAGGAGGGGGAAACAGACACAAAAGGGCGAACCTCGAGCCGTAGGAGCTGTTCGCCATGGCGAATCAGCAGAGGCGATCTGCGCGGGACCGAAGCTTCGAGATCGGAGGTACGAGCGCAAATTCGCTTGCCCCGCTGGCTTCAGGGAAGAGGAAAGCCGGGCTCTGGTGGGCCGTTATAATTGGGGAAGCGGAGGGCTACGTGGCAGATCGGACGGCGGCGGAGTCACCGGTGACGGTGGCAGGCCAAAAAGCGTCGATACGAGTTGGCGGATCCTTCTGCTGGCCGTCACGTGCTGGTGCTGTGCGCCAATCGCATCGCGAAGGTTCCTGTGCGGCTGCGGAAATGAACGTTTTCTGCGACTCGTTTAAAGGTTTCGCGCAAACTGATCGTGGGTGTGATCGAGTGAACACACGGGAGAGTTTTATCAGATTTATCACTAACAATCGGGATGTTCAGACAAATGCTTTTGAGTGCACTGGTTAAGGATATGAGAATTACTACATTCAGTTGAATCTTGGGTGTGAATTTCTCAAAAAAAAAAAATCTTGGATGTGCGATTTGTCCATTTACCGTGCCTATCGACGATTACTGCACGGAGAAAAATGGATTCAATTCATATTTTGAAAAATGGGCCGCACAAAGCAAACACGGCAGGATCAGGATGCACATGGTAATTGATCAAGATATGTTTCGAACTCTCATTTGGTCCGACCGGAGCAAATGTCAGGCACCTGTCCAACTAAACTGCAACATACCACAAGTTCACAAATGCGTGCCAGTGTGCCTGGTAATCTATCAATCAAACCGTGGCGGTCTGGCGGATACATCCATCAGTTAAGTTCCTTCTCTAATCCCCAATCTGACTCGATTAGCCGGCTGCATTCAACTACGTCAATCTGATTGTGATTGTCTTAGCATTTCACCTCACTACAGACACTTCCATAGCGACTACTCGAAGGAAATGGGCTTCAAATCATAGAATCCAATTCACAGCTGGGAGCAGACATGACAAGATGCACAAGATGTCACCGATTGAAAAATGGTTCAAGTTGGTACAATTCACAGCAGAGCCAATACCTATCCAACTAAATCTGGACAACAGTCGACACCAAAGTATATTAAGACATGCTACTACCGATCAATGGGCATCACTAAGCACGCAAATTCTGAGCCTCCTGAAGTGCTTCCTGCAGATTCTTTACAGCATTGTCGTAGTAAACAAAACCCATGAACCAAAACTCATGGTTATCGACCGAAACCACCTGAATGTATTTCTCTGATGTGTTTGTTCTGCTTGTCGAGGAGTTAACTGATCGCAGTTGAGCAAGGGGAATGACCACCTACATTTTTCAGATAGATAAACAAATTGTAAGTTATGTATTCTTTTTCAAGAAAAACAGATTTTGGAATTACTGAGTAATATCAGCAAATGAAACTGCCAAAAAAAAATTCATATGTGCACTGATAGAAATAATGCTCACATCAAAGCGGCAAGGAATGAATCAAGGCGACAAGCATAATCAATGTAGAACACAAATACTAAAGGAATTCCATTACTTTAATTTCTCATACAAAAAAGTGCAGCAAGACGTAATGTTTCAAGAAAATCCTGTAAGCCTGATTATCATAGCGAATAAATTTTGAACTGCATTTCCTCAAACAAACTTCATACTTCCTGAATCAAAGTAAAAACACAGGAATCAACATAATTACCTTGTAGTAGCTCCACTCCGTTTTGTCTCCAACCTGGTATGCAAGTGGGTTATCACTGCAGAAGGCCACTTTTACATTGGACAGGTAAAGCACACCCATAACAGGTCCAGCCGAGGTTGACAAATAGCATGCAAATGGCTTCTTGAGTTTTTCACCAGGAGCGACCTCAAAGGTTTGATGGAAAATTTTTTCATATCCACCTTCTGCAATGACTTTGGTGACCTGGGAGATCCTGCCCATTGCTGCATCAGTAATGCTTGGGCCAGTTTTCACTGTTGAAAGACAAAAAAGGTCAGCTATACATACCACATGAGAACCCAAGTTTTGACTTAATCCAAGAATGCATGATATCAATCTCTCCACAAAGCAATGTGAAAATGACATTTCTTTCCAACACAGCTAATATTAATTGATATGCATCATAGGAAGTGAGAGGAAGGCCTGATCATACTTCAGCTTCTCTACATTGCAATGAAGAAACGTAGTTATAATTAATCTAACTAACCATGAACAAACATGACATAAAACATCATGCAATGACATATAAAACTTTTACAGTCTCCTGAACTAAGAAGCCTTATATTTAATACAAGTCGACTTTAACTATTAAAAAAATGCCGCAAAAACAAATTGTACAGAACAACTAAGAAGTATATTAGACAGGTTACCCTAAATCAGCACTAACACAATTTGCACCATTCAGCGGAAATCCTGAATCAAGCCACACCATCGGAATAAGGTTAAATTAAACTAGAGACAACAAAATTAGTTGGCCCTCTTTTTGTCCAAGCCCATCAACACGGATTCCAGCCAATTTCATGGTGGCTAAGCAACAGCACAACCTAACGGCACCTTGATTCCATCATACCAAAATGCAAGTGAAAATAAACAGCACAATTAACAATTTGATGGAAGGAAAACACACATCAACGAGTTCAGAGCTGAAATTCGTGAAAAAGACGAGTATGGAATCGAAGCTCACAGTGCTGCCAGAAGTTGCCGGTAATGTTCTCGGTCTTCCGGGCCGCCTCGCCGAATCTCTTCCCCATCTTCCCGAGCACGTCCTTCACCGAGTCCATCGTATCTGCAAAAAAAAAAAAAAAAAAAAAAAAAACCCACATCACACGAAAGGCCCAAGAAAATTAAGGAACGGTCCAAATTCCGGTCGGATCGGCCGCTAACGGGGCGAGATTTGGGCCGCGGGGTGACGCACTCTTGGGGGCGGTCGCGGTGCCGCCGGCGGGGGAGGAGACGTAGGGGTTGCCGCCGTAGGGAGGCGGCGCGGCGGTGGCGGCATGGTAAGATGGGGGCGGCGGCGGGGCCACGTCCTCCGGCGAGAGCCTCGGGTAGGGCGCGTACTCCGGGGCTGCCGCGGCGCGGTCTCCTCCGCCGGTGGACGCGGCTGCTGCGGGCGGATTCATTGTCGCCGGTGGGCGCGGGGACGGTGCGTTGGCGTTGGCGT
Organism: Panicum virgatum; assembly: GCF_016808335.1. NCBI lineage: Eukaryota > Viridiplantae > Streptophyta > Magnoliopsida > Poales > Poaceae > Panicum > Panicum virgatum. Next base: position 76,408,733 of record NC_053153.1, read on the forward strand.
CGATGTCCGTGTTTTGGTTGTGGAATTTTATTCGGGATCCGCCGTGCCTACGATGCCACAATTTATAGTTTTTTTTCTTCACACTTTTTTTGAAATACTTCTAGAGTATTTGCCATCGGATGAATAACGCGGTGGAGTCAGCGCTTCAAAGTTTGAGCTCGACTTGACCACCCAAAATGCTTAGCCACGAAGGTGTTTCCCATTTTTTCTTTGCCTCGGCGCAATTGAATATGCGCTCTTCGCAATCGCGTGGCGTGTGGAATTCTTTTTTAATTACAATAATATATGGCTTGTGGAATTACTGAATTTCAAATTCGAAATCCGTAACGCGGCGTGATGTGATGTGATCCCCAACTCCAGGGACGCGCTTACGCATGTGGAACCCACTTGTCGGTACACCAGGCGGGGCCGCGGGGCTGAATGGATCCTCTTTGCAACGGTTCGATTCCGGACTCACTGACTCTGCCCTTTGGATCTGGAAGGTTCGAACTTCGAAACCCACCAAGGCTAACGGCACGGGAGCCCTTTTTCCCCCGGGCCTCTCGCTGCCAGCCCACGGTGCTGGCCAGCTGGCGAAACGGCCCAGCCCGCGAGGGAACCGCACACAAAACTGTGCACCTCGGCCAACTCGCTCGAAGGCCCAAGGCACATCCGCTCATCAAACGGCCCATTAAGCTCGCGCCCGTTGGCACTTCGAGCCCCGCGCGCGTGTGGGTGGAGCGTCTCGACTCTCGCGTTGTCTCCAGTGGCTGCTGAATCTCGCCGGGGTCGGCGGCGCGCGCCCGTGCGGGGGAATCAGGCGGAGCCAGGGGGGGGGGGGGGGGGGGGGGGGGACGGCGGAGCACGGCGCCCCTGATCCGGGCGCGAGAGGTACGCCGCTATCTGCCCGCATCTCCGTCCCCTTTCGGCACGCCGTTCTCCGGCGAGCCAACCGCCCGCCCGACACGCGCCCGTGGCGTCGGCCTTGCGCGGTTGAGGTCGCAGGGCCGGTGCGACCTACCACCAAATAAAGATCAGGACGCCATCAGAGCCACCTTTGGACATGCACAAGGGCCTCGCCAGAAAGTCGGGGCGCCGATTGGTCATTGGCTACCACGCCCCGCACACGCCAGATGGTTAGTAATCGCTTTAGCCTAATCGTGGATCCTTTTGATGACCATTACTACTAGTATATCTATTCCGCCACCATCTTGGTTTGCTTGCATTGGACTTCAGTATTGAAGTGAAGTCAAGCAACCCCGGTTGAGAGCATATAAGCTGCAAAAGGCAACACACTTTCCCTTGGAGAGGGAGATGGAGGCAGGGAAACTGGGGAAAGAGGGGTGGCCTTTCACATCCATGAAAGAAAAACACACACACAGATTTAGTATTGAAGAGATTGCTGACATTGGAAATGGAAAAAATATAATTATTCGCCTAGATTGAACTGAAATTCCATGGATTGAGATCATTAGGTTTCACATATAATGATCTCAATCCAGGGAGTTTCAGTTCAATCTAGGAGAAGACTTATCCTCATTAGTTTTTGTGACTGGCCCCAGATATCAAATCAAACGTCATTGCAGCTCCTCCTCATCCATGTGTCTAGAGTAGTTGGGTTTCAATGGAGGAGACGAGCCATATGATCCTACCTCTTTTTTGCCTAGGCCTTATCTCCACCTCCCTAAAGAATGCAAGGATACAACGCATTCTGAAACGAAGATATGTCGTGAGAAAGGAATTACTTTTCAGGTGTACACTTAATCATACACCAATTGGCTGGTTTTAGCTGGATTGTTTATATACTGCTTTACAATAATTCATAGCATAAGTGCAATGCTACAACATGTGTTAATGCCATTATGGATCTCTGGACAGATGGTTTTGATTCCAGCTTGTAAACAAATCATAGAAAGTACAGTGTATGGTCAGCACTATATAATAACAATTAACATGGGACAGATCAAAATGTATTCCCACCATGAAATAAAATAGTTTATCATCACAAATACTCGACAAAATAATATGCTTTCATGTACAGTGGTTGATATGGAGTCACATGGCACCGTGCAGTGCAACATTTTTTTTAAAAAAAAGAACTGTTTGCAAAGCCCGCATAAGTTTACTGCACAACTCAATCAGCTAGGAGCCTAGGAACATGGAGAGCAGAAAAATTATTGGAGAAAAAACAAGATTTGACATCAATAATTTCTTCTCTTTTTTCTTTTTTCTTTTTTTTTTGCAAAGGGAAGATATACTCCTGCCTTGCAATATCGCTGAGAAGCCAGGGTGCAGACAGTCTGACCTAGCTAGCATTGCCTTTACCCCCATCATTCAGCAAGGTAATAGACTTTAATCAGAGAACAAAATCAGAACATCTTACCAGGTGAGGTGAGGCGCCTCACCTGGTCAAAAGACGAAGAATTCAGAATACTCCCACCGCGTGCATCCGTGCAAGCCTTTAAACGAAGTGGATTTGTACTTGAAATCTGCCAAGGACGATACACACACTGTGAGACAGCAGCAGCACCGGTCAGGAACCGTGCCCAGTTCTCTGAATGCACGCATGGTCCACCGGCGCTTTTGAGCGCTGCTCGAGTTGCAAATGATAAGTTCAACCAGAATATGCCGTGCAGGAAGTCCACTAAGAAAGGTGCCGACTTTTGGCGCCAGTTTTCCCGTTCCTCCGTGCGGGCAAATTGCAATATGATACCGTCAGGTCAAATTATAGTGCGTGGCCTTTTGGTGCGTGGAGACGGACAGCTCATCTGCAACTCTGATCAGAAAGAATCCGCGGTGCTCTCTGCTCGTAGCAACACGATTGGCGATCCACCGGGCCTTTTGAATCTCATGCTAATAAACAAGGAGCAGCGGCAGCAGCAGCCGGGCTAAGTAATTAAGCTGATGCTGCGGATCATAAGTAAACTAATGCCACACCCACCGCCCAGCGTGATGTGTCCAAGCATGATGTGATATCTGAGCTCTGGTATGAGAAAAAAATATGTATCATCACCCTGCCACATCGCATTTCATTTCTGAAAATTTTTGTGAGGTTGCTGATTCCTTTTTTTTTTGTGCTCTCCCTCTCTTCTGAAGAAATCATGAAACTGAAACTGAAAGGATGGATGCTGAAGATATGTGTACTTTACTTCTGAAGAAAATCAAGTAAGTCTGGCTGAGCAGCAGTGGCAAGCTCGCTCACAACACATGACAGAAAGCCATGACTGGGCTTTGAGATGATCTGAGATGACTGCAGCACCGAATGCTCATTCTGCACAGCTTGAGATCGGAACATATCGAGTTGCTGCAGCATCGAGTACTATGCCAATGTTCTTCTTGGCATGTCACACGAAAAAAGGGCAGAAAATGAAACTTGATTTGGAACAGATCAAAGAGGGAGGGAGAAAAAAAAAGAGAAGAAGCGCTGCTGATCTTGTCAAGTGATAACCAGGTCCAATGCTGCTCTGAACCTAGTGTTCACCCATTTAGATTTAGGGTTCTCCGTTACCATTCGAATCGACATCTCTGCATCCAAAATGGCGCTCCATCGACGGATCGCAACATTATTTTTTTTTCAGGAGGCTAGAGAGGGCACAAGCCCAGGCGGGACATCATGAGCTGTGCTTGGTGTTTTCTAAGAGATGTTTAGGTTTAAGCGGGGGGCGCGTCGCGTCTAAACAAATGCGTGGCGCTAAGAATCCCAAGGCCCTGACTGACAGCAATCCCTGCCCGAAAGGGCCGACCAGGCACAATAAAAGATGTGGGAAGAAACAAAAACAAACGAGCGTCCCTTGGCCTATCTCCCGCTCTTTCCTACCGCTGCCTTGTAAACTAACGCCGTGTTTAGTTGCAAAAATTTTAGGGTGTAAAATACTGTAGTACTTTCGTTTGTATTTAGTAATTATTGTCTCGTCATAGATTAATTAGGCTCATTAGATTCGTCTTGTGATTTACAAGCAAACTATACAATTAGTTTTTTATTTCGTGTAAATTTAATACCTTATGCATGCGTTGAAAAATTCGATGTGACGAGAAATCTTGTAAAGTTTTGGAATTTTGGATGCAAATAAACAGGGCCTAAGCCCCTCATGCATGTGGGCTCGGCAACGGCAACAGTGGCGGCTTAGTTTAGGTTTTGGACTCTGCTTTTCTTTTCCGCTCAGTGCCCGCGCCTCGTCGACCTGACCTGTTCAAGATCAGGGATGACACCCTTGTTGGTTTTCTTCGGCAGGAGCTCGTCTATCATCTTCTTCACAACCTAGCTTTCTTCGTCAGGCTAAAACTGCCAGATGCCTCTTCTCTTGCAAAGTTCAGAAGTTAGCAAGATTCAACGACACAGGCGGGTGATCGGATGAGCGAGTTTGTTGTTCAACCTTTTACTGATTATACTATACATATCAAACCAAATGCCAAATAAAGTTTGTCTATTGAGCACTGTCAATTTCTTCAGGGTAGGATACACAACAAAACTGTGTCCTCAGGCAACGGCTACTGCGCTAAACTAGCAGCAATTCCTGGCAATTTGAGGGGGCATGTCCAGCAAAACGCAAAGTGGCCCGATGAGTTCACCACCACTACTAACCCCAGTAATCCTCGTCGGTGAAAAATGCCGTCACGTTTACTTCAAAAAAAGAAAAGAAAAATGCCGTCACGTGAATAATCCGGAGCATGATTTTACGGGCGATTTTTTTACATGGCACCTGAAAAGGGACAGGTCCTCCCTGGCCCTGGGCCCTGGCCAAGGGAGGAGAGATCTACCGCTCCAGCGCTCTACACTACACCCAGCTCCGTCCGTCGACTGACTCAGGGGTGTTTTGGAACCAAATTTTTTTTCAGAAGTCCCTATCACATTAAAAAGAATTTTACTATTTTATAGTATTAAATAAAATCTATTTATAAATGTTTTTTTACAGCTGAGTGTTTTTTTCGCGAGACGAATCTAATAAGCCTAATTAATGCATAATTTGCTACAGTGATGCTACAGTAACCATTCACTAATCATAGATTAATATACCTCATTAGATTCGTCTCGCAGTTTAGCCCCAGGGTTCTGCATTTAGTTTTATAATTAACATTTATTTAATACTTCTAAATACTAAAAAATTCCAGGGACTTTTTTTAAGTCCCTGGAACCAAACAGGGCCTCAAGCTTCCCACCCCATGAACCCTGTAAATGCAAAAAAACCGTCACATCGAATATTTCGACACATGCATTGAGTATTAAATGAAGTCTATTTATAAAACTTTTTGCATAAATGGGCTGTAAATCGCGAGACGAATCT